>NW_027185715.1:3189652-3197152 GCF_028583685.1 Petaurus breviceps papuanus | reverse complement strand
CGTGAACCCTGGGGTCCGTTTGAGTGCCAGCACTCTGTGAAGTCGGAATTCCGTGGATGCTTAGTTTTCTCTCCTTTCAAGAATTCCTACCAGGCAATCCAGCCCCAGTGTGGCTTTCAGAGAGGAAAGCTAAAAATGTGACCTGACCGCGAAACAGACACCTCTACATAGATTGTCGTTGTTCAGTCATTTCAATCATGCCTGACTCTTCATGACCCTATTTAGGGTTTTCTTGGCAAAGATACTGTTTTGCCATTTTCTTCTCCGGTTCATTTTTTATATGGGGAAACTGAGGTAACTGGAATTAATCAGTGCACAGGGTCACACAGCCAATAAGTGTTTGAGGCCAGATTTGCATTCAGAAAGATGAATCTTCCTCACTCTAGCCCTGGCCCATTATCCCCTGTGCCACGACAAGCACTCCCCCCCCCCCCATAAATAAATACACACATACAAAATCTCACACTACCCTTTGGAGGGGGAGAGGGTGGGTATGGGAGGGAGAAATGGATTTTTATTTTGCTAGGTTTAGGAAAGATTCATTATTGCAACTACGAAATCAAGTCGTGAACCAACAACTTGGTTAAATTGGTGGCTGGAAAGCAAGCACACACAGGCTGGGGCTTTTATTTTTTGCATTCTTCAATACAAACAGAAGACCCTTGAAGAATCATAGTACATTAATGGTACAACAGCGCCACCTACGGGCTGATTTATCCGTAAGCCAGCCCCACCACAGACCAGTCACTGTCTCCTCACTAACCCCGAACTCTTGTGTGTTATTCTTTATGCTATCATCTCCCGGAGAATATAGTAAATTTTTCATTAAAAGCAGTCGCTCCAACAGTGAAAATCCTAGGCTATCGAGTAATTAACACCAGAGATAAGAGCACTAAATAACCTTGGAAGTTGTGTTTCCCTATTGTTCTAAACTAAAAAGAACTTCCTTTAAAAAAATTAATAAATAAATCCATCATTCACCCAATATACCGTTCTTGGTTGCCAAGTACAATTATATAAGAAAATGACAAACATTTAGGTGGAAGCCGAATATTTGCTTTGACCTTAGCTTCTAAAATATTCTCTAAATACAGAATTCAGCGGCTTTCAGCAACGTGTCTTCCAGTGCAAATAGTCCTTTCCTTGCAAGGAAACACATGAGTATTTAGTATTGCATCGCCATTAGAGGACTAAGCCACAATTTCCTCTCTTTATAGCGCTCAGCTGCCAGCAGGGTTTGCACTGAGTTTGTCTTGGGATGATATTCCTTGGGTTTCCTCGGCAGGTGAAACTCCTTGCTGAGCCATTGAAAACTATTCTGGAAAATAGTTGTACTGTGGGGAGGATACAGGATTTATTGAGTGTTGGCTACTCCCTTTGACATAGCTGAAAGACTATTTCTTATGCAGCCAGAACGACCAAGTACCTTCCCTCTGAGATTACCTCCCATTAGACCTATACGTATGCTGTATGTGTAGCATGCTGTAGAATGTTGTCTCCCCCCATTTGAATGTAAGTTTTTTGAGGCCAGGGGTTGTTTTTGTGTTTCTTTGTATCTCCAGCCCTTCACACCCTGCCTGGCACAGATTAAAAAGTCCTTAACAAATGCTTGCTTGTTTTATTGATTATTAAGGATGGAACCTAGCCCGGTGATGTTGTCTTACCCTCCGGACACAAGTCTTTGGGTTTGTGTGGGCAGTTTTCCAAATAACCGCCCCCACCCCTTCCATTTTGGAGCTCCGAATTTTCTTTGCACAAATTCAATGGTACCTCGTTAAAATGATAATGATTTCTTAAAATCTCAGAAGCAGATTTCAAAGAGGACTGCAAAGGGCTCAGAAAATTCAGGGTTTCCTTTCCCACTTGCCAGATGATCAGCTACAGTAGGAGCTCTGGTTTATTGAAAATTATATGAAAATCAGATGGGTAATTAGAGCTCATTTTAACTTGAAGCAACAGTCTGAAATTTTGGTTGAATTTACACAAATTAGAGATGATATGTATGCGGCATTATTACTTTGCTGAACTGTTATCTCACACACTGAAAGGATAGCTATTGACAATGTAGGGGATATAGCTTTGTGATTGCCATCATGGTCATCGGTCCCTTTTCTTTTATTTTCCATTTTTGTTCCTTTTTGAAATTCTTCGACTCTGGAATTCTTTAGAATTTGATGCATCATTGGCTCTGGAATTTTTGGCTACATTGCAATATAAGGTGAAGATCACTGTGTTTATAAGGGGGCAATGGGAATTTGAATTCTACCTCTGATACTTACTAGCCGTGAAGATCATATACAGACTCCACATCTCTGTGCAACTTAATTTTTTCATGTGGAAAATGGAGATAATCATATTTGAATGTCCTACTTCAGAAGGTTGTTATGAAGAAAGTGCATGTTTCTGTGATATTTTCATTTTAACTTTTGCCAAGTGTTTTCATCACAGCAACTTTGTGAGGTAAATTGTGGATTATACCCATTTTACAGATGAGAAAACTGAAGTTTAGAGAGTGAAATTGACTTGCCAAAGGTAACATAGCTAGAAAGTTGCAAGACAAAATTCACACACAGATCTTCTAAATTTGAGCTTGGATATTCTATTTCTCCTTCCAATAAACTATACAATTCCTGCCTAAGTGATACTTAACTAAGTAGCCTGCAGTGTAAATTCATTCCAGAATATGGAGCTGGTGCTACATTCTAGGCTCCCTTATTCTGCAGATGACTTCTAAGATGTCTGGGATCACCTCAGGGTCAAAACTATTATTGAAGAGTCTTAGCATTTTCCAATGTAGAGATCATTGCTTCATTTGCCTCTGCCCAGCTGATGGTGGCTGACTTTTTTTTTTTTACTGGAACCAATATTTTGGTTTGAAGAGTTTAAAATTTTAATGGAAAAAAAGTCTTTAAAAATGAATAGTGGGCGGCTAGGTGGCACAGTGAATACAGCACTGGCCCTGGAATCAGGAGGACCTAAGTTCAAATTCAGCCTCAGACACAACACAAAAACTAACCATGTGACCTTGGGCAAGTCATTGAACCCCAATTGCCCTCCAAAAAGCAAAAAAAAAAAAATGAATAGCTAGGGAGCACTGAGGATATAACACCGTGGCCTGGAGTCAGGAAGAACTGAGTTCAAATGCAGTCTCAGAGTTACTAGCTGCCTCACCCCCGGAAGTCATGTAAACTCTATTTGCTTCAGTTTCTATCTCTGGGGATAATAATAGATCCTACTTACCAGGGTATCAAATGCAGATTAAAGGAGATTATAATTGCACAGGGCCTAAGTAAAAGCTATAGAAATTATCTACTACTATTATGATTATGATTAAAAACAGATTGACAGGAAAAAAAGAAGGAAGAAGAGGGAAAAGAGAAAGGAGGGGAAGGAAGAAGGGAGTAATTTTAAACATAACTGATGCCACCCCCAGCTTTAATTCTCCCTTGTGATAAGGTTGGGGAGGGAAGCAAAAATATCCAACAATAGTAACCATCTCTGACATCTGATAGTTTATATAATAGACTGTTCTCATGGTCTCCAACATCTCTGACATGAGGTGGAAAATGTTTCATGATCATTTTTCTAGGACCTGCAGTGGTGTTTTCAGCTACTCAGAGCTAAATTTTCTATTAGTGAGTTTTTCACTTATATTCACAAGTCTCTGTGTATATTATTTTTTTTTGTTTTGCTTATTTCACTCACATCAGATCATATAAATATGTCTCAGTTTCTTTTAATTCCTCATGCTGATCATTTTTTATTGCACTATAACATTCCATTAGGTTCATGTACCATAGCCTTTTCAGTCATTTCCTAATCAAAGGTAACCACTTTATGTCTGGTATTTTGCTACCACAAAGTCACATGAATATTTTGGCATACATTGGACCTTTGCTTCTGTCTTTGATTCCTTGGGTTATATGCCCAGTCATGGGATTGCTACATTAAAGGGTTTGGACAGCTGAGTCCAAATATTTCTTGCAAAATGCCAAATGGATATCCAGAATGTTTGGGTCACTTTGAAGTTCACCCACAGTGTATTCACATTCCTGGTCTCCCACAGCCCCTCCAGTATTAACTGTTGCTATCTTTTGTCAACTTTATCCACTTACACTTTATGAGGTAAAGCCTAAGCATTATTTTAATTTGTATTTTTCTTACTATTCATGATCGGTGACATGTTTTCACATAGCCACATTTCATTTACATTCATTTTTTAAAGCTGTGTAAATCTTTTGACCACTTATTCACTTATACATCCATTTTGATTCCCTTTATGTCTTGGATATCAGGCATTTATAGTTGATATTTGATGAGAAATAAATCACTTAGTTTGGGCTAGTCAGGCTGGTTGTTTTTCAAAAAAGTGGGAGTCCCAGCAGGTTTATACTAAGATATAATATGGGAAAGATCTATACAATGATAAGGAGTAGTGTTAATGGCTCTATAGGATAGCATAAGGCAGAGGTCGAAGGGTCTGACTTCTGATATAGCATCCTCCAGTTAGAGCTCATTTCTGAACTCAGTCATTCTCTTTTAGATTTCCCCTACCACCCTGTTATCATTGTTTGTCTCTCTTACAGTTATTTTCCATCTGGAGACCATGGAGAGTAACTTCTCATCCACAAGAGAAACCAGGGGAGATTGGTAATAACGGAAAGTGGATAGGGTAAAACTGGCATGAAATGATAATGTCCAGATATGATGCATAGCACTGGGAAAAGATTATACGGTGACTGCCTCAAACCAGGCTTGGCAATGCCCCCTAGGAGGATCCTCTGCTAAGAGAGATTATGCTCTCCATTTAACTTCAGTGTAAGTCTTATAGCTTTTCTTACTGTATCTGATGCTTCTGAGAAGAATAGCATGGGATGAATCCTGACCATTTGGCTGTCATCTCATTTTGACCAGATTTAACAAAGCAAATTTTCCATGTATATATGTATGTATATACCTATATGCATGTATATATCCATATATTTACACATATGCCATATATACCCACACATCTATGTTTGTTTCTACCATCTATTCATCTATAGCTGCTTAACTAGAGATTGCCTTTTCTACTGTCAAGATGAAGATAAAATGAAAAAGATTAATAAACTTTTAAATATTACAGGGCCAGAAGAACATCCCCATAGCATCATTACAATCCGAAAAATAATCATGTATCCATAGGTAGCCTAATGAATAATCATAGAATGATAGAACCAAAATGTATCTTAGAGGTTATGGGATATCAGAGCTTACATTCTAGTAGGGAAAAGCAGGAGTGTATGTGCATACATTTATATTTGCACCCTGTACATATATATACATATGCATACTTATATACATAGCATATATGTAGATGTACACATAATACATATATACATAAGTATATACAGAAACACATATAAGTATGTGTTTTTGTTTGACACACACATTTTTATATACAGGATGTCCTAAAATCTTAGTGTGGATTTGTTTTAATAGTTTCAATCTATGCTAAGACTTTGGGGACATCCTATTTACATGAATGTTATACATATATAAGTGGTTTATACATATACATACTTATATGTGTATATATATATATAGAAAGCATATGAAGCATAAAAAAAATCTTGAGTGGGGAAGACACGAGTAGCTGGAATTATCAGGAAAGGTCTCAGGCAAAAGGTGATGCTTGAGCTGAGTATCAAAGGAGACTCAGTGGTCCAAGAGGTAGTGGAGAGGAGAGAGTTCATTAAGAGGACTGAAGACACCCTGTGCAAAGGGATGGAGATGGGAGATGGATTGTTAAGTGTGGGAAACAACAAAGTCAGTCTGGCATGACTGTTGATTGAGCAAAAGGGAATTATGTTCAATAAGCCTGGAAAGGTAGTCAGGATCAAGGGCGTGAAGGGCTATGAATGCCAAATTAATATTTGAATTTGTAGATAATCTGGAGCCACTGAAATTTGTTGAGTAGGGGAAGTGATAGATATCGTTGTTTTAGAAAAATCGCTTTTGCAGATATACAGATTATCAGTTGAAGTAAGAAGGGATTTGAGGTAGGAAGACTGATTAGAAGATTTTTGCAATAGTCCAGGCAAGAGGTGATGGGGGCTTGAACTTGGGTTGTGGGTATATAGAGTAAAGAGAAAAAGATAGAGGTAAAAGATGTTGTGTAGGTAAAAAATGACAAGATTAGGAAGTTAAGTAAAGATGTGCAGAAAGTGAGGATGACATAGATATTTCAAATTTGGGAGACTGGGAAGATGGTGATTCCCTCAACAGAAATAGAAAAGTTTGGATGAGGAATGGTTTGGGGAGAGGAAAGATAGTGAATCATATTTTGGATTATGTCAGGATTTATATGCCCACTTCACAGGGTTTTTTGTGAATACCAAATGTGTTAACAAATGTAAAGTGATTTGTAAACCAAGTTGTCGTTCAGTTGCTTAACCATGGCTGACTCTATGTGACCCCAATGGATGCTATTCATGGGTTTTTCTTAGCAAAGATACTGAAGTGGTTTGCAATTTTCTTATTCAGTGTTTCACATTTTACAGATGAGGAACTGAGGCAAATAGGGGTTAAGTGACTTTCCCAAAGCCACAAAGATAGTAAGTGTCTGAAGCCAGGTTGAAACTCTGATCTTTCTGACTCCTAGTTCAGTACTCTATACACTGCACCATAAAGGGTTATAAATGCCAGGTATAAAGGGTCTATAAATGGTAGTCATTACTGCTACTACTATGGACAGAGGTTCTCAATAATGTAGAGGAGGCAGCAACCATAAAAACTACCAAAGAAAAAGAAGAGCAAGAACACAAAATGGCTATCTGAAGAGGCTTTACAAATAGCTGGGGAAAGAAGGAAAAGGAAATGGAAAGGGGAAAGCTATATCCAAATGAATGCAGAATTCCAGAGAATAGCAAGGAGAGATAAGGTTTTCTTCAATGAGCAATGTAAAGAAATAGAAGAAAACAATAGAATGGGAGAGACGAGATCTCTTCAAGAAAATTGGAGATATCAAGGTAAAGTTTCATGCAAAAATGGGCATGATAAAAGAGAAGAATGGTATGGATTTGACAGAATTGGAAAAAGATTAAGAAGAGATGGAAAGAATACACAAAAGAATTATTCAAGAAAGATCTTACCATCACCAATAACCATGGTGGTGTGGTTATTGATCTAGAATCAGATGCTCTGAAGAATGAAATGAAATGGGCCTTAGGAAGCAATGCTAACAATAAGACTAGTGGAGATGATGGAATTCCAGCTGAGCTATTTACAACCCAAAAAGATGATGCTGTTAAAGAGCTGCACCTAATATTCCAGCAAATTTGGAGATCATATGAGTGGTCACTGGATTGGAAAACATCAGTTTACATCCAGTTCTAAAGAAGGGCAATGCCAAGGAATGTTCAAATTGCCAAACAATTGAGCTTGGTTCACACCCTACTACTACTACTACTACTACTACTACTACTACTACTACTACTACTACTACTACTACTACTACTA
>NW_027185715.1:3177810-3189642 GCF_028583685.1 Petaurus breviceps papuanus | reverse complement strand
TACTACTACTACTACTACTACTACTACTACTACTACTACTACTACTATCATCTAGTTCAAAATATCCAATAAAATAAGTGGTAATGCAGAGTGGGAATTGAAAAAAGAATTAGGTCTGGATATACAAATCTAGAAAGCAACTATATAGAGGTGATAATTAAGCCCATGAAATGTAATAAAGATATCAAGTAAAAATATAGAAGAAAAAATAGAAGAGAGTCTAGGACTAAGCCTTTGGGAACATCCAAAGTTAGTGGGTATAACATGGGGGAAGATTCAGCAAATGAGTCTAAGAATGCATGAATAGGTATAAGAAGAACCAAGAGACAACAGTGTTATAAAAACTCAGAGAGAAGAGAGTATCCAGGAGGAGAGGATGGTCAACAGCATCTAATACTAAGGCCATGAGATTTGTTGATAAAGAGATCACTGGTAACTTTGGAAAGGGAAGTTTCATTTGACCAATAAGCTTGAAATCCAAATTGCAGAGTTGGGAAATGAGAGGAGAGGAAGTAGAATAACTTCTGTTAAAGCTATGACAGTGGAAAAAATTACAGTCTAACTCAGCTTCCTGAAGGAAATCCCCAGAAATGGCTTTAATGGGAACAAGATAAACCAGTGATCAATAAAGCCAAAGAAGAATACCAATAAGCTTTCCCAAAGTGTCAAACAAGATAGTGAGAGGCCTATGGGCATCAGGAGACTGAAATCAACTTGCTTGTTCTTTCACGAACACAATCTCAGCCCTGACCTTCTAAATTATTGGGGACAAAGTCAACTCCCAACAGGTTTCTGGCCAAGGAGACAGAATCATCCCTACCCCAGGCAGTGTATACATATCTCAGGAACCTTGAGAAGGCCTGAATTCAGCTCAATTTTAATAGCCTATTAGGGCTATAGAGGGGAAGAAAGACAACTCCCAGTAGAAGTCTGTCCAGGGAGATGGAGATGGGGAAGCATTCAGGAAACCCACTTGTGGGGATGTTCTAATAGGTCTGAAATCAGGGTGATCTCCAATATCAGTAGCCACTTTACCATATCAAAGAGATAAAGATGAGATTGAAAGAGTTCTTAACCTTTGACAATCTGGGTAAGGACCCCTTCTCAGAATAACATTTTTAAAAAAATAAAATAAAATTCATAAGCTAACAAAGGGAGCCTCCATGGGCCTGCTTTTACATCATTGGGCCTATTTTTACCTGGGAGCATATTTTTAATTAAGAAATTGTATTTGAGCACTCAATTCTGAGGGAATGGAAAAGAATTTATTATGCCTCAGGCAAATCAGAAAAAGCCCAGATAATAATCATTATCTCAAATCATGAAACAGTAAAAATAAACATGGTTGCAAGAGATAAGAAGGGAAACTGTATTATGCTTAAAGGCATCAAAGATAGTGAAATCATATTAGAACTTAATAAATAGTATCTAAGTATTTAAAGGGAAAAAACTGATCAACTTACACAGAGGAAGAGAGAGAGAGCAAAACCAAATTAATTGGAGATATTCATGTGCCTCTCTCAGAACTAGACAAATTAAGCAAAATGATAAAAATAAAAAAAGTTAATAAGCGAATAGAACTTTAGCAACATTAGATATTAGATCTCTGGTGATCCTAAAGTGGAAATCAAAGGGAGTACATAAATTTATTTTTTGCTTTTTTGGAGGGCAATTGGGGTTAAGTAATTTGCCCAAGGTTACATGGCTAGTATTTTTGTGTGTGGGTGTTAAGCATCTGAGGCCAGAACTGAACTCGGGTCCTCCTGACTCTGGGGCTGGCGCTTTACTCACTATGCCACCTAGCCTCCCCCTACATAAATTTCTTAGGTTTGCATAACAATTAAAAAAACGTGTCCCTAACATGATGAGTTAAAAAACACAAGCACAGAAAAGAGAATTATTAAGCACATTCTTAAAAATTTACTACAATGCATTTGAAGAAACAATTCAAACTTAAAAGGTGAGTGATATAGTCCTAAAAAAGTGTATGGGTCAGGGGCGGCCAGGTAGCACAGCGAATAAGAGCACCGGCTCCAGCGTTGAGAAGACCTGGAGATCGAATCCTGGGCTCAGACACTTAGCACCCACCCAGAAACACCTGGCCGTGTAACCTTGAGCAAGTTACTTAACCCCAATTGCTTTTTTAAAAAAAAGTGTATGGGTCAAAGAACAAATCATAAAAACAAAAGTTTTTATCAAATAAAATGGCAGAAATAAGAAACAAACAAAACTTTTGGCATGAAGTTAAAACAATCATTAGAGTGATATGTCTACTTCTGAACACTGTCATCAATAAAAGAGTGGGAAAATAGATCAATAAATTGGGTACCCAGGTTAAAAAACCTATAAAAGCAAAAAGTTGTAAAAATAATAGAAATTTTATAAGTCAAAGAGCAAAATTGAAAGCACACAAAAATATTGATGAATAAAAGAAGCAGCTATATAAAAAACTAGAAATGAACAATTTTTAGCTAATTCTTTTTTAAAAAGTAAAATCATTTTTACCACAGCCATAATAAAAGAAAAAAAAGGGAAAAATTCATAACAGATGTAGAAGAAATGAAGGAAATGATTAGAAAATAATTTTGGTTAATTTTATTCTAAATTTAAAATTTTAATAAAATGAATCAATACTTTAAATTTATGAAATACACAGATCAACTAACCAAGCAAAAGAGACTTAAAATAAAATATATTTAATATTTAAAAGGGCTTCTTTTGCAGGGGATAGTAGGGAATGGTAAGGTAGAATTAGTCAATACTGATAGTGATACAAAAAGAAGAAAGAAAACAGTGTCAATGCAACATGAAAAAATACTCAGAAGAAGGCAGAAGGAAGTTCAGAAAAGATAGAGACAACAGTTTTGTTGCTATCAGATTAAATTTAAGATGTTCTTTAAAAAAACAACTATATTCCTGAAAGATTGCTGATGATTCTGAACTTTTGACAATGCAATGTCATTGAATATTTTTAGTAGAAAGTGACATAATCAGAATTATTAGGGTTACCCTGGTTCAAATTTGAAAGTTAGATTACCAAGGGTAGAGGCAAGAAAAGAGTAGTTTGGAGATTATTTCAAAAGTCCAAACAAGAAGAGATGAAAGGCTGAAGTAAAGAGGTTATAATGAGAATGAAAAGAAGGAATAGAATAAATACTGGGAAATTAAAGTGACATGGTTTGGCAGCTAATTTTGAGGGCGGTATGGTATAATGGTAACAGCACTCATTCTAGAGTCAAAGGCCATTGGTTCAAATCTTACCTCTGAAATTTCCTACCTGTGCAAAATTAGAAGAATCACTTAACCTACATAAGCCTCTTTTCCATCCCATGTAAAATTAGAGTGAGCCAGATGACCTTCAGGTTCACATCCAGTTCTAAGACTATGATTCTAAGAGTCAAAGAAGATTCCCATTTTATAAACGTAGGAGAACTATGGTGATGTAAATAGAAAAACTAGGAGAGAGCAAGTAGGGGAGGGTAATTTTTTAATATGTCAAATGTGAAGAGTTGCAAGGAAACCTTTGTGAAGATAAACAGCAGTTAATTCAAAATATTGGACTAGGGTTATAGAAAAAGGTATGGTGAAGACGTGAATTTGAGAAGTAATCTTTGAAGTCTTGGGAATGTATGAAGAAGAAAAAAAGAGTGAGGACCAAGGACAGCCAGAACTTTGGAAGGCTATCACAGTTGACAACCAGGGAGATGAGAACTAAGGAAAGATGACAAAAAGGAGCAAAGAGGATGGCAAAACATGTAGATGTGGGGTTAAGGAAGGAGAAGATCATTAAGAATGGAATGGTTGATGGCATCAAACACTGTAGATGCCAAAGAGGATTTGGTGAAGAGATCATTAACAACTTTCAAGAGAGCAGATTTGGTCAGGTACCAGGGACAGCAGCCAAAATTCAGAGGTGAAAAGTAAGTGGGCAATAAGGAAACAAAGAAAAAATCTCCCTTTCAAGGAGTAGAGCAATAAAATAAAATTTTAAAAGGACAGAGAGCCAGGAAGTATCCAAAAGGTATCAAAAAGGGGTCAGCCAGAAGCAGCATTGTTTTTTAAGCAATTGGTGTTAAGTAACTTGCTCAAGGTTACACAGCCAGTTATTTCTGGGTGTGGTGCTAAGTATCTGAGCCTGGATTCGATCCCCAGGTCATCCCAACACTGGGGCTGGTGCTCTTACTTGCTGAGCCACCTGGCCACCCCAAGAGCAGCATTTTAAAGTTGGTATTTCCTCTCCATTAGTTAGTTTCATCTTTGAGCTATCAAAAAAAAACATTGGTTGGTTGTAACTGAGTATATTTTTTCCAATGTTCTTTCTGTTTATATCTTAAGCACAACTAGTCAGAAAAATGGAATATACTGCATGTGATCACTCTCTTTTTGAAATGCTAAGCTGAAAATTAATCAATACAACCAAATAGATGGATGGTTTTTATTTTAATTAAAAGGAAAATGAAGCAACTAGGCAAACATATTTAAAGTGCTTTCAATAGCTTTAACATTCTATAATTCTAGTTTTACAGATTATATTAAAAAAGACAGGGGAAAATGCAGCCACAAAACCTTCTACACAGCCCCCACCACACTGCAGAGGAGATTTTGAGATAAGAAAATTCACACTGCTCTAGAAGGCATACATTATTCTTGGATATACAATTTTAAGTATACAAGTGCTTTCTTTCCTAATGAGATACAATTACATAGAGGACAGCTATTTCCAAATAACCTTCTCCTCTGCTTTTTATGCTCATACAGTGTGTGTCAAATCCTTCCGGAATATTTTTGGAATGTATTTGTCAAGGCATTTGGAAATATTTCTAAAAATGTTTCCAATCTTTCAAATCAAAGGATTAAAAAAAATGAAAGAAAGGTCAAGGTTTTGATATCACCACTATGAAAATGCAGCCCATGCTGAGAAAAATACCATGAAATTGGCTGGCAGAGCTGACTTTCTTCTGGATCTGGCCTCACAAAGGCATAGAGAGAACTGGAGGGGCTGCTGATGCCATTCTGAGATTCTGCACTCTAATCACAGATACAATATTGGACTTTTTCACCTTTCTAGAAATTGACAGAAATTTCTGACAATTCTGAGCAATGCTTTTCCATGGCCCATCATACAGATTACAAATGTTTCACAAAGTATTATAGCAAATTATAGGCTGTTAGAGCTTTGAGGGACCTTAGTGATCATCTTGTCCAACCCCTTCATTTTAGATTTGAGGAGACTGAAGCTGAATAAAGTGCAGTGACTTATTCAAGGTCTTACAGCTAGTACATGATGGAACCAGGATTTGAACCCAGAGATTCTGACTTCTAGTCCATTCTTTCTACTGTCCTATACAACCTTTCTAAATGGAATAGTCTTATTCTACATAACATACAAGAGCTGGTTTGGGTTAATAATTTCTTACTGGAAACAAATTTTAATTGAATATTTTTTTAAATGCTATCCAGCAGAAAATAAACTCTTGAGGGCAGAGGCCATTTCCCCCATTTTTGTCCTTGCATCACTTTTATCTAGGTCAGTGCTTTGCACATGTAATTATTGTTATTGAGTTGTTCCAGTCATGTCCAACTCTCTGTGATTCCATTTGGTATTTTCTTGGCAAAGATACTGGAATCATTTCCCATTTCCCTCTCCAGCTTATTTTACAGATGAGGAATCTGAGGCAAACAGGTTTGTGACTTGCCTAGGGTCACACAGCAAGCATATGCCTGAGACCAAATTTTAACTCAGGTCCTACTGATTCCAGGATTGATACTCTCTCTACTGTGCATCTAGCTGCCCATATACTTAACTATTTAGCAAATGTTTACCTGTATTTGGTTGGTAATACTTCGGTGTTGTCTAAGAAACATGACACTTTCTTCCTCTAGATCAGAAGTATAAAACTCTCATGGGCTGCATGCAGGCAGCAAAACTCCCAAGTTGGGGGTAGGGGTGGAGGAAGGAAATCAGATTAAAGTATAATTGGAAATGTTTAACAAAAATAAGTAAAATTACAATAAAAAATAATGTTAAGTTATGATTTTCTAAGTCAATGTGTGGCCTGCAGGGATCTGGGTCCATTGGAGTTTGATACCAATGTTCTAGCATCAGTCAGATGAGTGGTAGGCTAGATTTATGGGAGATTCAAAGAGCTTATAAAATGAGTCTATCTCAGGTGTCTGTGGAGTGAAAACTTGAAAACTTCTCAGAATGTGTCTTATTCTGACTGTCAACTTCACCCTCCCCCCCCCTTCACTTCTGCAGTCAATCAGCAGAAAGCCCTTTTAGTAGTCTTTCAACCCCCACCTAGCTTCAGTCCTTTGTCTGCTTTCCTGCCTCTGTGAGCCTCTCCTCCCAGCCAGTGGGAGTCAGGGACAGCCAGAGCTTACCCCCCCCCAACCAAAAGGAGTGAGGGACAATGGGGGAAATATAACCCTGCCGTATTAGGGTTTAAAACTCTGTTTGCCCCACGTTGCGCGCCTCCTCTCCTTGATCAGTCATGGGGAGGACTGCCATCTTCTCCCAGGGAAGAGAAAAAAATTTCCTGTTTTTATCCTAAGAAATCTCCATGTTCTTGATTAAATTTTGAATGAGGTCTTTCATCCGCCACACAGGGATTCTCTGGCCCCATTGCTTAAAAGCCAGCTGTGTTGTATTTTACTCTCCCAACAAGGTTCTCTGGTACCCCTAAGGGGTTAAGGAGATCTCCTCTTTGCCATTGACTCAAGCCACCCTAGCAATTAGGTTCCCTTAATTTAAAGATCTAATCCAAGCAACCCATAATGAAAAATGCCATTCACCTCCAGAGAGAGAACTGATCAACTCTGAGTGCCGACTAAAGCATACTTTTTCCACATTCTTTATTTTTCCTGCTTTGGTGTTGTTTTTGCAACATGGCTAATATGGAAACAAACACACTTTGCATGACTTCACATGTAAAATTGTATCACATTGCTTACCTTCTCAGTGCATTGAGGAGGGATGGAGGGGAGAGAATTTGGAACTCATTTTTTTAATGAATGTTAAAAATAAATAATTTTTTAGAGATCTAAACAATCCAGTTCCATCTGATTATGTAATATTAGATTAGCTTTTACAAAGGAATATTTATTCCAAAGGTATAACAACAACCAACTCAAAAACATTTCCCTTCAAGATCTTGGAGCATAATCACACTTAGACCACTTCTGTCTCTGGTCAGGGAAAGGAAAGCAGTCAGTTCCTACACAGCATTTGCTCTCCAAAATTCTATGTCCCAAGTCCCCATGGGCTTACGTCTTGAAGCTCTGACTTCTCGGGGCTCCCTTCTGGTCTGATTGCAGTATCTGGCTTGGCTTCCTGGGATCCATGGACCCAAGGCTCAAGCTCCTAGGTTGGGGACTGCATTCCCTGTACCTAAAACTGAGGAGTACAAAATAAACAGGACCAACATTCCAAGACCATTTCCTTGGGCCCTAAGGCCTAGGGTCAAGGGAAGGTGATTCTAGCCTCTTTGATCCCCACCTTAAGACATGGTACTCCTTTCATGAATGAATGAGTCCTTTATCCCTGTGTCCCAGAGGAAAGAAAGACTGGGTCTCAGCAAATTGCAGTTCTGGCTACATAACCAGTAGAAAGATGCCCCCCCCAACCACATGGCAGCTAACACTGAATGCCCATACATGTGTCAGAACTACTTTCTTAGAAAAAGATCCCTTGGCATCTCCCTTACTTGTAGGTATCTCCCTTTTAGGCAGTCAGGGCATGTCCCAGCTCCCTGTTACAAATCCATACAGGTTTTAATAAAATGTCAACTTATTATTTTAATATTTAGAAGGAATGTTGCATAATGTGACAAGAGTACCAGCCTCAGAGTCAGGGTAACCTCATGTCAAGTCTGGCACCTGACACATATTGCCTTGTGTTGTTGGGCAAATCACTTAATTTCTTGGACCTTAAGTACTACTCTAAGAGAATCAGTTGCAGAAGAGTTACTGATTTTTATTGTGAGAAGCAACTTCTTAATCAAGAGTTCCCAGAACCAGTAAAATCACAGAATTAGAGAGTTTCAAGTAAAGACTGAACAACCACTTAATAGGCATGCTATGGAAAGGATTCTTTTTTCCCAGAACAGATTGAATTGATGGCCATTGAGGTTCTTTCTAATTATGACAAAAATTCTGAAAATTCTGTGATTCTGGAAAAAAAATTCAAGGAATCATCTGGTCTGACTCTCTAACTTCAGACACTTTCAAGTAGTTTAAATTCTGTCTGAAGTTTCTTACCTTAAATTCATAACTTATCAAAAATAGCAAGTAGTCTATAAGCAGAGATTTTTTAACTTTTCTTGACATAAAGAGAAGATACCTCTTATGAAATCCACGGAGTTGTATCATTGTGTCTAGCTTCTTCTGCCTGAGGCAACAAAGGAACAATAAAGTGGAAAAGAGGTTTGTTGTATTTCTTAATTATTACAGCTATCCCAAAGAGAAATGGGAAGTATCCCTCTAATATGGAACCACTTGGGTCTCCTTCATAGGTCTTCAAGGAGAGGTAGAATGACTGACTACTCCTTGGGTATGCTTTTGAGAGAATTCTTTTGCAAGTATAGGTTAGAAGAGCTGGCTTCTGAGGTCCCTTCCAGTGCTGAAATTCTGTGATTAGACTACCATACAGTATAAATAGATATCATACCTCTTCTCAAAGATCTCCGGAGGAAAGGACTGTCTAACCTCTTCCTGGTGGCACAGTCCAGTATTTTAACATATTTCCCTATTCTTTTGAAACACTTTACTTCCCCATTTAATAAAACATTGCCCACTCCCACTTCTCAACACTATTTCCATGGTACAGGTAGATATCCAAAATCTTCCCCGAGAGCAGTTGCTCTCTAACTAAAATCAATTCATAAGTCTTTGGGGGGAATGCAGGGAGAGGTAAGGAAGGGAGAGAGGAGAAGGAAATAAGGATTTCTATCGCACCAACTATGTACTAAACATAGGGCAGCTAGATGGCAGAGCGGATAGAGCACTGGGCTTGGAATCAGCAAGACTCACCTTCCTAAATTCAAATCTGGCCTCAGACACTTACTAGCTGTGTGACCCTGTGACCTCACTTAATCATGTCCGCCTCAGTTTCCTCATCTGTAAAGTGAGCTGGAGAAAGAAATGGACAATCTCTCCAGTATTGTTGCCAAGAAAACCCCAAGATAAGGATCATGGAGAGTCTGAAACAACTGAAAAACAACAAAATGTACCTTGTCGCAAAAGTTTGGATCTTTGGGTTTATTAAACACTAGATTACTATGGTCATTGACTACTGAGTACTGTATTCTATTCCACTGATCTGCCACTTTATCTCTTAGTCAGTACCAAATTGCTTTCATGAGTAACACCTCACAATATAGTTTGAAATTTGATACTGTTAGGCTGCCTTCCTTCACATTTTTTCAATGATTCCCTTGATATTCTTGATCTTTTCTTTTTCTTCCAGATGCATCTATTCTTTTTTTTTTTCACTCCCAAAGTCTTCACCCTATTTCAGGTCTCCATCACCATTTGCCTGTACTATTATAATGAATACTATTATAAAATACTATTATACTATATATAATATACTATAATATGCTGCCTGTACTATATAATAATATATTATAATAATATTATATAATCCTAACTGGTCTTCCTTCCTCCTCTCCCCTGATACATTTTCCATATGATTGCTAAAGTGATATTCCTAAAGTACAAATCTGACCATATCACTTGGTGGACTTGAGTACTTCAGAGTAGATGGAAAGTAATCTTGACGGAGAAGGCACCAGCAACTGTGGGACTTGGGGAAGGTCTCCTGAAGAAGAGAGCATTTGAGCTAATTTTTGAGGGAACCCAAGGATTCCTTCAATGAATTCTCTTTACTGACTCCAAGAGAAAATACAAATTCATTCCTTTGGCATTAAAAGCCCTTCACAACCTTGCTCCAACCTTCTAACCTTATTATACATGACCCCCCCCCTCACCCCTTGTATACTTTATGATCCAAAATAACAGATCTTCCTGCTGTTCTTCTCACCTGAACTTTTCTATCTGGTCACTGTGTTCTTACATAGGCCATCACCTGTGTTGGGATGCACTCCTTTCTCACCTATGCCTCTGAGAATCCCTTAGTTTCCCTCAAAACGAAGCTCGTGAGACCTTTCCTGATTTTTCCAGCTGCTCGTGACTTGGCCCTGAAGGCAGTTTGTATATATCTTATACGTGCTTTACATACACATAATTTTATACATGCTGTCTTCTGTCAGTTCCTTAAAGGCAAGACATGCTTTTTATTTTCATCTTTGTATCCTCAGCAGCAATCATGGTGCCCGACACTGAGGCAGCTATTGGCACAGTGAATAGAGAAGTCGGCCTGGTGTCAGAAAGACTTGCATTCAGATCCTACCTTGGACACTTACTAGCTGTGTGACTCTGGAGAAGTAGATTCACCTCTGGCTGCCTCAGTTTCCTAACTTGTAAAATGGAGATAATAAAAGCACTTACCTCCCAGGGTTGTTTGTGACAATCAAATGAGATCATATTTGCAAAATGTTTTGCAAACCCTAAGGCACTATATAAATGTTTGCTATTATTCATAGTAATGGGAGGATCTTAATAAATGCTTATTAATTGATGATTAATTGATCCTAGGTTGTTATTTGCATATATTAGGTTCACAATGTTTGAAGATTAATTAAATAATAATAAGTTGACATTTATATATTGTGATTTTAGGAACCGTTTTATACTTAGTCGACCTTCACCAAATCTCAGTAAAACAAGTATCACAACTGGGTCCTGTTATTTCCATTTTATAGATGAGTAAACAGAGTGTCAGAGAGGTTACACAATTCACCCATGGTCACCCAAGTAGTAAATGTTGGAGATGGGTTTTGAACTGTGACATTTCTTCACTCTAAGTGCAACCCTGTTTCCATTATACTACACTGAGTCTCAAATTAAAAAAGACATCACCACTGATGGCAGTCTCACATCGGTATTGATTAGTATTGATCGGGAGGGGGAAAGACAATAGCTCCAATACTAACTCACCAACACTCTTCGATGCCACAGTTATAGTCCTTGGAGGGGGCCTATCTAAACAAATCCCAAAGCTTGACAAATCTGTCAAATGCTAACAGAGAGTATAGCTCTTGAAATCCATGGGCAAACCTCTTTTTTTTTCTTTTTTTTTCCTATTATAATAATAAGGTTTCTCAACTCGATAAAGCTAGTGATACTTTCTCATTTTGCAAGGAAGGGGATAATAATAGCAAGCATTTATATAATGCTTCAGGGTTTGCAAAGTGCTTTACAAATATGATCTCAATTGTGAGATAAAGCAGTCCTTACCGGCAAGTGCTATTATTGTCCTCATTTTACATGTAAGGAAACTGAGCCTGAGGGGTGTTAAGTGATATGTCCAAGGTCACACAGAAATGGTTGAGGCTAGATTTGTATCCAGGGCTTTTTGACTTGAAGATCAGTGCGTTATCCACAATACCATCTAGCTGCCTCTAAAATGAGAAAGAACAAAGAGACAGATGGGAGCAGGGAGCTAAGGTCTGAGCAGTTCAAATTTTACAGAAAATCTATGTCTAGAAGAGTGTCTTTATTAAAGATGTATATCTTCTGTAACATAAATGTAAGAGAAGACAACCACTAATAAAAAAAAAAGAACATAAACAAGACCTGCGCAATGCTGCATTGGCTACTGAGGAAGAAAGAAGGTGCTTTTTTTCCCCCTTTCTCTCTTACTCTCCCTATTTTTCTCTCTCAGTCTCTCTCTCTCTTGCTCTCTCTGTATATATGTGTCTCTGTCTCTCT
>NW_027185715.1:3162849-3172810 GCF_028583685.1 Petaurus breviceps papuanus | reverse complement strand
TCTGCTCCATAGATTTCTTAACTTCCTTTAACAGCTCAGCTCATGTAGGACCTTCAATATAAGGCCTTACCTGGTACCCATTTCTATTCACATTTTTAATTGTTTATATGCATGAAATTTTCTCCCAATAAACTGCAAACTTCTAGGGAAAGAACTGTTGTTGGGATTTTTCTGTGTTTGTGTACTCAGAATCCATCACAGTCCCTGGAATGCAAGAAATGACTTGCTCATTGATTGATTGAATCTGCCTTCTTCCTCTTAAGAAAAAAATCTAGATGACATTTACCCATCTTTCTGTAGCACTTCTTTCATTTGCATGGATTTTTCAAAGATCCTTGAAAGAGGCTCAGTAATTATTTCCAAAATTCTTCCAGTAGCCTGAATTATAAATTGTCCAAGTCGTGTAATTTGAATTCATGTATGATACTTACATACATTCTTACTATTTGCTCACTTGCTTTATATTTAAATTTCTATTAACAATTTTTTGTTCTCTCATTCTAATTAAATGATCATTTTTGACAGAATAAACATAAGGAATAAAATAATTGCTGAGTCATTCTGTCATCTCTCCATCATTTGATATTATCACTCCTATGCCTGTAAGCAATAGACCTGTTCCTCCTTTGATCTTACTCTTACTCTCATGTAGTTAAAAAATCTAAAGAAAAATCAGTAAACAAATCCTTTTTTTGTTTGTTTTTGTTCTCCTCTGAAATCAAATAGAACCAATGACAAATCCAACAAACTTTTATTAAATTCATTAAGTTGGCATTATAAGATAAGAAAGAGTATATATCTCTAACTTAAGGAGCTGGCAATATAAAGGGGGGAGGGAATAAAACAGATACAAAATAAATTTGGTAAAGTTAAGTCTATAATAAAGTTAAAATAATAAAAATATAAATAAATAAAATAGTTATAATAAAGTTAAAACTATAATAAATAAATAAAAACTATAATAAAACTGAGCCAGAGAGATTGCTCCAAGAAATGAGACATTAATTTCAGTTGAGATTAAGTAAAGCTTAATGGAGGAGATGGTACATAAACAGTGTCTTGAATAAAGAAAAGAACTTGAATAGAAGAGGAGATATGGGTAGAATGCAGTCCAGGCATGAGAAATGGTCTATAGAATTACAAGGTAGAAGGAGGGTCAAAATTTTAAAATGGATAGTACTCCAGGTTGGCTGGAAGATGGTGTACATTAAGGGGAGCTGAAAAGATATTTGTGAACCTGCTTACTAAGGGTTTTTAATGCCAGGCAAAAGAAATATGTATTTTGTTCTGTAGTCAAAGGAAAACCACTAAATATTTTTGGTGCAGGGTAGTAATATTGTCCCAGATGTACCTAGGAAGGTCATTTTGGTAACCATATGATGTTGGAGAGGGAAGAGGATAGAGGAAATGGTGAAAAATTAAAAGGCTATTCCAAGAGTCTATAGGCAAGTAGAAATGAAAGCCTAAATTAAGGTACTTGTAGTATAAATGAAAAAAAGGGAAATATGTAACAAAAACTGACAAAGTAGAAACAATTGTATGTTATGAATGAAGAAACATCCAAAGTCACAGAACTATGCAGTTTTAGAGTTAGAAGGGACCTCAGTTATTGAGCCCAGTCAACACTAATAAGTGGTCATCTGTCCTCTGCTTGAAGAGCTCCAGCTAGGGGAAATTGCTTCCTCCCAAGGGAGGGATGGGGAACCTGAACCATTCTATTCTGGAGTATCTCTAATTATTAAGAAGTTTTTCCCAACATTAATCCTAAATTTTTAATTTCAAAACCAGTGCTTCTGGGGCCAAATAGAACAAAACTAATCTATCTTCCACAAATAATTGAATACAATTATCATGTTCTCCTGAGTCTTCCCTTTTCCAATCTAAACATGACAGATTCCTACAATCAATCTTCATATGAAGAGAACTTATCCTGATAACTTCCTGAAGATGTTCAGTAACTTAGCAATATTCTCATTATATTGCAATGGCCAGAATTGAATACAATACTTGAGATGTGGCTTGATCAGAATAGAGTGAAAAAGAATGAAAACTTCTTTATTCCTGAAATACATGTCTGTTAATGGAGCTCAAAATCACAATAGATATTTTGGGTTGACACAACACACTGCTGACTCATAATAAGTTTACAGACAAACATGACCTAGCAATTAAAAAGCCTGATAACAAGGACAATTGAATTAACCTCAGCAGAAATAGAGAAGCTAGGGGAGGCTAGGTGGCACAGTGAGTGAATAGAACACTGACCCTAGAGTCAAGAGTACCTGAGTTCAAATCTAGCCTCAGACACTTAACACAAGTTACAACCTAGCTGTGTAACCTTGGGCAAGTCACTTAACCCCAATTGCCCTACATTCCACAAGAAAGAAAGAAAAAGAAAGAAGTTAAAGAAGAGAGAGGGAACAAATATTTATTAAGGCCAGACACTATGCTAAATTCTTTATAAACACATTTTGGGGAAGAGAGGATGAGTTCAGTTTGGGACATACTGACTTTTAGGTGTTACAAGGTCATCCAGTTAGATATGTTTCATGAACAAGTGATAATTTGGAAGTAAAATTTAAAGGAAATAAAGACTAGAATGCCAGCCTTCATTTACCTCCAAGTCCTCATCCATGCCCCATCTATTGTTTTATCCTGGAAATTACCTCAGCCCTTTGGGCTTCTTTATCCTGGACCATTTGTAGCCTTCTCAATCTAAAATGTTAAAGCCCTCTTTTCTCATTGGTGCATTTCTCCTGGAGCCTCTATCTTATGGAAGAGTCCATATTGCCTTTCACTCCTATCCATTTAGTTCTGATCCTGAAATTCAGATTCCAAAACCATGCCCTCATACTGACTACCTTCATCTTCTCCCTTCCACTTGCCCCCACCCTCCCTTCTTCCAAGTATCCCTATTACTGATGAGGGCACCAAAATCTTCCCACTCACTCAGATTTTCAACCTGGTATGATCCTTGATTTCTCACTATCACTTATCTTGTGTGTCTATTCAGTTGCCAAATGGTATTTCTACATTCAGAATATGAATGGATATAGCTATCATTGTAATTAAAATCCACATCACCACCATACTGGACAATTAAGTTATTCTTTTATTTTAAGCAATCAGGGTTAAGTAACTTGCTCAAGGTTACATAGCCAGTTATTTCTGGGTGTGGTGCTAAGTATCTGAGCCCGGATTTGATCCCCAGGTCATCCCGACACTGGAGCCAGTGCTCTTACTCGCTGAGCCACCTGGCCACCCCAATTAAGCAATTCTTGTTGAGTCATTGCATTTCTGTTCAACTCTTTGTGACCCCATTTGGGATTTCTTTGGCAAAGATACTAGAATGGTTTGTCATTTCCTTCTCCAATTCATTTTACAGATAAGGAAATAGGGTTGAGTGATTTGCCAGGATCACACAGCTAATAAGTGTCTAAGGTTGGATTTGAACCTAGGCTTTCCTGACTCTAGGCCTGGTGTTCTGTGCCACTGTGTCACCTACTTGCCCTAGGACTACTGAGACAACTTTATGATTGTTCTCCCTGTCTCCTATCTTCCCCCTCCAGTCTATCGTTCACATACTGCCAAAGTGATTTTCCTACATTATGTAGTCACTCCCCTACTCAATAAATACCAGTGGCTCCCAATTACCTCTAGGATCAAATATAAAGTAATTGGTTAACTATTTAAATCTCTTCACAACCTGTTCCCATCCTAAAATTGCAGTGCCCTTATATAGTGTTCACCTACTGTTTCTTGAGCATAAGACTCCATCTCCTGTCTCTGTACTATCTCTCCCCTAGACCTACCATGCTTTTTATCTCTCTTTTCCTTCAAGACTTTACTTAACTTTCACCTTCTGTAGCATGTGCTTTTGGTTCCCCTTAATAGCCACAGATTTCCCCTCTAAGGATCACTTCTATCTACTCTGAATGTCTTATATTTACCTATTTAATTGTTTGTTGTCTCCCCCATTAGATTATAAATTCCTTGAGGGAACCTGGAAAGATTTGTATGAACTGATACAGCAAAGTATGTAGAATCAAATACAACTAAACAATATAAAGAAATACACATTTAAAAGACCTAAGAACTCTGAGAAACTCAATGACACATCACAACTCCAAAAGACCTGGGATGAGGCATGCTTACCTCCTTTTAACAAAAAGGTGATGGAATAGGGGTACAAAATGAGACACATGTTTCTAGATTTGGCCAATGTATGGATATATATTTACTTGGCAAGGCTTATTAATTACAAGGAAGAGAGTTGTTGTTTTTTGTGATGGGGGTGGGTTGAAGAGTGATAGTTACAATGGTACAAAAAAAGAAACAAAAGCACATCAATGAAACATTGCCAAAATTTCCAGAAGGCCATAAAAAGAAGATTGAAATGAGAAAGATGACCAAGCTTCAGAATTGATATGAATTTCATATATATATATATATATATACATATATATACACACACACATACATATATACATACACATATGTATGTATATATGTCATATATATAGTGTATTTGTATGGATGTATTTTCTTAGTTATATATAATAATGATAATACTGTTCCATATAAGAACCTCTCTTATGACTTTACATATGGAAATATTTGTTTTTGTTAGAGGTAATTAAAATGGAATAGTGGATGGAACACTGGATCTAAAATCAGGGAGCCCTGAATTCAAATCAGTGTCAGATATTAACTAGTTCTGTGACCCTGGTTAAGTCATTCGACCTCTGTTTGCCTCCATTTCCTCAACTGTAAAATGTTGGGTTTAGTTTATTTTTTAAATAAATACTTTGCAAACCTTACATCACTATATAAATGCCAGCTATTTTTGATGTTCTTCAAGTTCAGAATTCAGAAAATTAAACAAAAACTGATAAAGTAGAAACAATTGGATGTTATGAATGAAGAAACATCCAAAGTCACAGAACTATGCAGTTTTAGAGTTAGAAGGGACCTCAGTTATTGAGCCCAGTCAACACTAATAACTAAAATTAAAATCCTGGGGGAGGGGAAAGGGGAAAAGAAGGAATTTCAACATATTTCTAGTTAATGGCATTTTTATTTTCAGATTGGTTTTGTTTTTGATATGAGGAGAGTAAATGGGTATCACACAGATTTAAGATTAGTCTTCTTAATGGTGTGACATTGTGTAATCTCTCTCTTGTGCCTACAGGGTATAGCTGAGGGGACACCACTGCTAATAAAATTTGACTCCAGTAACTTGTCTTGAAGAGCAGATGTAAAAACCCCACCAACTGTCATGCACTTAAGCATTCATTCATAAGAATGCCCATGACTGGGCCCACAGGGGACAGGATGCTTTGCTAGGGCCAAAAGCGAATCTTCATGCTGTTGAATTTATTATGCATTTCCTGCTGCTACTCAACATGCTTGTCTGAATGCTTAGGCGGGGGAGACTGCACTCTGTGGAAAATGCTCATCTTCTGTTCGAGTCAAAAGGTCTGGCTTGTACTGCATTCCCCATTCAATAGTGATTTACAGGCTGTTTGGCAATCTTCATAAAATTCACTAGGAAATGTTTCTGCGTTAATTTTCACTTAAAATAAAAAGGCTCAGGAAAACAAGGCTATAAAGCGAAGCAGAAGAGGGAAAAAGGAAGGGGGAAAGAAAGAGAAAAAGAAAGGTTTGGAGGGGGAGGGGAAAGAGACAGAGTGACAAAGAGAGAAAAAGAGGTACGTGAAGGAGTAGAAAGAGAGAGAAGGAAGGAGAGAAAGAGACAGAAAAATACAAAGACAGAGAAGAAGAGAAAGATGTAGTTTTGGGAAAAGAGAGAAAGAGGGAAGAAAAGAGAGACAGAGACAGAGAGAGGCAAGGATCAAACCAGAGACAGAGAAATGGTGACAGAGAGAAAGAGACATACAAAGAGAGACAGAAACAGAGAGGAAGAGGAAGATGGAGGGGAAAAGGAAAGAGAAAGAGGGGGGGAGAAAGAAAAAAGAGACTAGATTCATTAATAAACATTTATTAAGTGTCTACTCTGTTTTGTTTTGTTTTGATAGCTATGTAAAAAGCAGAAAAGAGGAGAGACAAGGCTGAAAGACTAAATAGGTAATGTTTGACTTTGACTATTTGACTATGGCAAAAGTCCAGGCAAGAGAGTGACTGTGTTGAGTGCAGAGTGAAAATGAATGTGAGAGATGCTTTAGCAGAAATTACAAGATTTTGCAACTTAATGAATATAGGGGACATAAAAGTGAGGAGTCAAGGATGGCATAGAAGAGGTGCTTTCAACAATGTTGTTGTTCAGTCATGTCTGACTCTTGGTGACACTATTTGGGATTTTCTTGGCAAGAATACTGGAGTGGTTTGCTACTTCACCATTTCCTACTCTTGCTCATGTTACAGATGAAGAAACAGAGGCAAGTAGGGTTAAGCAACTTGCCCAGAGTTACACAGCTAGTAAGTGTCTGAGGCTAGATTTGAACGCGTGAAGAGGATTTTTCCTGACTCCAAGCCCAACACTCTATTCCTGTGCCACTTTTGTTGCCCTTTCAACAGAAATAGAGAAGTTTGAAAAATGAGTGGGTAAATTGGGGGTTAAAGAAAAATGAGTTCTGCTTTTGGACAAGTTAAGTTTAGCGTGTCTCCAGGCTATCCAGTTTGAAATATCTAATGCATAGTCTGAGATCATAAAATCATAGGTTTAGAGCTGGAAAAGACCTTGGACACCATTTAATCCAATCTTCTCATTTAACAGATGAGAATCTGCAGTATAAGAAAGGTAAAGTGACTTCCCCAAAGTCATTCAGCCAGTCAATATCTGAGAAGGGGTCTTGACTCAGGAGTGGAACTCAGGAAAACGATTAGGGTTAGAGATTATTTTTCTGGGGAATCATCTGCAAGGGGATAATAATCAAACCCATGGGAGGTGATGAGGTTTCCAGAGAGAAATGGGGAAAGAAGAGGAAAGGAGAGGAGAGGAGGGGAGGGGAGAGGAGGGGAAAAGAGGGGGAGGGGGGGGAGGGGAGGGGAGAGGAGAACCTGGGAAAAGATAAATGTAACATCCCCTTCACCCTCAGGTAATGAAATTTCTCCTGACAGGTCAGGATACCACTCTGCAAACCATCTTAAATTAATTACCTTCTTGACATTTTAAAGGAAGGTTTCAGATTGTATATTTAACCCAGACAAAGCATTCTTTTTAATCTTGTCAGTATGCAAACGACTTTGTACTGCAGTCTGTGAATTATTTATCAGGTATCCGACCCCAAAGGGTGAGAGGAAAAGGGAGAGTATTTGATCTCATATTCAGCAGTACCAAATTCTCCCTCGCCTTAGATCTATACCTGTTGCAAGCAATGAACTTCTTTCAGGCCTTTGATGTCTCTTAGACTTGCTGGAGTATTCTGGGTTTCCAAATCTGGACAGAGAAGATACTTGGTGTCATTTCAAAATGTATTTATTAAGACTATTAAAATAGATGACTGTGCATTTTATATGGCCACCACTGACACGGTGAAAGCCAGAAAGAGCTTATGTGCCTTCTTTCCCACATGCATCTGCATTAGCGATGCCAGCCACGAAGCTTTTTAACTTACTCTTGTGCCGGTGTGAAAATGGAACCTGCAGAGGCAGATCGTCAGGGAAATTAACTCTTCCAAGCAGCAATGAACTGGTATACATAATATTTCAAATAACATTAGCAGATTAGGTTAGGGCTTAAAATGAGCTGAAATTTACAATACCTCAAAGCTATAAAACAAAGTTGTGGTCCTGGTCCCAGTATTAAATGTTCTTAGATTAAATGATTTTAGATTAAGTAAACCAATGCAATTGGACAGTCTTGGAT
Source organism: Petaurus breviceps papuanus (assembly GCF_028583685.1). Taxonomy (NCBI): domain Eukaryota; kingdom Metazoa; phylum Chordata; class Mammalia; order Diprotodontia; family Petauridae; genus Petaurus; species Petaurus breviceps. Next base: position 3,164,982 of record NW_027185715.1, on the reverse strand, counting down.
TTTCTGAAACACTATAAATAAAAGTAACTTCATCAGAATTGCAAAAGAGCACAGCAGGCAGTAATGTGTTACCCAAGCAAACTGCTCAGTTACAAAAACCCCAATCTAATTAAATCCAACTGTAGTCTATATAGACTCTCCCAACTCTTTGTTGCACTGGCAGGTCGAGTACCCAGGGCTCCATTATTTCTGGTTCCCTCAGAGTCTAGGTGTAGCCCTGAGGCTTTAGGAGAGGAGAGGGAAATGTCTTTCTAGTACCAAGCCCAGAGCAATATGCTTTCCACCATGATTATCAATTGATGTCAGTTAGACAGGTTTAATTAACTTTGAGAAAGGTGCTATGGTAGATTGAGAATTATTGGTACAAAACATCCCTCCAAAGTCTGTAACACACTCTCTCCTACAGGTACATACAAGATCCAGGAGAAAGTAGAATCAAGTTTAGAGAGGACATGTGACAAGAGACACCTCACAACTCTTGGAAGTCTTTTTGCCAGAATTCTGAACATGTTTGTTTCCCTTGGATACAGTGAATATTTTCAAAGGTTACTTTTTAGGACATTGGATCTATTTTCCTCATCCCAGTCTATCCTTGGTTCTCAATGAAGGTACTTCCATGAGCTGTTTCAAGGATATTACTAGGAGATTGATGAGAAGGTGGGAAGCCCCAAATTCTTCAAAGTTCACAAGGTCCTCTTCTAACCAAGGTGAGAGGGAGGCTGAGACCAAGGTACTCCCCTCCCTCCACCCTCACCAAAGCACATCCTTCTTATGGATTTAACTGAGATACTCCTGCTTCACCATTTACTTGAATCCCTCCAAGTTGACAAATGCTCATAATCCCCTGGGTTCTCAACTAGATCCCCCCCTTTTTTTTTACACAAGATGAGCCTATGTTTCAGGGAGAAGATCAGGATAACGGATTACTAGGCAATTTCCCTCCAAAAGGCAATTTGGGAGACTTCACATTCTATCAACTTCTAGGCCCACCTTGACGTTGTTCGTTCATAATGTGTACTCCGGATACATGTACTCCATCTTCTGCCTGTCTGCCCTTAATCCAATCCTTTGGATGCAATGATGACGATGATGATGATGATGATGATGATGATGATGATGATGATGATGATGATGATGATGAAGATGATGATGTTGATGATGATGACGATGATGTTGATAGCTAACATTTCCATAGAACTTCAAGGTTCTGCAGGGAGCTTTACAAAGCATTATCTCATTTTAACCTCACAAGAAGCTTGAGAGGCGGTACTATTATGATGCCCATTTTACAGATAAGGAAACTGAGGCTGATAGAGGTTAACTGACTTGCCCAGGGTCACACAACTAGTAAGTGCCTCAGTTGATATTCAAACTCAGGTCTTCCTGACTCTAGGTCTCTGCTCTATCCACTACATCACCTCATTGCCTATAAATTCACACTATGGGCATATAGAACATTACAGGAATTAGGTCTTTATAGTCCTTAAGAGCAATTATACTGATTAGAGACATCTTGGGAATTGCTATCCTTTCTGCATCTCATCCCTCCTTTTTTCTGTGAAATGAGGGAATTGAACTAAATGACCTTTAAGGCCTATCTCAGCTCAAGATCCCATTTCAGTAGGACTCAACCATTATGTTGGAAATGCCTGAAACTAAAAAAAAAATCTCATACAATGGAATGGGTAAAGGAAAGCTTTTATTATGAATCTCACAAGAAATGGACGCCCCGTGCCAAAATGCATGAATGTGCTGAAACAGCAGAGTGTTAACTTACCAAACATCCCTCCCTTCCAGGTTACAATCTCCGGTATATTCCCATTACACATTGTTCCTTGACATGGTCCTCCTCCTGTTCAAGGAACATATGTTTAGATAATGAAGCTCTAATTCTATGCAGGGTGTGTCAATTAATATGCATGAAGTTTATTAAGCAAGCATATTTGAGGAAACACTGTGACCTAATCTCCACCCTCTGATTTAGCACATCTCCTGCTAGAGAAGGACCTTGAATTTTTCTTTCCTAGCACTTTCTCCTAATCACATGACTACTAGATATTTCTTTCTGTGGAAGGCAAACTTTCTTTCTCTCTCTCTCTCTTTCTCTCTCTCTCTCTCTCTCTCTCTCTCTCT
>NW_027185715.1:3079667-3162749 GCF_028583685.1 Petaurus breviceps papuanus | reverse complement strand
AGATCTCTCTCTCTCTCTCTCTCTCTCTCTCTCTCTCTCTCTCTCTCTCTTTTAAAGCAATTGGGGTTAAGTAACTTGCTCAAGGTTATACAACCAGTTATTTCTGGGTGTGGTGCTAAGTATCAGAGCCTGGATTTGATCCCCCAGGTCATCCCAACACTGGGGCCAGTACTCTTACTCGCTGTGCTACCTGGCCGCCCCTACTTTTTCTCTTTCTAACACATTATGATCGGCAGATTCTACAAACGAAAAAGTAGTCTGCATTTTTCATTCTGTCTGCCCAAAATACTTCTCTTCATGCATAAATATTTCTGATACCAGTCTGTGAAAATTCATTTAGCAAACATTTTTATTTTTATCGTTTAATATATACTTTATTAATATGTGGCAGCTAACTGAAAAACTGGTTAAACTAGAACCTGAGTCAAGAAGAACCAAGTTCCAATATCACTTCAGTTACTAACTGCGTGAGCCTGGGTGAACTATCCAGGTTAATCTCTGACTCAATTTCCTTATTTTTAAAATTAGGATAATAATAGTACCATCTATCCAGAGTTGTTGTTCGGATAAAATGAGTTAATATTTGCAAAATATTTTGCAAAACTTAAGGCATAATATATAAATATATATGCTAGCTCTATATATATACATAAATATAGTATAATATATAGATAATATGTGCTAGGTATTATTAGTAGAACCAAGATATTTTTTTCCTGTTAGTTCAAATTCACATTTTAACAATCTTCCCTCTAAGGAAGACATGGGCATCACCCAAACAAAATAATTTAAAGATGACATAAATTCTAGCTGCAATTAAAATATTCCCTGCAAGTATTAAGTGAGTGTCTACCAAGGCACACATGAGCTAATAAGATGATATTTGGTAGACTGTCCTATCTCAGATGCACAAAGGATTTACCTGCCTAATAGGAATTATGTGAACAAATCCCCTGTGCATGAATGAGAGACCGGACACTTTGAGGTTTATCCTCTCAGAAATATTTCAAGAATACTAATTAAAAGAACAAGGACCACAAATGTCTCTTTTACTTTCAAGTTTTACTTTTACTAATTCCTCTTTCACTCCTTTCTTAAATAACTTATCAAGCCAATGTAGCATGCCAGCTCCTTCAATATAGGGGTCATGTTTACATGGCTAATGTTGACTAGAGTCAGAGGAGTAGAACTTAATAATAAATTTTCCTTTGGGTTTACTTAGAACTGGAATCGACCTTAAGAGTTTAGAAAATCCAATCCCTTCATTATATAGATGAGGGACCCAGAGCCTGATAAGGTTAAATGACTTGCCCAAGATAACATAATGGCTAAGACAGGAGTCCATAGCTCCCATTTTGCCTATATCTCTTGACTGCCTTCCTTCTCTTTAATTATTCCAGAGGATTTAATTAAGTGTCATAAGGGATAGAGAACTTAAGTTTGAAATGGTTTCTTGGTTCTTTTTAGGAAATGGTTATTTGAATAGTGTGTATTAGACAAGGCATTTCGAAGTTGTAAGGAGGCTAAGGGCAGGTATTTAACAAAATATCAGAACATCAGTGAAAAATAGGACTTTTACTCTTTTGTGTCTTTGTCTTTTGGGGGAATGCCAGGTTAGGAAAAAGGGTTAGTGTCTGTTTGATAAAATCCTCAATGAAATGTACAGGCTGCATCTTGATTTCAACCTGGATATTTGAATCACAATTTGTTATCCCCCATAATACCACTGTAAAACTCATGAATACCAAATAATATAATTAAGCCTTGATTCTGATTAAGATCCATGTTTGCTTAAATTCTTAGGAGAGTCACCCAAGAGATTCAAGATTCATTAGGGAATTCTAAACCTTCACAACTTGTTCTTTAGTGGAAAACCAAAAATACCATTTTCTTTTCTAGAGCTTTCCAATTTGAAAAAAAGAAAAATAAAATAAGTTGTATTATGCTTTGACCATCATGAGATCATGAGTGTGCAATGTATATTAATAACAGTGTTATTTTGGTAGAATTGCAAAGCATAAATGTGTGTACACACACATACATCTTATATATACACACATATATAAGACCACATTATTATAACAATAAAACATAATATATGTGATATGCAATGTACTATAACATAATAAATACATAAGAAAATATTATATAGATATATAAATATGATCATGGGGTCACGTGTCTATTTAAGATCAATGTGAATGTCATATTTTGTTACTGACACCAATAATTTCATAAAGATTTTCACTGGCATTCAGCTGCCATCTTCAGTCATTTTGATTTATAAAGATTTTCTGGGAATGAAATATAAAGGTATCCATAGTAATGATATACATGTTTATTCTTGTATATTGTTCCTGTCTTCATATTTATCATTACCTATAGAGCACAAGCTCCCAAGAAATGCTGAAACTTTTTTTTTTGTAACTGAACAAATTCCTGTGTTTCTGTAGAAGTTTGAGTATAACTTTGACTCTCTCTTTAGCTAATTTTTCTTTGAATTTCAGTTGTGATGTTTGCCATTTGGGGATAATGATACTGTCTAGCTCCCAAGGTTGCTATGAGGACAAATTGAGATAATATTTGCAAACATTAAAGGACTTTGTTCTTTTTTTTTTTAAGCAATCGAGGTTAAGTAACTTGCTCAAGGTTACATGGCCAGTTATTTCTGGGTGTGGTGCTAAGCGTCTGAGCCCAGATTTGATCCCCAGGTCATCCCGACACTGGAGCCAGTGCTCTTACTCGCTGTGCTACTTGGCCACACCCATTAAAGCACTTTGTAAATATTATTATTTTTATTTTTCTTATTAGTGATGACTAACACCTTTATTCATTTATGAGGCCCAAATCTAAACATAATAAGCAAGCACTTCTACAGAAAACCTACCTTCTGAAAAAAAAAAACACATCAAAAATTACTACTATAAAAACAAAGGAAACAGATGATCTCCCTTTCCTAAGTCACCTTCACTCTTCTTATACTTGTATCTTTTCTCCTTTATTTCTCATAATGAGAATAGATTGAGAGCTGGAAAGGATCTAAGGGGTCATCTCATCCTAGCCCCCTATTTTATGAGTGAAGAAACTAAGACCTAAAGATTGAAAGTGACTAGCCCCAGGTCACTTAATAGTGAGTGATTTGTTGAGTCAGAATTTGAGCAGACTGCAAATTCAGTCCACCATGCCACATGACCTCCCTCAAAGGGCATCAGATTTGTTTAATCTTTTGCACTTTTATAAAGTGTTTTCTTTTGTATTTTCTCATTTACTCCTTACCACAACCCTATAATTGAAATATAAATGAATAAATATAAACAAATAAAATCTCTCATTATCTCTGTTTTGAAGGCGATGCTACCTAGCCCCAGGGAAGGTTAGTGAATTACTGGAGGATACAGAGCTATTGTCAAGAGAGCAGGTAAAACCCAGACTTCCTAACTGTTAGAACATCCCCTTTTCCCAGACAATACCTACTTGGAAGACAGGCCAGCCTAACTGAAGTAGTAAGACACCCTGAAGGAGAGACAGGAAGCAGCATATGCCAGGAGAGTTAAACCCCTGTCACCAACTTGACCACCATCTACCTTGAGACCCAAATGAGAAAAGTGGCCTAGACCATGCTCTCAAGATCCATGAGAACAGCAGTGCCCTGAATATAACCAGCCTTGTTTCCATGCTGTGCCCCACAGTAATCACTGAGAGGAGCAATGACTGTGGAGAACAGGCCCACCTTCCTCACCATGACCAGCACCAGTGATAAGCATTGACATCAATGGGAAAGTAAGCCCAAGAGATCCTGAAGTGATAGCACCCTCCAGAAAACCAGTCTTGTTCCCAGCCCAGGCCCAAGTCATTATCCTAAGAAGCAACTTTTGTAGAAATGTGTGATGTATAAAAAGTTCAAGAGACATAATTTCTGGGTAATTAATCATTTTATTAATTATGACTAGAGAATAATTAATAAAAAGATGGTCATTTGGTTTTCTCTCATAAACTAAAGACCACTTATGGATTGAGGATAAAAAGATAACATGCTCCACACTTACATACCCATGGAAGAGGGAGTTCCTGACATGCAGGAATCAAATCTGATTCGTTAAAAATTAATGAGAGAATGAATATTATAATGAGAAGTGGACCCATTCTAATGAGGTGATGGGTATGTGATTGATCAAGTCACTCATGGACAAAGAGAGACTCATCTCAAACCAGACTACACCCGCCTCTAATAATCTATTCATAAGGATCTACCCTCCAACCTCACATTGAACAATGAATTATGGTGGGTTAAGAATTCCACCTGGATTAGATTCTCCTTATAAAGTCTTCTAGTTGGGTGAAGTTCTACCTGAGTTCAAAAAGGAAGATTTGGGTAATCTCATCTATCAGCAATGTCCTTCAGATATTGGCTGAATAACGTACACAAGGGGCTGATTTCTGAATGAGGAAATAGAAAAGGGGAAATCTTCATCTCAATCAATAATTGGTTATTAATATAAGAAAGAAATAATCATTTTTTTTTTGCCAAATGTCACTTGGTAACTCCTTTGGCAGGTGCTCCTTCCTCTGCTTCCTTGGAAATCACAGCTTACTAAAGAGGAAGAAAATTCCTACCAAAGTCTTTGGCATTGCCAAATGGTTCAGCATCAGAAGTAGATATGATTTTATTAATGGGAATTATATTTTAAAACATACATTATCAACCTCTTTGCTACTGCACCCTAAGGACTATGGGACCTTTCCATTTGACTTTCAGTTAAACCTTCCTATATATGTTGTCTCTCTCATTAGGAAATGATCTCCTTGAGAACAAGGACTGTTTCCTCTTTTCTATTTGTGTCTCCAATTTTTCAAACATAGATCTTGCTCAATATTTTTTTTACTTATTCATTGATACACCATGCTGTGCCTATATAAAAAACACTTTTACCATGCTTTTTTTCTTTTAAGTCACTGCCTTGTCCTTTTAATTTTTCCATGCCCTTACCTTTCTTATGAAGTCTTTCCCACTATTCCGGCCCTTTTGAGCAATACCCTTTCCTTACTGTTTCGATATTTTGATGCTTAGCCTATTTTCTAGCATTTCATTATATACTTCACTGTGGTTGAGGGTCTTCTAAATCTTCTTTCCTAATCAAGACTGTAAACTCAATGTGGGTTTGGATCAGTGTTATATTCTTCTTTTATGCTGTCCATAGTATTTCATACATAGATGTACACATGAAGAGCACCAATATTTATTGAGTTTATAATATGACCCAGGGCAATAAGAAGCATCTAAAGATTCTTCAGTGAAGTTGCATTAGGAAGATTATTTTGGAAGTTGTTATTGAGGACCAGTCTCTGACCCGATCCATACATGGGAAGACTCTGGTCCAGGATTTCTCACAAACCAGCTCCCTGTGAAGGCTATATTATGTGTTAAGATTGACTCACCATCTCTTCCTGACTTGCAGGAGTTTAGGACATGATAAACAAGCAGTGACCCAGACACAGATGTATGCAAGGGAAGAAGGACATTAAAACATACAGATATACATCAATGAACAAGGACATTAAACATTTTCTCATGGATAATCTAAGAGATAATTGCTTTATATTCATTATATAAACCCTGCCCTCTGATCAATAAATCGGAACTGCTATGAAAGATCCTACCTGGTTCATGTCCATTATTCCACACTTCTCAGTTTGGCCTGTGCCCATTTTGATGCAGGCATCAATTTTTGTGAAGGGTAGATTGGAAAGTGAAGAAAATGGGGAGAAGGAGATCAATTAGTACATTCTTGCAATATGCCTAATGAGGAATTAATTAAAGCCTGATCTGGGGGAGTGATTATGTGAATGAGGAAAGGAGGTCAGCTGTAAGAGATGCTGTGGAAGGAGAATTGATATGATATTCTATTGATATGAACACAGTCTCAATGTGTTGGCTGCCTTGCCTGCCATTTCACTCACCTGCCAATATTGACATTAAAATCTTCTAGAAAATTCAGGTTTAGGGGTGACTAGGTGGTGCAGTGAATAGAGCATTGGCCCTCGAGTCAAGAGGACCTGAGTTCAAATCCAGCTTCAGACACTTAACACACACACACACACACACACTCAAAAAAAACTAGCCATGTGACCTTGGGCAAGTCACTTAACCCCAATTGCCCTACCTTCCTCCCTCCAAAATAAAAGAACAAAAAAGAAAACTCAGGTTCAGAGAATGAACATTTGGAGAAAGGAAAGTCTACATGAAATGTTGCAGTGATGGCCTTGGGAAACCCAATGACATCATGAAGAAAATGGCACTTGTGGGGTGGAAAGAAGGGGCACTATTAGACTAGGAGCTCCTTGAGGGCAGGAATTGTCTTTTAATCTTTTTCCTATCTCCAGTACTTAGCATACTGCTCAGCACATAGTAGGAGTTTAATAAATGTTTATTGATTGATGGACTGAAGTGAGAGGGTATCAAAGGCAAACTTCTTTTTTTATGATTTTGCTTAGGGCTAGTTTTGATCATAACTACTATGCTTTATGAAGCAGCAGCCATGGTTCTTTGAGGAGTCTGTGAGAATGGTATTTAATATTCCATAAGAGAAATTATGCCACAATGAGAATTCTGCATGTCTAATATACCTGATGTTTCATTAGATCAGGGAAAAATATATTCCTGTATTTTGCATGTGAAATCTTAATGATTCAATAGAAATACTTCTGAACATAATTTGAAGATACTAATGAGCTAAACTAACATGAGATTCATTAGCATTAGACAATGTTCTTTTCACCTTCTAAGCTAAAGTATGTACAATACTTTTATAGACTGGAAAATTAAATGAAAAGTATTGTTCTCTATCCAAAAATTGTTTTGCTTTCCAATTCAAGTAAGAAACATTTCACACACAGCTATTTCACAGTGTTCCCTTATTTATTAAAACTATATGGATAAGGAAGATGATATAAAAATGTAAGTATTCTCTCCAAATTATGTTGGCTATGTGCTCTCCCTGCTGTATGTATAGATACTCTCTCTTCTCTCTCATCTTTAGTCAACTCTATCACCTACTAGCTGTCCTCATTAAGGTATAATACAAAGGGCACTAAATTTTACTCAAGAGCCCTAGGCTTACCCAATAACTCTTGGAGATCTCTATTCTGATACTTCCACCTAATTCATAATGCCTACCTGCAAATTCTCCCTGTAGTGAAGCATCAAGCTTCTTGAGTACTTCTTGAGTCTGAGAGTTCATTGCTTACTGCACAAGCCTGTCCACCTCACATTTGAATAGGTCCAATTGCTGGAAGATTCTCCTTTGCATTGAAACAAAATCTACCTCCAAGGAATTCCTTCCCTCTCCTCCCTCCAACTCTCTTTGATTCTAGTTCTTTCCCCTAGAAGTACACAAAATTGGGGTGGCTAGCTGGCACAGTAAATAGAGCACTAGTCCTGGAGTCAGGAGGACCTGAGTTCAAGTGTGACCTCAGACACTTAACAATTACTAGCTGTGTGACCTTAGACAAGTCACTTAACCCCAATTGCCCTACCTTCCTCCCTCCAGAAAGACAAAAAAAAAGTACTCAGAATGAGTCTAACTAAACATTTTTTTCCACATAGCAGCCTTTCCAATACCAGAAGTCACTTAGCATACCCCACCCATCCCCATCAATCTTCTGCTTTTTGGACTAAACATTCCTATTTACTTAAATCATTTGGCATCATTTCCAAACCCCTAACTATTTTGTTTGTCCACTACTAGAAGCACTCCATTTTTGTGACTGTCCCTCTTCAAATGAGGGACACAACCATCATCTACAATTGACTCTAGCCTTTTGTCTTTTCGTGGTAATTAGTTTTTCTGCATCTGTGTTTACTTTAGAACCTGTGGTTAAGGTAATGAGTTGGCAGCTGGCTAAGTTGGCATAATAATGTTCCTGGCACCTCAGGTATATCCTTTACAGAAATCACTGAATGTTATCAAGATTCATTTGAATCTGGAAACAGTTTAGCTTTTTAAATGTGACTGAATATATTATGGCTACATGCATGGTGACATGAGGCCCAGGGAACCAGGCAACTCCATAGGATGTGGTCCATTTCTGTGAGCCTCAAGATCTGGCTTACTATTGCCCCATACTGGTTTCCTTTTCTTACTGCTATCACCTGTTTTTTGTTTGTTTATTTTTAACTAGGCTCCTATCCACCTGGCTTAGGCTATTGGAGAAAATCTATTGCTGTTCTCTGGAAATATTTGACCATTTTTCAACTTGTATTCTTTGTTTTTGTTTTTATTTTTAATTTCTTCTTAGATTCCTAAAACTAATATAATATAGCGTATAGATTGTTTTCAATTCCTGACTGAAACTCAACTAGCTATGTGACCATGTGTGAATTATTTAATTCAAATTAAATAATTTAAAGTCTCAGGCATCTTTAAGATGTACTTAATACGTTATAGGTTGGTGGTTATTTTCAATATTGATGTATTATGTACCACTACATACTCTAGGAAAATATATTAAACAGGGACATGATAACAAAATAAGGGAGAATATATCAAGCTTACATTGACATAGTCAAGCCTGGTCCATCCCTAGGGAATTGCATTTAATTTTATTCTAGTTCTATCTCCTTTCTTGAGTGCCCTTTTCTCAGATGTCTCATCATTAGATATTTCATGAGTTCTTGTTCTCATTATATGATAGATTTGGTTTGGTGAAGCTATTGATATCTGTGGCTTCCATAAAATTTATCCTCTAACTCTTATGTTGGAACCATGGATCTTGGGGTGCAGCCCTGTAGTCTTCTCAGTTATTTCTATTTTCATGATATTCACATTTGTTCAGAGGTGTGCTAGTAAATATTAAACACCCCCCAAAAATATGTACTTAACATATTTTATATTCAATCTATATTACTAGTATTTTCTCCATCACTTTCTTAATAGTAGAAATCAACAAAACAATAAACTAAGCTCTAATTTATATTTGCATTTGTAGACTGCCAAGGTGTAAATGCTCATATCAAAAATTTAACAACTGGTACTCATGAGCTGGTCAAAGCTGGCAGAATCTCAGGTCAGATATCCCACTAACACAAAATCCAAAACCAAGAAGTAATCTGGAAAAAAAGAAAGAAACAAACCAAAAAGGAAACTAACTAGAAAAATCTACTATGGAGACATGGAAGCTTGAGACACAAACATAGAAAACAATAGCTTGAAAATACCACAAGTAAAGCCTCAAAGGAAAATGCAGATTAGACACAAGATCAATAGAAATTCCTAGAAGACTAAAATAATGTAATAAAAAGAGCAGAAAACAATATTTTAAAAATCAAATAGTAGTAGAGAATAAATGAGGAAAATAAAATGCAAGATAATTATGAAAATAGAATTAACACCATGGTAAAAAAAAATGGTACAAAAATACTGAAGGAAATAACTTCTTAAAAATCAGAATTGGCCAAATGGGAAAAGAGGTACAAAACCTTATTGAAGAAAATAACTCTTTAAAGATAGAATTGGTCAAATGAAACTAATGACTCTATGAGACACTGAATAACAAAAGCAATAAAAATCAAAAGATTTTTAAAATAAAAGAAAATGTGAAATATATCATATAAAAACAACTGACCTGTAAATTATATCAAAAAGAGATAATTTAAGAATCACTGGACTACCTGAAAGCCATAGGAAAAAATGAGCCTAGATATCATATTTCAAAAAATTATATGTTAGAACCAGAGAATAAAGTATAATTGAAAGAATCTATTTGTGAAGACACAAAAAACATAATTCCAGGAAGGGGAAAAAGGTTGTCTAATGAGAGCAATCATTAATCGACTTAGATCTATAATACCTACCTACATACATACATACATACACATATACTTACATACATACATACATACATATTATATATGATGGAAGGGAGGGAAAGTAACAAAGGACAAATGACAGAATGTAGCATAATAAAAATAGCATAAAACGCAATAAAATTCAGAATGAACTGAGGCTGGCAAGGAAAACTAAGAACAGTAAGAAGGGTTGGGTTTTATAAGGATATATTGAGAGCAGGAATAGTACTTATTATTAGGATGAATCTGATGATAATCAAGAACTGAGAGAAGGCAAAGTTGTTCTTTATTTATTTTCCTCCTTTTTTTCTGCCAAGGATAATAACCTCACTACTGGAAATTATAGAACAAAAATGATTAAAAGAGAGTTGATATCAAAATTATAAAGGAATAGTAAGAAAGAACTCAGAAGCTCAGTCAGATACTTAGCCCACATGAATTACATCCTCTTGCACTAAAAAAGCAAACAAAAGTACAAAGAATGAAACAATCCCCACTCATAAAGAATTTACATGACTCCCGATCACCTCCAGGATCAAATACAGTACGTTCTGTTTGACGTTCAAAGCTCTTCATAATCTAACTTCCCACTTATTTGGGAGAAGGGAAAAGTAGGTGTGGGAGATGCTAAACTAACCTCATTTCCTTTTCTGAAAACCTGACTAAACTAGTCGATCAGGAAAATGCTAGATGTAGATTTTTCGCAAAGGATTTGTAAAGTACATCATACTACTTTTGTGGAAAAGATAGAGGCAAACTATACAATACACTTTGATGGATTCAAAGGTGGTTCAATAATTAAATTCAGAATATTTGCTAATGACTCAGTATTGACATGGCTATCCTTATGCTGTCAGTCAGTCGATAAACATTGATTAAGTGCCTACTATGTGCCAGATAATGAAAAGCTAGGTGGATCGAGCTGGCCTGGAGTCAGGAAGACCTAAGTTCAAATTCTGCCTCAAATACTTACTAGCTATGTTATCCTGTTCACCTCAGTTTCCTCATCTGTAAGAAAAGCTGGAGAAAGAAGAGATATCAGTATCTTTGCCAAGAAAATCCCAAATAGGGTCATGAAGAGTCAGATATACTGAAAACCATGTGCCAGACACTGTGTTAAGCCAAGAGGCAAAAGACAGTTCCTGTTCTCGGGGAGCTCACAATTCAAAGGGTAATTGCCATTTAGAATTGTCATTAAATCATGCTTATCAAAATTGTAGATGATGCAACACTGGGAGGGATAATGGCTTCCCAAATGACAGGCAGGACTCAGAAAGATCTTGACTAATGAACTGGACATGAATTAGTGGGAAATGTAAAATTTTACGCTTGGATTCCAAAAGTTAACTTCATAAATACAAAACAGGGGAAGTATGGTTAGATGGTGGTTTTATGAAAAAAAAAGAGACTTGAGGGTTTTAGTGGGCTGGATGCAAAAAAAGAAAACCATCTGATTCAATCTTGGGTTCTATGAAGAGGGGCAAATCTTTCAAGATTAAGGAGATGAGACATCCCCTCTACTTGCCTAGCCAGACCCCAAATGGATGACTGAGTTTAATTCTAAGCAAACTGTCTGGGAATATATTTATAAGCTGGAGTGGATCCAGGGAATGGCATCAAGGGCCTTGCATTCATGTCATCTGAGGAGTGGCTGAAGATACTGGGAATGTTTAGCCAGGAGAAGAGGCTAGAACAGATATCACATCTGTCATCAAGTATTTGATGAAAGAGAGATTAGAATAGTCCTGCTTAGACTCAAAGGAAAGAAACAGGAATAATGACTAAAAGTAACAAAAAGGCTTTTTTTGGTTGAATATCAAGAAAAAAAATTCCTAAAATTAAAGTTGTTAAAAAATCAAATTAACTTCCTTAGACTACAGTGGGAAACCCCTCCTTGAAAGTCTCCAAGTAGAATTTAGATGACTTCTTTTAGGTATGTTATAATTAGGATTCCTTTTAAAGGTGAGTATTACTACATGGTTAGTGAGGACTTTTCCAACTCTGAAATTCTCTGATTCTAAGTATTATTTGGAACCTCAGTCTTGTTGATGCTATACTGGTTCTGACTACTTCACTAAGTCTCATCTTGGGGCACAAGGACTTACCCTCCACTTCTCCCCAAAGGAGAATAACCGACAATGACCATAGGCAAAGCTTGAACATGTTTCATGTCAGTAAATGTCAAGCACTACATAGCTGGAATTATTTAATTTGATGTCACCAAAGAATTTGTTTATGAATTTCTCATTAGCCTAAATACTAAATAAAATATTTTTTTACAATCTGTAATAGAGGCAAGTTGGAATACTTGGAGAACTAGCCTCTGAGTCAGGAAGACACATATTCAAGACACCTTCCTCTGATACCTATTGGCTAAATGATCCTGGTCAACTCACTTATTCTCTTGATGCTTCAAGGGGTCTTTGCACAACTTGCAAAGCAAGTCCTGATCTGCAATGATACAGGAGATTCCTCACTCAGAACTCTCTACACTGGCAAAATCACTTAGTCAGTAAAAAACATACATACAGCAGTATAGCAATAGCACACTATAACTGTTATATCACATAATATGTGACACAATAAAAACATGATATGATAAAATATAACAGTGTGGTGTAATACATAATGTAAGGTGATATATATTATATAGCACAGTATAGTGTAATATTGTGTCATATCATATAGAATGGTAGAGATGGCATGGAAGAGTGCAGTGGAGAAGAATAAAAGAGAATAGAATGGAGTAGAGCAGAGTAAAGTACAGTGGGGTGAAATACAGTGGAGTACTACAGAGTACTGTAGAGTGTACTGGAAAGAAATGGAGTGAAATAGAGTAAATTATAATGGACTGAATGAAAGAAGTGGAATAGAATAGAATCTGGTAGAATAGGGAGAAATGGAGTAGAGTAGAATAGAATAAAGTGAACTGGATTAGAGAAGAGTAGAGTACAAGAGAATAGAGACACAGTATTGTGAAGTGGGGCATAATGGAATAGAGAAGAGTGTAGCAGAATATATGAGAGACAAATGGAGTGGAGTAGAGAGGACTACAATAAAGTACAGCAGAATGGAGAGGAGTGGAGTGAAGTGGAAAGGAGTGGAGTAGAACAATATATTAGAGAGGAATGGTTTGGAATAGAAAGGAATAGAACAGAATACAGTAGAGTAGAGAGAAATGGAGTAGAGTGAATTAAAGCACAGCAGAATAGACTAGAGTAAACAAGGAGTGGAGTAGAATACAGTAAAGAGGCATGGAGTGAAGTAGAGTACAGTATATTAGAGAAGAATGCAGTGTAGTAGAACAGAGAAGAATGGAGGAGAGTAGAAAGGATCGCAATATAGTAGAATGGAGAGGAATGGAAGAGAGCACAGTAGAGAAGAGAAGAATGGAGTGGAGTAGAGTAGAGGAGAATGGAGTGGAATATAGTGTACATGAGTTGCTACACTGAATTGGTGAAGGGAGGAGCCAGCAAATCAGTAAGCATTTGCTATGTTCCAGGTATTGTGCTAAGTTGCCCCATTCTATATCTCCCCATCTCCTCTAATTATATTCTTCTCTCACTTCTTAATTTCACCTTTTAAGTATCATCTCTTCCTATTCAATTGGCTCCGTACCCTCTGTCTATGTATTTCTGTAAACATATATATACATACAAACATAAGTATTCACACACCCATATAGCCTCCTATATAGACATATATATGTAAATAGATACATATGTGTGTGTGTATGTGTGTGTGTGTACACATTTCTATTCCCTTGAACTATTCTTATACTGAGAAAAGGTTCATAAGTTACAATTATCATTTTTTTCCATGTAGAAATGTAAGTAGTTCAACTTTGATAAGTTCCTTATGATTTCTTTTCCCTGTTTACCTTCTCATGCTTCTTGTATCTGAATGTCATATTTTCTGTTCAACTCTGGTTTTTTTTCAGCAAGAATGTTTGAAAGTCCTCTATTCCATTGAATGACCATATTTTCCCCTGAAACATGATACTCAGTTTTGCTGTGTAGGTGATTCTTGGTTTTAATCCCAGCTGCTTTGATCTCCAGAATATCATATTCCAAGCCCTTCAATCCCTCAATGTAGAAGCTGCCAAATCCTGTGTTATCATGATTGTGTTTCCACAATATTCAAATTGTTTCTTCCTGGCTGCTTGTAATATTTTCTCCTTGATCAGGGAACTCCAGAGCCTGGCTATAATATTCCTAGGAGTTTTCTTTTGGGGATCTTTTTCAGGAGGTGATTGGTGGATTCTTTCAACCTCTATATTGCCCTCTGGTTCTAAAACATCAGGGCAATTTTCCTTGAGAATTTCTTGGAGGATAATTTCTTTTTTTGGTAATTTGTTTGATAAGGTTCTTTTTTTGATCATGGCTTTCAGGTAGCCCAATAATTTGTAAATTATTTCTCCTGGATCAATTTTCCAGGTCAGTGATTTTTTCAATGAGATATTTCACATCACCTTCTATTTTTTTTTTCATTTCTTTGGATCTGTTTAATAGTATCTTGGTTTCTCATAAAGTCACTAGCTTCCATTTGCTCCAATCTAATTCTAAAGGAATGATTCTCTTCAGTGAGCTTTTTAAATTCT
Source organism: Petaurus breviceps papuanus (assembly GCF_028583685.1). NCBI lineage: Eukaryota > Metazoa > Chordata > Mammalia > Diprotodontia > Petauridae > Petaurus > Petaurus breviceps. Next base: position 3,148,305 of record NW_027185715.1, on the reverse strand, counting down.
TTTTTCATCCAGAAAATTTGACTTTTTAAGGCATTCTTTTCCTCATTGGCTTTTTGAGACTCTTTTGCCATTTGAGTTAGTCTATTTTTTAAGGTGTTATTTTCTTCAGTCAGGTTATTGACTCTCATTTTATAATTTTCTTTCATAATTCTCATTTCTCTTCCCAATTTTTCCTCTACTTCTGTTATTTGGTTTTCAAAATCCTTCTTAAACTCTTCTATGGCCTTTAAGCAGCTTATTCTTTTCTTGGAAGCTTCTGGTGCAGCAGTTCTGACTGCGCTGTCTTCCTCCTGTTCCATGCCCTGAACCTTTTTGTCCCCAAAAAAGGAATACAGAGTCAGACCCCTGTGCTTGCCTTGCTTCCCTCATTTGCTCATGTTGCCACTCAATTACTTGACTATTGAGCTTTTTGCCACAGTAGAACTCTGCTACCAGAGGGGGGAGCTTTGTCCCATTCACTGGGGTTTTTGCAGCTGCTGGAGCTATTAGTTGGGTGCCCTCTCTGAAGCCTCCACATGCTCTGGAAAACTGGTCATGCACCCCAGGACCTCCACCCTAGACAGTGATCCAGATCCAAGCAGGTTAAAGCAAGAGCAATTACCCCTCATACTGATTGCTTGGTCCCCCTACAATCTGCAGACCAGGAGCTCTAAAGCAGCCACATGGTGGCAGCTGCACGGCCACTTCTCCCTCCAGGGGTTAAAGGCCTGACCACATTCCTGAACTCCTGGTTCACAAAGTCCACACTGCACTGACCTCTCACTTTGTCCTCAGCATCTATGGGTTGATAATTCTGGATACTGCCACAGCTGTTGGAGATCTGAAGTCCCTCCAGCCAGTGGTTGATTCTGGCCACTCTGAGGCTAAAACCTTGGGCTCACACAGGGCTGGGCTTGGCTCCTGGAGTGCTGTGCTGGCCACTTCCTGCCAGGCTGTCCTCAGTAAGAAATTAGCTTCTCTGTGTCATTTTGTGGGTTCCATAGCTCCAAAGTTTGTTCATAGTCACCTTTTACATGAACTGGAGGAGATTTCAGAGAGTTTTAAGAGGCAGAAATGGGGCAGTGTTCATTCCAAGCATTGGGAATGGATAGTATATTGGCATAGTTGGATCACAGTATATGTCAGAGTGTAATTTATAAAAGGATGGTAAGGACCCAGGTCATAAAGAACTTTAAATGCCATACAGACTAGTTTATATTTGAACTTATTCAATAATCACTGGAATTAATTGAGCAGGGGATGACACGGTTAAGTCTGACCTTTAACAAAAATTACTTGGGCAGATATATGGAGGGTGGATTAGAATGAATAAAGTGCCTGAATAAGTATGGTCTCTATGAGAGTAGAAAGAAGGGCATAAATTATCAAGGATGTTGTGAACAGAGAAAAAAGATTTAGCAACTGATTGGCTATGTGGAGAAAGAGTGAGGAGTTGAGGATGGCATAAATGTTGTGAACTTGGGATGACTAGAAGAGTGGTGGTGCACTTGACACTAAGATGGAAATTCAAAAGAAATCTGAGTTAGGAGGGAATGATGATGAGTTTCATTTTGTACATGTTAAGTTTTAGGTGCTATCAGGTGCTTGCAGTTCAATATGTCTAAAAGGAAGTCAGTGAGTGCAACTGGAATTCAAGAGACTATATAAATTAAGGAGTGTAATGCCAAGCAAAGGCAACTTCCAAGGTTCTGAATACCAGCACAGTAACTCTCCATTTTATTCAGTGACAAATTAAGGAAAAACATTCACAGAAAAGATAAAATCAAAATACACCATTAACCAAGTGTAATTAAATAATTTCCAAGTACTACTCCATCCCTGGGAAGTACATTCATTTTGTCAATCACAAAGTCTCTCTCCTCAAATGGAGATTAGTTTCCAGTCATAAACAAAGTACATTCATTTGGTCAGTCAGAGAGCACAAAAAACAAAGTCAAAACTTTCCTTCCCCTGGATCACAACTGAATTACAATTACCATCAGTTAATGCCAAGCATCTTCTCAAAAGGGGCAGTGGAGAGCACAAAGGCCATCTACCCCTGGGCTACAACAGGGTTAAGATGTTCATCATAGCATTTAATACCCAAAGAGAAGTCTTTTCTTCATCTTGACCCGAGGCAAGTTCTCAGCAATCTCTATTCTTGGGGAGATAAAGCTTAACAAAGCCACAAGATATATAGCCAGTGTCCTCATCAATTCACTCTCTACCTGCAGAACTGTCTCAGGACCCCAGAAAATATCAGCAAGACCCTCTTCCAGGATTTCTGTAAACATACAACAAGAAAATCTTTCTTCAGTGCTTCTGAACCAATAGCAAGGTTCCAGGACCTCTGCAACAACAGCACTGTCCTTCACCAGCAGATAAATCTGCCAAAACAACATCAGAACAGACAGACAAAATACCGGCATCACAGCCATGCCTCCTAAGTTGTTGGCAGCTCCAGGTGGCAGCTCTCAAAAGTCCTGGGCAGCTCCAACTGGCCCTCAGCAATCCTCTCTCTCTCTGCCTCCATGATGCTGCTCCCAAAAGTTCTTCTGCCTCTCTCTGCTTGGGCTTCCTCTCTGCTTGGGCCTCTCTCTAAATCTGCAACACCAGCTCCTCCCAGTTCAGCCCTCTCTCTTCACCTCAACAAGTCCATCTCACAAGTGGGATTCACAAGCTCTGGGTTTCAACATTCAACCCAATCTGAAAACCAAGCCAATACAGGGGAATCTTTAAATTCCATTACTATTTTAAGGAGTCACATCAAGTCAGCAAGCATGTATTAATCAGGAGAGAGGATAAAACCATGGGAGATTAAAAAAAAAGATGTCTACTCAAGTGAGTGAGCATTTACAAAGTGCTTAGAATATTACAGGTGTCATATTAAACACAGGGAATATAAATATATGCAAAAGAAAGACCATTCCTTCCCTCAAGGAACTTGCATTCTAGTGGGGAAAGACAATCCTTAAAAGGGAACTAGAAAGGGGGAAGAAGAAGGAAAGTACCCATGCCTGATATGGTGCTGAAACCCAGTCAGAAACAGAGCCATGAGTGGAATGAAGGATGACCACCCTACGTCATTCTTTGAATTGGAGGTCCCAGAAGAGATTACCCAATGATAGGAGGGGGCTAGAGAGGCAAAAGGATCTTCCAAGGTGTGGTTTACAGGTGAAGTCTTCTGGATTGTGAAGTCAGATGAGACATGCTCACAAAGTCCAGAGAGTCAGAAGCAAAACAAATAGAGGAATAAAAAAGGAATCTAGAAGGGAGGGTAGGATCTAGTCAGATTTTTTAAGGGATGGGAAAACATGGGAGTAATTTGAGGTATCTAGATATAAGTCTATAGGTAGAGACTGAAGATTAGAGACAGGCTGGATAATAGAGGGACCAATCTGCTGAAGGTGGGGGGAATAGGATCAAAGGTACAGGGAGGGCAATTTAGAAAGGGTCATCTTTTTATCAAAAAATGGAATAAAGGAAGAATAAGAGGAAGTGATGGCCAGATGACAAATAGTAAAGGTATGTGTGCTCTACATGAATAGATTCAATTGTTGTTTTTTAAATATGAGGGGAAGTTCTCAGCTGAGAAGATAGAGGCAGAGAGTGTTACTGGAAGCTTGAGAAGAGAAAGTCTGGAGCAGATAATGTGGTGAGTGGGATAGAGAACCATTTAGAAGGAAGTATAAGGATTGCCTTATAGTGGTGAGGAACTAACTGAAATTTGATAGAGATTAGATTTGTAGTGGGGTCCTATCAACCCAGTGTTTTTTTTTAATTTCTTCCAATTCCATTCAACAGTACATAAATAGGAGAGATGTAAGTAGTGGGAGTAATCTAGTACTGGGGTTTGGTAAGAGATGTGGCTGTGATAGGAAAAGAGAACAAAGAATTGGAAAATAGAGAATGATTTAGAGATTTCATAATTCACCAAGGGATTGAGATCAAGGAAATTTAGACAAAATAGAGGAGATGTCTGGAAAAGTGCCTAGAAGGAATGACCAATCACAATCCCAGAGGACCATTGATGAATCATGCCATCTACCTCCTGTTAAGAGATTAATATGCAGGGGTGGCCAGGTAGCACAGTGAGTAAGAGCACCGGCTCCAGTGTTGGGATAACCTGGGGATCGAATCCAGGCTCAGACACTTAGCACCCATCCAGAAAAACCTGGCCATGTAACCTTGAGCAAGTTAATTAACCCCAATTGCTTAGGGGTGGCCAGGTGGCTCAGCAAGTAAGAGCACCAGCTCCAGTGTTGGGATGACCTGGGGATCAAATCTGGGCTCAGATACTTAGCAGCACACCCAGAAATAACTGGCTGTGTAACCTTGAGCAAGTTACTTAACCCCGATTTCTTTTTAAAAAATAGAGAGATTAATATGCAGAATGAAACATACATTTTATGACATGCCAATGTTGAAATTTGTTTTGCTTGACTATCCACATATGTTACAGATGTTTTCTTTTTCTTTTTGATTAGTGGAAGCTGATAAATGATCATTAATTGAAAGTGTTACTCTTTTTAAAGTACTTATGTGACAGGTAGAGGTTTTAGAGATCATTTGTGAGTATAAAAAGTGAGTTTAGGAGTAGTAAAGCATCAGGAGAGGAATGAAAACAGATTAAAAATGAAAAAGATTAAAATCAGATAAAGGAATTTAGGAGTTTTTAAACCTGAAAGTGAAACATTTGTGGGAGGCAGTAAAAACAAAAATTTGGTTCCCCTTGTGAGTAGCTATAATAACATTATGGAAAATCAGTATATTGAGGAAAACATCTTAATGTTTCTTGAAGTTCCTTGGTACAAAGTCGGGAGTTAAGATGGCTAGGGAAACTGTGAAGTAAGCATTGAGCTCACTGAAAAAGGCAGAACAACACCCTGGAGATCAGTAGATAATTGCCAGCAGGACTTCTCACACTGGGATTTAAATCATAGATCCAAACCTTTACCTGATGAAAAAAAAGTAATTCAATAACAAAAATTATTATAAAGAAACACAAAATAATGATTTGTTACTTTCTTTTCATTGGTTAATATTTATGCTCCAATCCACAAGTCTTGACATTGAATGAAACCTAAATGAATTGATTTTTTTATTCTTTAAAGTGATTTTCAGAATTAATCGATTTTTCAATACAGTCACACTATTGGATGCTGCATTTTGAAATGTTTGTTCTGTTAGGCGAATCTAATTACCAGTTGCAAACTCTGTTTCTATAGTTAGTACACCACAATTTTCAAATTTGATCAGTCTTTATTCTTCCACACAGAAGTATGAGAGAGATAAGTGATTAATGATTTCTCCCTGGAAAGCTCAGAATTAAATAAAGTCAGAATATATGATGATGAAAAGGGTAATTGCCTACTAACTGGTCCCACTCACCTGTCTTTGATAAGGTAAATATTTTGCCAGGTGTGCTTAACAATGACCCAGAAAAATGACTGGAATGTGATACTGAAAATCTTAAACAAAAATGGAGAAAGGAATTACTCATTCACACTAACTAAATGAGAATTAGAGGAAATCTGCTGACAAGGAGAGTGATTTACTTCTGATATTTCTTCTTAAGATATTTCCCCCCCTAGATACAGGGCTCCCAGTTAACCAAACTTAAGAACATGCAGCATGGATCCAGCAAAAGGTACCAGATTTAAAGTTATAGGACTGGAGTTCTAAACATGACTTTACCATGTGTGACCTTAGATATGTCATTTGACTTCACTAGACTTTAGTTTATCTAAAAAATGATCCAATGACTTCTACAGTCCCTTTCAGATCTAAATTTATGGCTATGATCTTTGTTGTATTCTCCAAAAAATTTTCCCTATCATGATCCTTTCTCTCCTTCCCCCTACACCTCTGCTTCTCTCTTTGTGCCTCTCTGTCTCTCTCTGTGTCTCTCTCTCTCCCCTTCTCTGTCTCCATATCTCTCTCTGTCTCTCTGTCTGTCTCTGCTGTCTCTTTCTGTCTCTCTGTCTCTCTGTCCATCCCTCTCCATCTCTGTCTGTCTCTCTCTCACACACACACACACGTACCTCACTTTGAACTGATTCCTTCTCTTCTCTTTACAAACATGTCTGATTCTTCCTCACCCTTAAAAGAATACTTCACTAGCTCTTTCCATACCTTTAGGTTATCATCTCATATCTTTCCTTCCTTTCACAGTCAGACTTTTATTTTTTTTTAAAGGTGTCTACACATATATCTCCTTTCAGTTGCTTCTCAACCCTCTGCCATGTGGTTTCCAACTTCATTACTCAACTAAAGCATCTCTTTCCAGAGTTATCAATCATCTCCTAATTGCCAAATCTGATTATCTTTTTCTCAATTCTTATCCTTCTAGACATTGCTGTAACATTTGCTACTGTTGCCTGTCTTCTTCTATTGTATACCTCTCCTTTTCATGACACTCCTCTCTTGATTTTTCTCCTACTTATCTGACCACTTTTTTTTCAATCTCCTTTGCTGGGTCATCATTCATAGCATTCCTTATCTCGTCCCTAGGCCTTCTTTTCTCCCAGTTTGTAACATCTATAGTTCCCATGGATTTAATGAGAGTCTCTTTGCAGGTAATTTCTAAATTTATACATACGTACCTAATCTCTCTCCTGAACTCCAGTTATACATCTCCAATTTCCTATTGGATATTTCAAACTAGATATCATATAGGCTTCTCCAAATCAGCATATGTAAAACAGAGATCACATCTTCCCTGTTTCGTTATATATTACTCCTGTACCCTTCAGTTAAACCAATCACGGGGAATCTGGAAGTGGGGAGCAATGAATATTGCTTCTCTCTGTCAGAACAATCGTGAAAGAGCAGTCACGTGAGGGAAATTGGTCAATATTATAGTAGATTATCAAGCTATGGTGGAATCAAAGGAAGTGTCTCCATGGATACAAGAAGATGGAAGGAGTATGAGAGAAAGAAGTTCAGGATTAATTCGTTCGTTCATTATGCACAAGAATTTGAAAGGGCACAGCAGAAGGGTTAGAAAGGGTGTTAATAGGATGTGGGAGGACATTTAGTGGGCAGTCAAGGTTAAAGAGGATGAAGATAAAAGGAGGTAACGATTAATGTCATTTACTCCTAAGCAATTAGAGATTAACATGGGAATAGGGAGAGTAACAGGGAATGGGAGTCTGCTAGCTTTGGATGGAAAATGAACTGAAATGCTCATAGTCTTCCTGGCTCAGGTTTAGAATCTCCATGACTTCTCCACCCACTGGGTAAAGGAGTATTGTTATGAGGAAGGCCTTGGGGGCAGGAGAGCCAGAGGCCTTCTCTGTGGGGTGTTTCTGTCTGCTCCACTCTTACTTACTGAATTCTAATAAATTTGGTAGTTTACTAATGTCATTATCGGATCTGAGCATGAGATGCATTTTCCAGACCACATGATCAGCTTAGCTTTTCTATACCCATTTAATTCTTAATTAAGTAAATACCATTATCATGAAGTATTCCATATACTAAGCTATTTCCATGTCTCTGAAAATGGCCTATGGCAACTGTGTTTTAACACGAGTATAAGAAATTCTCTTTAATGAATAATCTATTTGCAACTTTAATTAATAATCCATTTTCAGCTCTTACTCATGTAACAATTGCTTTCTATAAATGCTTAGTTTTGTGTGGTTTTGTACTGATTTGCTTCCTCACTCTTTGGTAGGTAGTATGGTGTAGTGACTAGAACACTGCACTTGGAGTCAGGAAGACTTAGGTTCCAAAGCTGCCTTACACAATTACAAGATGTGTAGCCCTGGACAAGTTACCTAACTTCTTTGTTCCTCAGTGCCCTCATCAGTTAAAAAAAGGGAGTGGGGGCTAGGACTTTATGGCCTCAAAAACTCCTTTCATCTCTAGGTCTTTGATCCTGTTCTTCAGCCATGAAGAAGTAATTATCCTCCTATTTACAGAATTATTGAATTCAGAGAGGGAAGAGACCTTAGAAATCATCTCTTTTCTCTTCATTTTATAGACAAGTACACTGAGGCACAAAGAGATTCATCCCTTCCCCATGTAGGCTAAGATAACATAATTTTAGAGCTAGCAAGAATCTTAACTCAGAAACCAAACTACCACAAACTATAAGGGTCCCTGATTTTCAAAAAAATAATAATAAATCACAAAACATCTAAAAGTTTGAAGAGAGAAAGTTGTGGGGATAAACCTATGTCTCCACACCTCTAGCTCACTACCAACAATTTAATTGATGCTTTTGTCCTTTTTGTCCCTTTGGCTGTGATAGGTTGAATAGCTATCACTTCCTCTCTTTCCCCTGAAACATGTGTTAAGTTAGATTTTTCCCTAAAAGACAACAAAACTGGGACTTGACTAGCCCAGGAATGAGGCGAGTCATTTTCTTTCTTTTTTTCCAATTTATTTATTTATTTTTAGTTTTCAACAATCATTTCCACAAAATTTTGAGTTACACATTTTCTCCCCACCTTTCCTCTACCCCCACCCCAAGATATCGAGCCTACTAAATACCCCCCCCCCCCACTCCTTTCCTCTTTTCTTCCCTCTCCCCCCCCCCCCCACTTTCTAGTAGGGCAAGATGGATTTCTATACCCCAGTGCCTGTGCATCTTATTTCCCAGTTGCATGTAAAAAGCAATTTTTTTAAATGTTTGTTTTTAAAACTTTGAGTTCCAGATTTTTTTCCCTTCCTCCCTCCTCACCCACCCCTACTGGAAATATAAGCAATTCGATATAGGTTGTACATGTGTAATTATGCAAAACATCTTCTTCCCTCAAATGGCTTCCATGACAAAGATTCCTAGTAGTCTCTGGCAATATTGACATGGTTTTTCTTGAGACCTAAAAAAATTAACAAGTTCTGCTCTTGGGGGGTAGACATCCTTCAGACTTCGTGGATGTTCAAATATCTGAGTTACCACACCCTGCCCTAGTGATCAAAAGTGTTTTCATATGGAGACAAGAAAGGAGGCATTTACTGAAGCTAATGTTGTTGTATCCTTATTGAAGATCATTGCTATTTTAAGGCTAAGTATATTTCCTTTTGTTAATTGTCTCATAATCTATGGGGACCTCATTTTCTTTCAACATCAAACCTAAAGGAACAGAGTTTGTGTGTCAGCCCCCCTCCTCCAGCACATACCAAAAAGACTGATTCTCTTCTCTATCCAATTCCATCCCACCTGACAAAATCTACTCAAAAGATTCTTCTTGCTCATCCCTTTTTCAGAAGTGAAGTCAACAAAAAAGATTAATATTCATTAAGTATCCACCATATATCCAGGCACTGTTTTAGGTGCTAAGACACAAAAAGAAGATCCATCCAATCCTGAAGAACTCAATCACCTAGATCTTCAGCCAAGGCATAGATTTATGTAGTGGGGCTCTGGGCTTATTCTTAACACCTTGAACTCTCCCCCCATCTCCATTTCCTGTTCACCATTCTGAATTTCCAAAGCTTACAAAGTCATAACTGTCTCCAATACTCCATGTAAAAACAGGAAGAATTGACACAACATAGACAAAAGACAAAGTAGGTCCAGGCACTCATAAGTCACATGGTGGCAGTTATAGATAAACTCTGAGGTTCTTCCTCACACATATAAGATTGGCAGTGATGACTAAAAAAAGAAAATGAAAATTGTTTGATGGGTTCAAGAAAGCAGAAACATTAATATACCAGTGGTGGATCTGTGAATTGATACAGTTCTTCTCAAAAGGAATACAGAACTATGCTTAATTAGTCATTAAACTCTGTATGCCCTTTGCACTAGTCCCATGTATCTCAAAGAAATAAAAGATAAGAGAATCCATATGTACAGAAATATTTATAACAGCTTTTTTAATAACAAAGAACTTGGAAAATGGCTGAAAACTTATAATATATAACTAATGAAATACATGTGAAGAAGAACCTCAGAGTTTCTTTATTTTGCATTTTTTCTAATTATTCATGATTGGTAGCATTTTTCATATGGTTGTTGATAACTTGGATTAATTCCTCTGGAAACTTCCTGTTCCTATCCTTTAATAATTTATATATTAGTTAATGGCTTTTGTTCTTATGAATTTTGATCAGTTCCATATGTGTATATGTGTGTGTATAATTAAGCTTTAAGAACTTTAAACTGCAATAACACTTCTGGAATACTACATATATATATGTATACACACATATATACACACAAACATATACAGATTGTATGAGAACTTTATCAGAAAAATCTAAAATAAAGCCAAAATAAAAGCAAAAGACAGAAACAGGAGGTGGCTAGGTGGCACAGTGAATAGAACACTGGCCCTGGAGTCAGGAGGACCTGAGTTCAAATTCGACCTCAGACACTTAACACTTACTAGCCATGTGACCTTAAGCAAGTCACTTAACCCCAACTGCCCAACCTTCCCCCCTCCAAAAAGAAAAAAAAGAGACAGAAACATTTAAGGATATATGACATTATGAGGACACCCCCAAACTTACCGCTTTGTGGAGATGTGAGTTCCACAGGTGATACACCTTATACACATTTTTAGAATCTTTCATTATATCACTCATTTGTGTTGACTGTTTTTTCTCTCTAAAAAAATAGTTTGTCATATGGGATTACTGCCAGGGAAGGAAAAGGAGAGGGATATGTGGAATACTATAGTGATTTAAGGAACAGAAAATTTCAAAACTTGCTTTTAAAAAGCAGAGTTGTCCATCTGATGTCTCTTCTAATCTGATTATATAACCTGTTCACCACTTCCTTGGTCATGCATGTTCCTCTGAATGCAGATTGAAACATGTGTGTGTATTTGTATGAGTGTGTGTGTGTGTGCATCGAGTTTTGTTTGTTTTTTTTTTTTTTTGGAGACAATCAAAGTTAAGACTTGCCCTGGCACTGACTAGTTAATTAAATGTCCGAAGTCAAATTTGAACTCAGGTCCTCCTGACTCATGGTCTGGTACTTTATCCACTGCACTATCCAGCTGCCCCCAATCACCCTAATCATGCCTTTTATATCATCTATTGTATGCAAGTCAGTATTGGTAACATGCTGAATTCTGCTTCTGCCCACAAAGGCTTCAGATGTACATTGGAAGTACAGGTCACCTGCAATGTACTAATTATAACAAAATGTCACTGCAAAAAAATGGTTAAATGTCCTTTAAAAATGTGGAGCTTACTATAACAAGGATAGGTCAGTCAATTCATGAATAGCATTATTTTCTTTGGTAATTGGAGCTAATTCCTATTCTTGAAACTTGTTTACTAAAGCTGTGTATAGAAAGCATGATCAAACTTTAGCAGAACTTATTTGATCTTGATCAGAGTTTACCCCATAGTGGAGTTCATAGTGAGACATCTGGAATATGCTGTAAGTGCTAAAGAGCATTGTAAGACTCAGGAATATATAGACATTGGATTTCATTGTGAAGCACTGGGTTACATTGTCAGAAAATCAGATTTATTGTGAGATGCAGTATATTATAAGTAAAAGAAATTCATCATGAATTACTTGGGTCTATCATTAGTCCTTATAATAAATTATAAAGAAACTTGGTTGAACTGTCAGATGGCATTGTTGGACATTGTCAAATCTAATTGTTCAATGCCTTTTTCCACATTTTAAAAGAAATTAATAGGTAACTATTTGTTATGCAGATGGTTTTAGGAGAGTTATATGAAGGCATGGGTTTAGAACATCTGAGTTCTCAAAGATCCTTTCAACCCCATAATTTAATGATTCTTTGAGTTATAACTCCTATAGACCTGAATCTTACAATTATCAAGGTCTGATCCCTCCCAATAAAGCCAGGCCAAATGAAACATATAACACTATATAAGATTCTTTAGAAGCTATTACCATAGCATGGTAGTGATGCTGCTTCGGTGAAGAAAAGAGAAACAGAAAAAGTAAGTGGACCAAATCAGTGCTTTCAGTACTAGGGGCTAGTGAAGTGGGATTCCCTATCTTTATTCTTTCCTAGGTTATCTAAGGTCTTTTGAAGCTCAGCTTTATAAGCAGCTTGCCAAATAGAGATGGTTTGGAAGTCGGAGGACTAGGTTCAATCTCAGCTCTGCCCTCTGCTTTCTTTGTGACTTGGTGCCATCCATTTAAACTTTCTGGTCCAAGTTTTTAAAATTTTTTTAAATGAGGAAGTTGGCCTTGATGACCTCTACTGTCCCTTCTAGCTTCAGCTATCCAATCTTAAGTGGAGAGAACCATGTAGGTCTTAGAGTAAATGCAAAGTTTCAAGAAGACACAGTCCTTCCTCTTAAGGTATTTATGACCCAGCCTTGTAGGGGGTTGGAGCCAATTCCCTTTCTTAAAATTTGTTTATCTATATTCAATCAATTATCAAGCATATATGAAGCACCTACCATGCCCCCAAGTACTACCTTAAGTGCTGGGCTTACAAAGGAAAGTTAAAAACCATTGCTTGCACTCAAGGGAAGAACAGGGGGAGAGAGGGATGGAGAAGAAAATCTTCCTACTGAAAGTGACCTTTGTTCTGAGTTTTAAAGGAAGTCAAGGAAATTAAGAGGCAGAAAATAAGAGGGAGGGGATTCTCAGGATTTGGGGACATTCATTCCAACAGTAAAGAGATGGCAGATAGAGCATCATGTATTAAGAAATTATGAGTGTCATGTATGACAAATTGCATGTAAGCCCACAAAGCTTGATTTTTAAAATGCATTGGAGTAGGATAAAGTGTAAGACTATAAAGGTAGGAAACATCCAGGTTTAAAAGAACTTTAAATGCCAGAGAAGTTTATATTTGATATTGTGGGTAACAGGAAAACACTGGAGTTTATGGACTAAGAGGAGTGATATGGGAATACCTATGGAAAAATCACTTTGTCAGGTAAGCAGAAGATGGACCAGGGTGGGGAGAGACTTCAGGTATAGACAACAATTAAGAGGCTGTTTCAATGGGACTTTAGGAGCCAAGAGGGTAGAAGAAGCAGTAAAGATCCATAACTCTCCCATATTCACCACCAAACAACCATAAAATGGCACCCCCCCCAAAAAAAAAAAGAAGGCTGTGGCAATGGTCTAGTCAAGAGATGGCAATGGCCTAAATCAAATGGTTGCTGTGTTAGAGTAGAGGGAAAGAGGGGACAGACAGACAGAGAGACGAAGAGACAGAGAGAGAAAGATTTGTGTACATATATATTTGTGAACGCAGAAGTAGCATTTGACAATATATTGGATATGTAGAGTGAATGAGAATAAAGAATTGAGGACGACACTGAGGTTACAGAGTAACTGGGAGGAGGATAGTGCTATTGTCAGTAATAGAGAAGTTCAGAAGCTCTCTCCCTATAAATATTGACCAAATTCAACTGGGATTGATTCAGTCCCAATCAGAATTTCCCCTTGAAACACCCCCACCACCACAACTAAGGGTATGGAATCCAGTATAGAGCCAACACTCAGGACACAATAATGTTCAATGTGTCTTTACCAATCTAAAGATACAGGAATCAATATTATATTATGAAATTCACAAGTGGCAATTACATTAGAGAAATGTCTCTACCCTAGAGACTCTCTGCCAGAGTCCTGTCCTAGGTCTTGGTAAGCATCTTGTCAAGTCAAAAGAAAAATTATCTCCCTCCATGTTATTGCTTTTATATCCAAATGCTGAATGAGACATCTGCCATGGGGGAGGGATGAAAAAGGGTTGTGGGAAGAATTGTTGAAACAGGGGCAATATAAATTGGGGCTAATCCAAGGATTTTTCACCTCCTCTATTTCATAAGATTCTGTTTTGGGGCTTTCTCTCTCTTGTTTTCCTGCTCCCAGAGTTAAATACTTACTCTTCAAATTGACCTTAAGATGCTTTCTCATTCTAAATCTAGGGGCAACAATGTGGTCTTGGGGGTGGCAGGTGGTGGGGAAAGGGTGGGATTCATAGAAGAGCCTATCTGAAACCCACTGCTACTCCATGCTGGAATGAACTTTGGAGTATCAGTGTTATGTTGTGAGATATTCCATTAACTACAAGTCATAATAATATTTTCAGGGTCTTAGAAGGTCCTAAAACAAAGTACTATATAGGCCCTGGGGAGAACATCATTATCAACCAGTGAAATGGAGAAGGAATTGCCAAATACAGTTATATCACTTACTTTCCAGGTTGCCTTTGTGGGATTTTCAGTCAAGTGAAAAAAAAATCCTAATTTCATCTAACAAACCAGTTAAGGGAGACAACTGACAGAAATTCCTACCCAATAACCACTGTAAATAATAACTCAAGGTTGCCATTGTATGTGCTTTATTTTAAACAGAGCTGAATGATCTGTTATCCCAATGTTAACTACAGTGGAAGATATCACTCCTCTGCTGGAAGGAGAGAGACACACTTAATGTAGTCCCACTCATGAGATGAAAGAAAGGAAACATATCAAGGGTAATGACTTAGTTAAACTTGGAACAAAGACACTCCGGTTGACAGCTAATTGAAGAAGGGATAGTTTTAGACAAGATTTTGGTCAACATCCTTTGAGGTTATAACCAGAGGGATTAGAATCTTGTGTATTTTTATGTTCTTAAAACAATAGCTTTTCGGAGCTAAACATTAAAAAGGAAATATCTCAGTGAAGAATAACATGAATATTTAATTAATTTTTAAAAGCACCAACATTGGCATTAATACTGAAACAAAGCTATGATTCAATTAAATGTGATCAGAATATCCCATCATAATGAGTTTTGCTTTTAGAGCCATGGGGTCAGAGCTACTGATGAAAATACCATGATAGTCTCATTTCACAGGATGATCACTAATGCATTGTGCTTTTCTCTCTGTAGTACTTAACAGACATTCTTCTGTGTAGACTTTTAAACTTTTTAGTTTATCCTGGCCTCAGTTTACTCTCTCTAGATTGGTTGACTTTTGGTTTTCATAGGAGTTCAAAACAAAACCTCGCTTGGATATTGGATTGGACCATGTCCTTTACTCCCACAAGTTGGTTCTCTCCTGTTCAAGGTTAATCATCCTTAATCACCAGCATATATTGGTATTTGTGCTCTTACTCTGAAAGGAGGTAGAGACCAGAAGTTAATGGATACTGACTAGATACATGAGACTGGAACAGGGTCAGAATATGAGCTATAGATTAGAGATGGAATGCCAACACTTTTTCCCAAAGAAGATATCACTATTGTTAGCTTTTCACTTCCTTGAAAATCTGATCTTTAAAAACCTGAAAAGACTTACATGAACTAATGCTGAGTGAAGTGATGATCAACTTAGCTTTTCTAAGCAATATGATTATTTAAGACAATTCCAAAAGACTCATGATGGAAAATGCTATCCACTTCCAGAGAAGGAATTATGCTTACCATGTCCAGAGCATGAATTATAGAGTCTGAATGCAGATTGAAGCATACTATTTTCTCTTTTTGTTTTTTCTTTATTGTGGTTTTTCCCTTTTGTTCTGACTCTTCTTTCACAGTATGACTAATGTGAAAATATGTTTAATATGATTGTACATGTATACCCTGTATCAGATTGCTTGCTGTCTTGGAAAGGGGGAAAGGAGGGAGAAAAAAATTGGAACACAAAATCTTGTAAAAGTGAATATTCAAAACAATTTTACATGTAATTGGAAAAATTAAATACAATTAAGAGAGGGGAAATAAATGCACAGGCATTATGACAAAACCACTGGGGGGGGAAGAAAGAAAAAAGAAAATCTCATCTTTAGACTCTACATTGCAAATAAATTAATCATTATCTCATAGATTTTGAAGACCCTGAAAAAAAAAAGTTCTTCCCCCCCCCAAGTCCCTTGCACAATTCAATGATTCAGCATCAGAAATGTACATTGTTTGTGGATGTAAATTAAAACAAAGAAGATGCATTACCATCTGTTTTTCTGTATACCTCTAAGACCACAGAGTCATTTCAACTGATTTGAGGCTAAAACTCCTTTTTTTATTGTCTCCTCATGTTAAGAGTGAATTCCTTGGTGGGGGGGGGACCTACTATCTTGCTTTCTTACATTTTAATTTATTTTTTTATTTTAATATTCCTTTCTTTTTAAATTTTTAGTTCCAAATTCTCTCCCTCTCTCTCACATTCTCCCCTCCCACTATCTTAGATGAACAATATGATGTCAGTTATAAATGTGAAATTATGTACTACATATTTCCATATTAGTTATATTTTTAAAAAGTGAAAAATATAAAGAAAGTGAGAAAATTCTACTTCAATTTGCACTGAGTTCATCAGTTCTCCTAGAGTTGGATAGGATTTTTTTCATCATGAGTTCCTGGGAATTGTTTTGAATTGTTGTATTGATCAGAGTAGCCAAGTCTTTCACAGTTGATCATCATTACAGAATTACTGTTACAATACACAATAATCTCCCAGTTCTTCTTACTTCACTTTGCATCAGTTCATATAGGTTTTGCCATGTTTTCCCAAAACCACCCTCCTAATCATTTCTTATAACACAATAGTACTCCATCACAATCATATGCCACAACTTGTTCAGTCATTCCCAGATTTTGAGCATTCCCTCAATTTCCAATTCTTTGCTACCCCAAAAAGAGCCACTATAAATATTTTTACACATAATTCATTTTTCTTTTTCTCTGATCTTCTTGGGATATACACCTAGCAGTGGTACTGCTGGGTCAGAGGGTATGGATAGCTTTAGAGTGCTTTGGGCAAAGTTCCAAATTGTCCTCCAATTCACTATTCCCAAACAGTTCATTAATGTACTTATTTTTCCTTCATTGCTTCCAGCATTTGCTGTTTTTGATAGGTGTGAGGTGGTACCTCAGAGGTTTTAATTTGCCTTTCTCTAATCAATAGTAACTATCTTACTTGTCTATTTATATCCCTAAAGCTTAAACATAGGAAGCACTTAATAATTCTCATTAAATAATTCATTCTTTCTCAGGGTCCATGAATAGTTTAGGCAATCTTTATCCAAAGAGGAGGCTAAGCTTGTAGGACCCATTGTAAGGTCATTGGATAAGGTCATGGTATAGGCAGGACTGAATTTCTGATGTCTTGGCCCTCACCAAGAGATCAGTTCTTATTTTGGGAAATTTAAGCTCAACTATGGGCAAAGATCAAAAGCTCTTGTGTTACATTTTGGTTGTTTTCTGTTATATGTGCTTTTGTTATTGTAACAGCAAGCACCCCAGCATTCCCAGGGTGGCTGCCAACACAGGTTCCTAGATCTGCTTTTCTAAAGGAAAGCAACTCAAAATGGGCGAACAATCTTGCTTTAATCAATCAAACATATCATTTACCTAGTTCAGGGGAAAAAGTCAGCACCCCGAACTTCAGAGTATACAGACAGGTTACAAGCAGAAGTTACATGACAGAGAAACTTTTCAAATCAAGCAGATAGGCCTCCAACTCTCCAACCATTACATCCATATCTAGTCACAGTTACCAGAGAGCGAAGCATCAACATCTGGGTTTTTCAAAGCTGGGGGGTTCTACAACATCTGCCCAGAGTCTGATATGGTCAAATCACACAACACTTCTCAAAGTAAGCCCCAAAACAAAGCCTCACATCAGGATTTATATAGCCTTCTCCTGGGTCAGAAAGTGGGTCTTGACCCACTGCCCAATCACAAAGTATCTCCTGAAAAACAAGCCTCCCAGCACAGGCTCCAGGTGCACTTAAGCCTATCAAAGGGCCTAGGGACAGGGAAGATCTTACACACAATACAATCTTACAGTTATTTAGGTTTATGGATTTTATGTCATAGAAGAGAGAGGTCATTGTCTAAAGTCCTTGACAATCAACTGGATTCCTAACATAATTGTGTACTGTTGAGGAGTTTGAGAAGATAAGCAGTAACTCCCAAAGCAATGGCCCATTAAAGACACCAGGTTTGGGATACTCTGTCAGTCCTCTACAATTAAAATGCCACTGACTCAAATATGAAAAAAAAATTCCAAGAAGTTTGTTGAGCAAGTTTGAGTCCTTCCTTCAACCAGCTCATTGCTAAGTTTGTTTGGATTGGTTGTTGCTTTATCCATGGGCTGTTCTTTGTGCTTTTATCCTTATATCCACCGCTGCACTTACACAAACATGTCCTTTTACCTCTGGTGCTCTATTAAAGACTCTATTGAAAATGATCTATGGGCTTGCTCTTTGTCTCTTTTATAAATTCCTTTTTGCTATTCCCACTGGTTATCACCTTAACCAGACTTGAATACTTGCTACTGTATCCTTTGAAATCTCAGCTAGTACCTTGGAATATTTCTATCTCCGCTACACTCCAGTTCATGTAAACCAAAAATAATAATCACACAGAACAGCTGGCAAATTCATGGAGTAGGCTTTGTAGTTCTATAGAAAAAAAAATAATCCATAACAGCCTTAGGTATTTGGTTAACATTTTACAGATTTTTGTTAAGATACTTTCCAAATCCATTATGATCTGTTTTACTGTTCCAAAAATGTATGTTGATTGGTATTGTGTAGATATTATTGCTTGAAATGCTTCCCCTTTGGCTTTGATTTCAAAAAGTTAATAATTTTCTTCATATAAAGAGTTCTAGTCTTCTCCTTGATAGTTTTATGCTTGATGTGCCTTATTAAATATCAGTTTCATTCATTTGTTAAATTTGACCTCTGGATTCAAACTCAAAGCCTTCAGTCTTTTTCTTTCCTTGACATAGATTAAGAATGTTAGGCTTATTGAATCCAAATGATATTTTGATGTTATTATAGAAAGATTCTATGAGCTGGAAATGCTATTTAATAATGTTTTTCATTAGAAAGCATACAACTTGATATCATTCATGTACATCAAGTTATTAATAAGATGCTTTGGTTCAACTCCCTCTTTAATTTGGATGCCATGCTGAGTTTTATTTAGGCAAGATGATAATGAATTTAATGCTAGGCAGAATCATAATGGGCTTAAATAGCCATATTTAATATCAGTTATCATTATTTTGTTAGTGCAATGCTTTTAATAGACAACAATTTTCCACATAGACATCAAATACTCCAACATTCTCACTACATTTATCTCCATTTTAAAACTTGTAATATGTGAACAAACTGTGAGTTTGGGCTTATCAAATTGTGACAATCAATTTGATTGTAGTGTAGATATTATGTAGATAGCTCTGTATTGTAGATATCATGGTGCTTTGGAACAATGTTTCAATAATTACTAAATCAATAATAAGTTGATATCCCTGAGACTTTTTGACATACCACACCATCCTCGATCTTCAGTCAACATATTGTTTTCTTATAAGTGATTATAGATTTTTTAAGTGATAGAAAGCTATAAATGCTTTTTACAAGGTAAATAAGCAAACATTTAATGGGTCTATATTTAGAGGCATATCTGGTATTCTCATCTTTTGGGGATAGATATGTAATGACTACCCTTAAGAAAGATGGAGTCACACATATCTGAAATGAGGCTGGTAAAGTGCTTTATAATATTTCTTTGGCTACTGTGAAACATTTGAGCCAATAATTATGGATCTTATCTGGTCCTGCCACTTTATGGTTTGCAGAGAAGGTAGAATTTTAGTCACCATGGCATGACATGGTGATTGCCATGATACAATCATTCTATTTGACATTATATTAAGAATACACTGGGGCGGCTAGGTAGCACAGTGAGTAAGAGCACCAGCCCCAGAGCCGGGATGACCTGGGATCAAATCCAGGCTCAGACACTTAGCACCACACCCAAAAATAACTGGCCATGTAACCTTGAGCTAGTTACTTAACCCCAATTGCTTTAAAAAAAAAAGAATACCCAAAATTTTTGCATCTTATTTGATTCAACTCCCTTTTTGTTGTCATATCATTTTGTAGTATGTCATCCATATATATCAAGTTATTAATAATTTATTTTGGTAAAAAAAATAAAAATAAATTCTCCATTAACTTGAAAGTCTTTCAGTTCTATTCAGGACAGAAGATATAAGGATAAAACCTAGACAAATCCTGAGGCACTTAATTGTTTCCCTTAAAGATGCCACATTTATATCTATTGTCCTTGACATTATGATGTTAATTCTATGTTTTAAATAGAAAACTTCTTTTCATGTTCATTTCAAATATGCTAGCATTTTCAATATATTTGAGTCTGTTAAACATTTTTTGCATAAAACAAATAAGCCAGGAGTTCAGAGTTGAGTCAGAGTCTTTGGAATAAAAAAAATAATATAAGCATTTGGGTGTTGCATGTCCAATAAATTGAATTAATAAGATGCTGCTCTTTGCATTCCTGAGATTTGTTTGTAGTTGTTGTTGGGAGGGGAGTGGGTATACTCTTTTTGATCCTCTATCAATATGTTATATGCTTGTATTTCAATTGTTTTATTATATAATTCTTATCTTCATACAAGTCACTCTCCTGCCATTACCCTTTTATACTTAGTGATGTGCAGACTTGCACATGTAATTATAATCGACTAGAAGACACTTTTAGTTGAATAGAATTTTGGTATAGAAATAAACTTTTGTAGCCAAAGAGAAATCATCTCTTTGAGATAATTCAGGATTTAGCATTTTCATGGTTAAAGTCCTTGAGAAAGCCATTTAAAAGTTCAGCTTCCACTTCCTCTCTTCTAAAGCAGACATGAGGATTTGTTTAGAGAAAAGAAATGTTTACGATGACAATTCAGGACCAAGTCATTGTCACCAGAAATTATGGTTTATTCCACCAAGAAATGGTACAAACTGTGCCATATCATGGGTACAGGCCAAAATAATTAAGCACCTAGGTGATATCTAGCAAGATGTGACATGGTGGCTAACATGACACATCAGAAGCTTGCTATCTTCTATGGGCAGAGAGACGACAAATGCCCATAATATAAATACAGAACTCAAAGTCTCAACCAATAAATTATCCAGGAGTGATAACTTTACTATATCCTGAAATATTGCCCACAATTGCTCAGCCACAACTTTGATCCATAAAAATTTGAGAACATTGTTTTTAATAAATCATGTCAGATAAAATATTCATAATCCCCAAGCTATATGGAATGGAAAGACTTTTAAAATGTAGAGACCTACCAGCAGAATCATATGAGTACAGGAAGAAGGGAATATCATCCTATTTGTCTTCTCTGGTACTAGAGTAGTACCAATGATGCTCTCACTAAAATTATAAATTCAAGTTTAGAGAATAATACTTTAATTCATTGCAAAAACCAGGTGTTTTATCTACTTATAAACTAGTTTATAATGCATGTCATATAAAAGATTAATAGTAGGATAACAACTTATTCCAGGGACATTTCTATTTGAAGCACATTGAAATAGAAGATATTAATAATAACAATTACTACTACTAATAAAAATATGAACTTTATACAAATTATTATGGCTCATATCACTTGAAAATCTATAAACACTTACAAAAATATTGACAAAGAAGCAAAAAACATATGGCAAAAAGGCCCAGGGATGTAAAAAGCAAATCATCATTGATTCGGTGATTATGGAACAAGTCATCCAAAAATGTCATAATATTGATACCACTTTTATTAGCACAAAACCTCTCACTCAGTTGTATATATATTGCTTAGTCATATACTGTGAAAATATAATAGAGATTCCATAATTGTGAAAACATAAGAGTATTTGTTGTCTACTGGGAAACTGTTCTCTATGTAAAATGTGCCACAAACTGTCAATGGAAATTAATTTACAATCATTTTTCAACTCTCTTCCTCCCTATTCTCTTACTTAAATCAAACTTTCCCCTAACTATTGGCTACTTCCCTGTTGCCAAAAGACAAACTCATGTCCCCCATATCATTAAAAAAAAAGATCAATTGATTCAACCATCACTTTAAAATAATGCCCTACATCCCTCCTCCATTTTGAGGCTAAACCTTGAGAAAACCATCTGCAATGGTGTAGCGGCAAGCACCCCAAGCATGTCCTCAGGGTTTGCTGCCCATACAGGTTCTTGGATCTGCTTTGATAAAGGAAAGCAACTCAAAATGGGTTAACAAGCTTACTTTAATCAGTCAGACATATATCGTTTACCTTGTTCAGGGGAAAAAGGTCAGCACCCCGAACTTCAAAGTATACAGGCAGAATTATCAAGACAGAAACAGATCAAGTAGACAGATTTCCAAACTGTCCAACCATTAATTACATCCATACCCAGTCAACATCTGGGTTTCCACATCTGGGTTTGTCAAAGCCGGGGGGGCCCCTGGACAATGGCTTCCCAGAATCTATATCAAATCACAGAACACTTCTCAAAGTGAGCCCCCAAAACAAAGCCTCACATCAGGGCTTATATAGCCTTCTCTTGGCTCAGAGAATGTAACAACCTTATTGACCCACTGGCCAATCAAAAAGTATCTACTGAAAAACAAGCCTCCCACCCCAGGCTTCAGGTGCACTTTAGCCTAGGGGCAGGGAAGATCTTCCAAATTTGCATTCTCATTACAAATGGGGACCTCAATTTCTTCTCCACTCACTCTCCTCTAAACTCTGCAATCTGTCTTCTGACCTAATGTTTCAATTCAAACTTCTCTTTCCTAAGTTACCAGTCAATTCTAAACCTCATTCTAGATCTTTCAATTTTGATCTTTGAAGACTTTGACACTGACAATCACCCTCTTCTCCTACATACTTTCTCACTTAAAATTTTCATGACACTTCTCTCTCCTGGTTGTCCAGATAACTGTCTCCCCTCTCCTTCTCAGGATGTTTTGATGAATCTTCATCTAGGTCATGCCCACTGACTTATAATATAAATCATTTTTAATATTATCATGCTGGAGATATATTTTATACAGAAAACAGATGTCCATGAGGACATCACATATTCCAGTAAGAAAAAGGGTACATCACTATTATTGCTGAGTCATTTCAGTCACATCCAACTCTACATGACCCTATTTGGGGATTTTCTTGGCAAAGATACTGGAGTGGTTTGCCATTTCCTTTTCCAGTTCATTTTGGACTGATACAAACTAATGCAAAGAGAGGTGAACAGAACCAGGAGAATGTTATACACAGTAACAGCAATATTGTTCAATGAAGGAGAGCGAATGACTTAACTATTCTCAGCAATAGAATGATCCAAGAAAATAAGACTTTAATGCACTGTTGGTGGAGTTGTGAATTGATTCAACCCTTCTGTAGAGCAATTTGGAATTAGGCCCAAAACTTTGACCCAACAATACCGCTTCTCGGTCTGTATGCCAAAAGAGATGAAAAGGAAAAAGGAAAAGGACCTATATGTATAAAGATATTTGTAGCTGTTCTTTTTGGGGGGCAAAGAATTAGAAGTTGAGGGGAAGCTCATCAATTGGGGAATGGCTAAACAAATTGTGGTATGTGAATATGATGGAATACTATTGTACTACAAGAAAAGATGAGCAGGATACTCTCAGAAAAATCTGGAAAGACTTGCATGAACTGATGCAAAGTGAAATGTACTGTGTACAAAGTAACAGCAATATTGTAAGATGATCAGTCATGAATGACTTAACCATTCTCAGAGATACAATGATCCAAGACAATTCTGAAGGATGTATGATGAAAAATGCTATCCATCCCCAGGGAAAGAACTGTGAGTATCTGAATACAGATTGAAGCATACTTTTTTTAACTTTATTTTTCTTGAGGCTTTTTTCCCTTCCCTTTCCCTTTTTTCCCACATTCTTTCACAACATGACTATTACGAATATGTTTTGTATGACTACACATGCATAACCTATATGGAATTGCTTGCCTTCTCTATGGGGATGGGGGGGGGAGGAGGAAGGAAGAGAATTTGAACTCAAAGTTTTAAAAATGAATGTTACAATTGTTTTTACATGTAACTGGGGGGGGTGATAAAATACTAAATAAAAGGTTAAAAAGAATAAAAAAGAAAACCCCAAAGGAGTAATGATGAAGGACATAATCTACCTCCAGAGAAAGAATTGATATTACAGACTGAGCACTATTTCTCACTTTCATTCTTTTTCTTTTATTAGAATATTCCCATATAAAATTACTAATATGGAAATGTTATACATGATTGTCAAAAAAAAGACTATATTTGTCTCATAAAAGAGGTAGGGTGTTTCACAATTTCTGAAAATAATTTGTGTAGTATTGGTACTGGTTCTTCTCTAAAAGTTTAGCAGAATTCTCCTATGAATCCATCAAAATGAGGAGTTCTGCCCCTTCCCACTTTGATAGTTTCTTTTTATAGTTTGCTTTATTTCCTTATATAAGATTTGATTTCTAAAAATCTCT
This sequence comes from Petaurus breviceps papuanus, assembly GCF_028583685.1. Lineage (NCBI taxonomy): Eukaryota > Metazoa > Chordata > Mammalia > Diprotodontia > Petauridae > Petaurus > Petaurus breviceps. The sequence continues at coordinate 3,124,113 of NW_027185715.1, read as the reverse complement.
CCCACTAGTTTTATATTTTGAAGGTATTTCTCTACTTTTGTTCTCAGTTTTGTTAGTTTATAACTGTAGATAGATTGTGATAATTCTTTTTATTTTTTCTAGTATTGTTATTTCACTTTGTTCATTTGCTATTTTGTTGATTTAATTTTCTGATTTAATTAAGCTGTCTAAAGTTTTATCAATTTTATTATTTGCAAAGAACTAATCTTTATCATTTCTACAGGTTTTTGTTTCCAGTTTGCCTAATTCTTCTCTAATTTTCTATATTAATTTTTGTTCTTACTTTAGGTTTGTTTATTTGTTAGGGTTTTTAAGTTTTTTTTCTTTTCAAATTTATATTCTATTCATTAATCCTCTCCTTTCTTATCCTGTTAGTGTATTTTAATGTGTAGAAGATACCAAGCAACTTGCATCTTCCCCTAAAGCAATCACTTCCATCTGTGCCCCCATAAGGCAATCTCAAATTCCTGCTGCTAGCCCAATCTCCCAACTGGAATGACAATTTCTGGTGCAAAGAAGAGCCACCCTTCCCTTAGCTTCAGGCTTCACATTTCTTGTTGAGTTTTGGGGGGTAGAAGAGCAGCATTCTTTCTTCAATGATGAACCTTCTCACACCTGGTCATACCCCTCACACCCCAGTGATTCTGAACTCCTGTAGATTATCATCTCAACCCCATTCCACATGCCACACCATTGGATTCCTAATTACCATCCCCCTCAACCCTCCTATTCCAAAGTTTCAACCTAACTCCACCCATTGTGGAGTCCCTCCATTGTGCTTTCTGGAATGCCTGTTACACAAGCAAAACTTCCATTCATCTTAAATCTTTTCCTCTCTAACCCCTTCTACCCCCTTTAATGAATTACCAAAAGTTCCCTCTGACCACATAGCCTTCCTTCATTCATTCTTCTTGGCTCACTAGTAATGGCTCCCCAGTGCCACTTCCAGATTCTCTTTCTTCCTCCATCCCTCAATAGCCTCTCTTCCTGTGAGGTTCTGGAAATGCATACCTACTACACAATCAATATCCTGGTAGGTGTTATTTATGCAACTCCAAATCACTTCCTTTCCTTCCTCAATGAGTTCAATACATGGCTCACATTTTTTCTCTCCTTCCCAACTCCTGCCCTTATATTAGGGAACTTCAACATGCATATTGATTCTCCCTCAAACACTCTAACCACTTAGTTCTTCAACCAATTCTTCCACCCCGTCTCAGCCACATACAAAAATGGTCACACCCTTGATTTTGCTGTCACCCAAAAACGTACCACCTCTTTGTTCAAGAATTCTGAAAAACCATTTATGCAACTGTAATCTTTTTTAAATTTTTCACCCCTCCCTCTGCCTTCTCTTAAAAAATTGATACCCTTTATCCACATCAATTGTTCAGATTGGGAGAGAAGTCAATTCTCTCCTTTCTTGCACTAGCCACTTTCTCCTTTTCTCCTCATATTATCTGCTTGGCGAATCAATTCGACTCCACTCTCCTTCCTCTTTTGAACGCCTGGCCTCATCATAATCAATTATGTAAGCCAAACCTCAGCCTTGGGTCATTCCCACTATTCTCTTACACACATGCTGTTGAATGAACATAGAGAAAATCATGCAACCATTATGACCAGGTACACTACAAATTTATGTTATACAACCTCAAGCTGGCTCAATGGATAGAGTGATAGGCCTGAAGTCAGGAAGACCTAAATTCAAATCTGGCCTCAGACACTTACTAGCTATGTTACCCTGTTCAAGTCATTTAATCCTGTTTACATCAGTTTCTTCATCTGTAAAGTGAGCTGGAAAAAGGGAATGGCAAACCACTCTAGTTTCTTTGCCAAGAAAACCCCAAATGGGGTCAGTCATATGGGACTGAAAAACAACTAAACAACAAACCTCAACTGGGCCTTCACTGCTGCTAGGAAATCCTTTTATACTTCCCTCACCAACTCACTATCCCATTTTCCATAGCAGCCCTTCGAAATTTTTTCATTCCTTCTCAAACCTTCCAAACATCTCTCCTCTGACTATCTCAGCTGAGATCTTTGCCTCATCATGGAAAAAAATGAGACTACTGACTATGAACCCTCTCTTCTCTCTCTTCCTCATCTCCTACCACTCAGATGCCTTCTGCCACTTTCTTTTCCTTCACCCATCTCATATGATGAACTGTCATTATTCCTTACCAAAGCTAAGCTCTCCTTGTTCAAGTGATCCCACTCTATCTTGTCTCCTCTAACAAACTGCTTCCTCTGACATCCCCACTCTTTCATGTATTTGCAATCTCTCTCCAATACATTCCCTATTGCCTAGAACAATGCCCATTGTCTACACCATCCTGAAAAAACTCTCACTTGATCTTTTCATCTCCACTATTTTCCTATATCTCTTCTGATCTTTGCAGCTAAACTCCCCAAAAACAAGTTACAATAATTACCTCCACTTTATTTCATTGCCTTCTTAATGCCTTACAGACCAATGTCTGATCTTTTCAGTCCACCAAAACTACTCTCTCCAAAATTATTAATGATTTCTTAATTGTCAAATCCAATGACCTTTTCCCTCTCCTCATTCTCTTTGGCCTCTCTTCAGCTTTTGTCACTGTCAATCACTCTCTCCTCCTTGACACTCTTTTCTTTTTGGGGACACTAAATTCTCCTGGTTCTTCTCCTACCTACCTACCTACCTGACTTGTCCTTGTCTCCTTTGCTGGATTATCTTTTAGATCCTGCCCTCTAACCATAGGTGGCTCCCAGGGCTCTGACCTGAGCACTCTTTTCTTTTCCCTCTAAGCTACTTCACTAGAAGATCTCATTAGCACCTGTGCATTTAATTACCATCTCTATACTGATGATTCTCATATCTACCTACCCTTCACCAAACCCAGACCTCCTATCTTCTATCTCCAACTACCTATTAGATATTTCATACTAAATGTCCTGCAGGAATCTTAAGTTCAATTTGTTCAAAATGGAGCTAATTATCTTTCACTCTAAACCTCCTGTCCCCTCTCCCTATTACCATAGTGGGCAACATCATTCTCCTAAAATCTCAAACCTACTTGCAACCTACCAGTCATACTGGATTCCTTACTATTTCTCACCCTACCCATATCCAAACTGTTGCCAAGACCTATCAATTTCACTTTTGCAACATCTCTCATACATGCCTCCTTCTCTCTTCTGACACTACCACCTTTCTAAGTGCAGGCCCTCATCACCTCACCCATGGATTATTGTAATCACCTGTCGGTGAGTCTGCTGGTCTCAAGTGTCTTTCCATTCCAGTCCTTCCTCCATTCATCCTCTAAAGTGATTTTGCTAAAGTACAAGTCTAATCATGTCACACTCCCCCATGCAATAAACTCCAGTGACTTCCTATTGCCTCCACAATCAAATACAAACCGCTCTATTTGTCTTTCAGTGTTATTCCTAACCTTGCCTAACTTCCCAATCTTCTTATTCTGTACTCCTTGATATATACTCTTCCATCCAGTGACATTGGCTTCCTGGCACTTTCATGAACAATACACTCCATCATTCAGCTCTAGGCATTTTCACCGGCTATGCCGCCAGGTCCCAGAATGCTCTCTCCTCCATTCTGACTTCTGAACTTGCTGGCTTCTGTTAAGTCCCAACTAAAATCTCACCTTCTACAGGAAGGTTACTCCAACCCCTGTTAATTCCACTGCCTTCCCTCTGTTAATTATTTCCTATTTGTCCTGTATATAGCTTTCTCCATATATATATTTGTTTGCATGTTATCTCTCCCAATAGATCATAAAGCTCCTTAAGGGCAGGAACTGCTTTTTGTATGGTTTCCATGCTTAACACAGTGCCTGGAACATAGTAAATACCTAATGAATGTTTATTGATTGATTGATTTTCAAAAATGTATTTTTTGCCCTTTAACTGCATTCCAGAAATGTTGTTATGTTGTATCATTTCCTTTCAAAAAATTGACGCTATGATTTTTTTTTCTTTCACCTATTCATTATTTAGGACTTCACTGTTAAGTCGCCACTTATGTCTTGTTTTTGTTTGTAAAAAGTGAGTACTATTTTTATTATGTTATGATCTGGAAAGGATAGGTTTCTTATTTTTACCTTTTTAGATTTGCAATACATTTGTCCCTAAATTCCCAATGAAGCTTTGTGAAAATTTCATGTGATGATGAGAAAGATGCATATTCTTCAGCATTCTCATTTAAAAGATGCCATGTTGGGGTGGCTAGGTGGTGCATAGAGTGAATAGAGCACCAGCCCTGGAGTCAGGAGGACCTGAGTTCAAATCTGGCATCCGACCCTTACTAGCCATGTGACCTTAGGCAAGTAACTTAACCCCAATTGCCCTGCCTTCCCACCTCCAAAAAGTAAAATAAATAAATAAAAGATGCCATGTAGTTTGGCTCTAATATTGGCAGTTTGTTTAATTCCATATTCTTTCATTTATCTATTTGTTACATTTATCCAAAACTAAGACATTAAAATTCCCTGCTGCTATTGAATTACTCTTTTTTCTTCATGTAATTCTGTTGTTTTCCTTTATTAATTTAAAGGCTGAGACACTTGCAGAATATAAATTTAATATTGTTATTAATCTGTTGTCTATGGTTCCTTTCAGTGTAATTTAGCTTCCTTGTTTATCACTTATTATATTATGAATATTTGTTTTTACTTTATCTAATAGCATGATTACAACTCCTGCTTTTGGGGATTAATGTGAGGTGTAGTAAATTGTGTTCGAGCTTCTCATTCATAGAAGGTGATTGTTTTGTTTTTTAGGTATATTTCTTGTAAGATACAAATTATGATTTTTAATATAATTTCACACATTTTTAAAAATTGAATTGTTTAATCCATTGACATATGACATTATCAATTAAGTTTATATTTTCCTCTATTTGTCTATAGCATCATTATTTTTTTTCCTGATGTAAGATAGTTTTCTTCCTCTTTCTCTGGAAAGACAGTACTTTTTCTCTTTAGTTATTTTATAGATTAATCTACCAAAAGGCAGTATAGTCCCTTCTTTCCCATTTTCCACCTATTTCCCTATTTTTGGAGTTTGCATAACATATTAATTCCATTTTCTTTCTTCCTTTATCTAATTATATAGTTCCTTCCCTCTTTTTTCTTCTCTCTTAAGTCATCAAGTTTAATCTTCTTTCTCTGCTCCCAACAACTTGACCTTGTTAGGGAGGTTTTTGAAATTCATTTTCTATGTCCTCTTCTTTTTTTTTTTTATTTTTTTTAGCAATCAGGGTTAAGTAACTTGCTCAAGGTTACACAGCCAGTTATTTCTGGGTGTGGTGCTGAGTGTGAGCCCAGGATTCGATCTCCATGTCATCCCAACACTGGAGCCAGTGCTCTTACTCGCTGAGCCACCTGGCCACCCCTAAGTAATTGGGGTTAAGTAACTTGCTCAAGGTTACACGGCCAGGTGTTTCTGGGTGGGTGCTAAGTGTGTGAGCCTGGGATTCGATCTCCAGGTCATCGTGACACTGGAGCCGGTGCTCTTACTCGCTGTGCTACCTGGCTGCCCCATCTATGCCGTCTTCTTAAAAGGCTTCCTTTCTGGGGCAACTAGGTGGTGCAGTGAATAGAGCACCAGCCCTGGAGTCAGGAGGACCTGAGTTCAAATCTGACCTCATACACTTAACACTTATTAGTTGTGTGACCTTGGGCAAGTCACTTAACTTTCCCCTCCAGGAAAAGAGGTTTTCCTCTTTTCTTCATGATTTCTCTTCTCTTTTGTCTGTTCTAGAATTTTATTCTTTGATTCATGGCCCTAAAATAAATTTATTCCTTCTTTAGTCTCACTATTACTCTAAAGCTTCTAAGTTACTCACCTTGAATTCACTCTTCTAAAGAAATTCTGTGTTATTGTCTTCTAGTTCTTGCCCCCAAGACCCTTTTTATGTTCTGCCTAAGTCTTAGAAATATTAATTAATTTATGCATGAGAAAGGAAAGTTTTGGAACATGGTAAGAATTAACCCATGTCACTGATGCACACAGTTCATTACTACTCCTTTCCCTCTCTATGGCTATTTTTGCCCCTTCACCATTAAACCTCCTTGGGATCCATTCTTTCTCCTTTTTCTGGGGGCCAATTGCTCACAGGATCTCTGATTCCCTTCTCTTTGAGACAGGGTATTTTCCACAGAGGAACAACATTCTTTTTTTTTTTTTTTGCTTTTTGGAGGGCAATTGGGGTTAAGGGACCTGCCCAAGGTCACACAGCTAGTTTTTTTGTGTTCAGTGTCTGAGGCCAGATTTGAAGTGAGGTCCTCCTGACTCCAGGGCCGGTGCTCTATTCACTGTGCCACCTAGCTGCCACGAGGAACAACATTCTTATGGGTACTGGTCTTTCTAGGCACTGGATTTATACAGATTATACCCATTGTATGGTCCCCATGTCCCATTATAAAATCTCTCTCCGCCATGAAAGTGTTCTTCACTGGGTTCCCCTTCTACCGCTGATTAAAATGTATTCCCCCAAATGGTCATCTTCTACAAAGTTTCTGACTGCTTACTTTCTCTTATAACACAAAAGGTAAACGTCTGATTCTTCAAGAGCCAGAAGTTCTGAACATATACATATACATACATGTACACATGTATCTCTGTGTATACATATATACATACACATACATATACATAGAGTTCCTCTTATGCTTTTATTAATATATTTAGTAGTTAAAAAAATACATCCAAGCTGCTGTCCCATCATTTTGGGGGTTTTCCATGTTTCTGATATGTGGAGGTGAGGTATTCAAGCCCAGGTAAGCATGTTTTGTTTTGTTTTTTTTCTTCAAATGACTCTGTGGTACTTGCATAAGGCTAGACAGTTTTCTTCTGATAATCTAATGAGTTCTCTGAGAAATTATCCCTTTCGTTCCATTAGTGATGCCATCTGATATTTGATGGACAAGGTCATTTTCCAGTTGCTTATCAGATTTGGTTTGTATTTCTAGAAGCTTAGATGAGAAAGGTTTCACTGTCAGGTTCACTTTCAGCCCAGTTTGGTTCATTTGTTTGTTTGTTTTATGGGCATGGGTAGGTGAAGGGAGGTGGGGGTCTTAAAGTCCTAATGTAGTTTCCAGAGCATCTTAAGGAGTAAGTCTACATTTTCCAAATTCAACAAATGCAATGCTAGTTTGAATCTCAGTTATATACAGGAAGAATTCTTATAACCCTAAATTTTGCTGCATTAATTTTCACATATAGGTATAAGAAACTAATTTACTACTTTAACATTTAAAATTCTGCTCTCCTTATTTGGTGACTACTTTTGAAACTCTTAACTGCTCTTTATATATTTTATTATTAATAATCATACAACTTTACCAAGAGTCAGTGTGGCATCATGGGTACATTACTGGATTTGGAGTCAGGAAGACTTTGGTTCATAGACTCTCTTCAATAATTAGTAGCTGTGTGACCATTAGCAAGTCACTTAACCACTCAATTCCTATTTCCACATCTATTAAAATAAAAGGGGGGGGTAAAACATAGTTCTTTTCAATAAAATATAACTGTTAGAAGAGCTGACAAAAACATATTACATGGTAAAAAAAAATTACTTTGCTCAGTTGTTATGAGGATCAAATATAATAGCAGAGTATCCCAAAAACCTTAGTGCAATTTTAAGACTAGATTTAAACATCACTATGGTTTTTGGGACACCCTGTATATGTCATTTATGCAAACCTTAAAAGCACTATATGAATGTCAGTTATTACTATTATCGAGTGCCTCCTGGGTGGCTAACTTGATGATTAGTGCTGCCATGGGAACGACTACAAAGGCCTAATACCTAACAAACTCTAGATGGGAAGTTACCAAGGAGGAAAAAAAGTAACCTCCATTTTCCTTGTTTCTCCCTTGGTTTCTCTAAAAACTTTCCTCATGTCCACTATCAAGTCCATTTCTCTCAGCTCAGCTGAATTGCAGGGCCTCCTCCCCAGTCTTACCATTTTAATTCCTTTATCAATCTCGGATCACAGTACAGATTCCATAAGAAGACAAAATAGCCAGTATTGTTACCCCTTATCACTATTTTCTTGGCTTCAGTTTACTCACCTGGAAACTGGAGAAGGTTCCACTGGATGACCTCTGGGGATATTCAGCTATACATTATTTTGTTTTTAACTTAGAAGTTGCAGCTAAGGTTATAAAGATGTAAAAAATTCTGTAATCTTTTACAAAATTTGCTTTTTATTCCATTATGTTAAATTATATTCCAATTATAATTCATGTCTATATAGTGTTCTTAGGTTTACCACATGTTTGATATACATTATCACATTTCATATCTCAAAATAGTCCCCACAGGACCTAGCAGAGTATCTCACATGGTAGGGCAGCCACCGATGTTTATTGAATGAATGCATGAATTTGATAGCAAGTAAAATAAAGAATGTGGTATTCCTGTTTAAAATCCCTATTGTGTTTATTAGATATGAGAAGAGAGGGAAAATAGAAGGAAATTCTAACTTGAGACTTTTAAATGGCCTTGTTTGTTTTGTTTTGTTTTTTATTTTTTAAATTGTGTTATACAACCCACTTCTCTTCAGAATTATTTTTATTTTCTTTAAATGCCATCTTGCCTGGCAGGTAGGGTAGTTAGTCTTAGCTCTGATGCAGTTGTAATTATAAATTACTCTTTCATTCATTTAAAACACTGTTCCTCAGGTGAAGTTTTTTTTTTTTTAGTATATCCATGCAGTGCTAAAGAGAGTCAATTCACAAATAAATTCATTTTCTTCTTTCTATCCATGGCAGGTGCATGCAATGATATACAGTCACATAAGGTGACCAAGCAGAGGCCTCCTTAAGAGTTGCTTCCATTCTACCCTCGAGGTCCCTTTGGCTCCTGCTCACATGATTTTTCGTATTTTCTTCCACAGGGTCACAACCAATTTGTCTCCAAGAAACTTGAAATCTTGTTCTTACTTCTTAGCTTTCAGAATTACAGAATGACAGCATCACCTTAGTACAGGGACTGACACATTGTAGGCATTTAATAAATATTGATTGATCACTAGTACAACCAGAAAAAATACATAGGCTTCTCTCATTTTCGTCCCTATTCTGATCACAACTTCCATTTAGGCTGGATGTGCAACTATGAATAGCAACTAGGGGAACCTTAATTCACAAAAAAAGCTTCAATAAGAAAATTAATTTTATGAGAAAAGTTATTAATAACCAATTATGAGGGAGATCCAAGTTTTTTCCCTGTCCTATTTTCTTGTTCAAAGCCCAGACTTTGAAGGGCATTATTGACCTCTGCCAAAAATTTACCCACCTGGATCATCTTATGTAGATGAATTGTGTTCTACCCAAATTTGGATGGGGATAAATTCTTTGATTAAATTGCTCAAGGCTAGAGATGATTTGGAATTAAGTGACATGGTTAAAGTCATGTCTCTCTCAAAATCAGTCAAGATGGCAGAGTAGAAACAGGAACTCCAAGCAGCTCTGACTCCCACCCTCCCCAATCCATGTAAAAGGGGACTCTGAACAAACTTTGGAGCTACAGAACCCACAAAATGACACAGACAACCTAACCTCCCACTGAGGAGAGCCCAGCAGGCCAGCAGGAATCAGCCAGTGTAGAGCTCTGGGAGCTGAGCCCAGCCCCATGCAAAGTTTTAGCCCCAGGGCAGGCCTGACCAACCATCAGCTAGAGGGACACCAGATCACCAGCAGCTGTGGCAGTCCAGAATTATCAACACATAGATGCTAAGGACAGAGTGAGAGGTAAGTGCAGTTTGAAATTTTGGACCCAGCACATGAGAGTGCATTGGCTTTTACCCCCGGAGTGAGAAGCCACTGAGGGCTGCAGTGCAGCCACTTGGCAGCCTTCAGCTCCTGGCCTGCGGAATGTAAGGGGCACCAAGAGACCAGTCTGAGGGGTAATCTCTCTTCCTTTAACCTGCTTGGATCTGGATTGCAGTCTAGGATGGAGGTCCTGGGGTGTGTGACCAGCTTGCCAGAGCATGTGGAGGATTCAGAGAGAGCACCCAACTAATATCTCTGGCAGCTGAGAAAGCACCAACGTTTGGCACGCTCCCCTGTCTGGTGGCAGAGTCCTACTGTGGCAAAAAGCCCATGGGTCAAGTGACTGAGTAGCAACATGACCAGGCAAAGGAAGCAAAGCAAACAGAAGAATCCAACATTAGACTCCTATTTTGTGGACAAAAAGGATCAAAGCATAGAACAGGAGAAAGACAGTAAAGTCAGGACTCCTGCACCAAAAGCTTCAAAGGAAAATATGAGCTGGTTACAAGCCATAGAAGACCTTAAGAAGCAGATAAGAGAAGTGGAGAAAAATTGGGAAGAGAAATGAGAATGATGCAAGAAAATTAAAAACTGAGAGTCAGCAGCTTGATTGAGGAAAATAACACCTTAAAAAACAGACTAACTCAAATGGCAAAAGAGGCTCAAAAAGGCGATGAGGAGAAGAATGCCTTAAAAAGCCGAATTTGCCAGATGGAAAAAAGAATCTCAAAAGCTCACTGAGGAGAATCATTACTTCAGAATTAGATTGGAACAAACGGAAGCTATGACTTTAACAAGATGCTGTTAAACAGATCCAAACAAATGAAAGAATAGAAGGCAATGTGAAATATCTCATGGGAAAAACCACTGACATGGAAAATTGATCCAGGTGAAATAATTTTAAAATTATTGGACTACCTGAAAGCCATGATCAAAGAAAGAACCTAGAAATCATCCTCCAAGAAATTCTCAAGGAAAAGTGCCCTGATGTTTTAGAACCAGAGGGCAAAATAGAGGTTGAAAGAATTCACCAATCACCCCCTGAAAAAGATCTGAAAAAGAAAACTCTTAGGAATATTATAGCCAGGTTCTGAAATTCCCAGATTAAGGAGAGAATATTACAAGCAGTCATGAAGAAACAATTTTAATATTGTGGAAACACAATCAGGATAACACAGGACCTGGCAGCTTCTACACTGAGGGATCAAAGGGCTTAGAATATGATGTTCCAGAGGGCAAAGGAGCTGGGATTAAAATGAAGAATCACCTACCCAGCAAAACTGAGTATCATGTTTCAGGGGAAAATATGGTCATTCAGTGGAATAGAGGACTTTCAAGCATTCTTGCTGAAAAAAAACAGAGTTGAATAGAAAATTTGACATTCAGATACAAGAAGCAAGAGAAGCATGAGAAGGTAAACAGGGAAAAGAAATCATAAGGAACTTATCAAAGTTGAACTATTAACATTCATACATGGAAAAATGATAATTGTAACTGATGAAACTTTTCTCAGTATGAAAATAGTTGAAGGGAATAGAAATATATATGTCTATATCAGAGGGTATACTGGTGTATGAATACATATGTGAATGTGTGTATATATGTTTACAGGTATACATAGATAGAGGGCACAGGACCAATTTAACAGGAAGGAATGATACTTAAAAGGTGAAATTAAGAGGTGAGAGAGGAATATAATGAGAGGAAATGGGGAGAGACAGAATGGAGTGAACTATCTCATATAGAAGAGGCAAGGGAAAATGATTACAATGGAGGGGAAGAATGGGAAGGCAAAGGGGAATGGGTCAACCTTATTCTCATTTAATTTGGCTCAGGGAGGGAATGAAATACACACTAAATAGGTTATCTCACCCTACAGGAGAGTAGGGGGGAAGGGGATGAGAGGGGGGATGATGGAAGGGAGGGCAGGCTGGGGGGGGGAAGGGAAGTTGGAAGCACCCACTTTTGAAAAGTGATGGGATCAAAGTAGATAATAGAACAAGTGGGAGGTGGGATAGGAGGGAAGGAAATACAGTCAGTCTTTTACAATATATCTACTATGTTAATGTTTTGCATTAGCCACACATGTACAACCTATACTTAACTGCTTATCTTTCCAGTAAGGGTAGGTGACAAGGGAGGAAGGGAATGAATCTGGAATTCAAAGTTTTAAAATCAAATGTTTAAATACACACACACACACACATATACTATTAAAAAAATAAAGTCATGTCTCTCAGCCCTTAATTTGAATAGGTGTAAAAGCAAGTAACCTAGCATAACCAAGATAACTGCTAGCACAGGTTCTTTGGTCTGCTTTTCTAAAGGAAAGCAATTCAAAAGTGAATAACAATCTTACTTTAATCAAACATAGATATCATTCACTTAGTTCAGGAGGAGAATTTAGCACCCTGAACTTCAGAAAATACAAACAGAAATTACAAGCAGACAGAAAATACAGACACAGAAAATAACACAATTCAACAAACCAACAGACAGGGCTTCTAGCTGTCTGACCATTACATACATATAGTGTTAGTTACCACAGAGAGAAGCACCAACATCTGGGTTTTCAAAACCAGGGGGCTCAACGGCTGCCCAGAGTCTCATCTGGCCAAATCACGGGACTCTTCCTCATAAGTGAGCCCCAAAGCAAAACCTCACCTCAGAGGTATATATAGCCTTCTCCAGGGTCAGACAACAGTCACAACCTTTGTGACCCAATACCTAATTACAAAGTAAAAAAAGATTGGCCTTCCTGAAAAATAAGCTTCCCCTAAGCCAGCTTCTCTTGTTATGCTCCAAGTGAGGCCCAGGGAAGGGACAGGGAACATCTTCAAATTCCCTTACCATTACAATAGGTCCACCTCTCATTATAATATTCATTCTCTCTCATTACTTGTTTTTTTTTGGAGGGGGGAAGGTATGGCAATTGGGGTTGTGACTTGCCCAAGGTCACATGGCTAGTCATTTGTTTTTGTGTGTGTGTTAAGTATCTGAGGCTGTATTTGAACTCAGGGTCTCCTGATTCCAGGGCCTGTGCTCTATTCACTGTGCCACCTAGCCACCCCTCTCTCTTATTACTTGTTAACCAATCAGAATCAGTGGTCCCCCTCAGGAATACCCACTCTTCTAAGAACACATAAGTATTGAATGGTTTTCATGACTAGTCTTTGGCATTGGAGAGTTTCACTGACTCCTTTATTAATAATATTCCAGAATTATTAATAAAATGATAACATCTCTCTCATACCTTTTCAATGCCAGTAAATATTTCAGAAGCAGTATAAATAGAGAACCAGTCTTTATGCCAAGAAGAACAGTGTTCATATCCCACCTGGACCAGATTCAGAGGAAGGTGGGATTACCTTTATGAACTAACACAAATTGAAGTGAACAGAACCTAAGGGACAATTTATATAAGGAGAACATTATAGAGAAAAAAACTACTTTAAAGACTTTATGATTCTGATCAATGAAATGATAAATCATGAGTCCATGGGAATGAAGATACAACATGCCACTTACCTCCTTCCAGAAAGGTACTCAACTTCAAATGTATAACAGGACAGATTTCTGAACTTGGCTAATATGAGAACTTGTTTTGCTTGGATCACGTGTTATTTTTAGGGGGGAGGGGCATATTTTTCCTATTTTATTCAGCTGGTTGGGCAGTAGAAGGGAAAAATAATATGTGCAGTAGTAATTTGAGCATTTTGTTTAAAGCTTTATCATAAAATTACTGTTTTTCATTTATATAATTTTGGCTAACTTTCTATTGCATCCTGATGATAATTTTGCCCCTAACAGAAGTGAATCACCAAATTCAAAATGGATGCTGATAGGGAGAAAAAAAAATCACTTAACAGAAATTTACAAAAATAAACATCACAGTAACCGGTCTCTTTATCTCACAGTCCATTTAGGAATTTGACTTTCTACACATTTCTAAAGGCTCTTCCTGTTTATGCCATCTGTTGAATTCAAAATAAACAAAATTATATGATTAGAATCATAGAATTAGATTCATCAAAGATGAATTAGATTAGATTCATCAAAGAATATCCATTAACAAGGAAATTAGATAATTAACACCTTTTTTAAATAACAAATATTAATGTCAGAAAGCATATGAGCATTAGGGATTTTAAAGGGAGGTGATCTGAGAAAAAGGACTTCACTTCGGCTTGGGGCAAGGTTTCAATTTAAACTGGTGATGTCTTAACTTATGTCATTCTAAAGCTACATTTGCTGGCACTATAAACCATGAACTTTTACTTGCTCCACAGGGACTCATGTGCTATTCCAATACAGAAATTAGACCAGGTGTCATTCTTGACTCTTTCTCTCTCTTATCCTTGAATCTAATCTGTTGTCAAGTCCTCCATACCATCCCTCCTACATATCTCCCTTCTCTCCCCTGACATTGTCACCACCTGGTGCAGACCTTCATTACCTTGAACCTTGATTATTATAATAGCCTGCAAGTAGATGTGCCTGCCTCAAATCTCTCCCCACTCCAATACTTTCTCCACTTAGTTGGCAAAATGATTTTCCTAAAGTTCCAGTCTGATCATGTCACACTCCCTATTTAAATAAACTCTAATGGCTCCCTATCATCTCCACAACTAAACATAAAATTATCTGTCTTTTAAAGTCCTTCATAACCTAGCCCTCTCCTACCTTTATATTCTCCTTACACCTTACTCCTATCCATGAACACGACAATTCAGTGACACTAACCACCTTGCTATTTCTCTTAAAGGACTCTCCATGCTTTTATCACTGGTCATCCCTCATGCTTGGAATTCTCTCTCTCCTTGTTTCTGCCTCCTGGCTTCCCTGGCTTCCATCAAGTATTAGCTAAAGTCCCACTTTCTACAAGAAGCCTTTCTTAACCTCCCTCATTGCTAGTGGCTTCTTCTTTCCTACTTATTAAATTGGAGTAATTACTCCAATAAACATAATATATGCATATATAAACACATAATATATATCTATATGTATCTATATCTATCTATCCATATATATATATATATATGTATATATATATATATATATATATATCTGTGACCCTTAAAGGGTTTCAGTAAATAAATAAAAGGTTTCCAAAACCCCATTTGGAATTTTCTGGCAAAGATACTGGAATAGTTTGCCATTTCCTTCTCAGGCTCATTTTATAGATAAGGAACTAAGGCAAACAGGACTAAGTGACTTACCCAGAGTCACCTAGCTAGTAAGTGTGTGATGTCAGATTTGAACTCAGAAAGATAAGTCTCCCTGAATTTAGGTCTGGCACTCTATCCACTGTACCACGCAGACACTAAATTTTAAATCATACAGTACTTTAATATTTATAGCTCTCTGGGGTAGGTGGTATAAATATGTTTATCACTATTTTACAGATGGACAAAGGAAGGTTCAAAAATGTTCAAGGATTTGCTTAGGGTTACCTGATTGGTCAATTTTAGCACTCAAATTTGAACATAATTGCAGGTTTAGTGATTCCTTTCTGAACTATAATATGCTGGCCCTGATTAGATGGAAAAATCTAATTAATAATAATAACAGCTATGGTTTATACAGTGTTTGTAAAGTGCTTTATATGTTTTATCAAAACACATTAATGAACCTGTGTTTGCTCTGCAGGGGCTCATATAATATTGCAATACAGAAATTAGTCTGGGTGTCACTCTTGTCCTCTTCCTCTCTATTACCCTGGATTTTCTCCTTTTGATTCTTACAACAAAATTAGAGTAAAACTAGAGTAGTGTAACTTTAGATCCTATACCTACTACTCACAGATTGTTGTCATTCATTCTTCATTATCAAAGAGGATATCTTGATATCTTGAGAGTGAAGTCTTGACTTGCCAGTGAATTAGGTTCAAGGGAGACAGAGTTGTGCAAAGTCATCAGCTTCACTACCTCTTCCAGAGTCATGGGAATCCAGTGGCAAGACAATAGCCAAGACAACTGGCAATGGCCCAGCACCGACCTTGGACAAGTCACTCATCTTAACCTCCCTACAACTCACATTAGTCATTTGCATAATGAAGATGACAATAATATTTGTACTACCTACTTCACAAGGTTGTCATAGGGAAAATATATTAGAAATCATAAAGGACTTAATAAATGCTTTTACATTTACTCTTTTTTTTCCTTGGTTAGTTATCAGGGTAGATTTTTTTTTCTCTTTAACAACTGTTACATATACTCATGTTGACAAATGAGGAAAATAGTCACAATTATGATAAACAGATACACTATGTATATTAGCCAGTTAATTTTAATATCAACATAAGCATACACACACGTATATCAGGTTTGGTTTTCTCTTTAATGGACTCTTTTCTGTATTCAACTCGAAAAATCATTCTGCACATTTGTAATGACAGGTTATATAAAAAGAATGTTTTTATTTAGAGTTATGAAGCAGACATATTAGTCCTAATCTTTGACATAATATGAATAAATCAATGAACATGGAGTTTTCTGAAATCCTAAAAGTCATGTGAAATATGATGTTCCATAAATAAAGCATGAATAGAAATTTGGATATTTGAAAGCAAATAATCTCAGCCCATTTGGCAAAAGCAGTCCCAGCACCTGGAGAATCCAGCATGTCACACACAGCTGGCAAAAGAAAGAGCCAGCACAGAAGGGCAATATTCTTTTGTGTCTCCACTTTCCCAGGGAGGCTATTAATTGGAATAAACATAAGTTATAGAATAATGCTCTCTTTGAAGGAAAGTTTCCATTTTCTTAAAAGAATGCCAGTTGGTTTGTTGAAGGAATGATTAATTACATGGTTTGCTTATATCCATTATGCTAGTACTCTCTAGGCCTCAGTTTCCTTGTACATAAAATAATGGGTTTGAACTCACTGATCTCAAATGTCCCTTCCAGCTGTAACTCTGGATTCTGTGATGCCATTATATTCTAATGCAGTCAGCACCTACTTTGGCATTGAACTTTTCACTAGAAGACTCATGTGGAAGGTAATTAGAAGGTTTTTTTCAAAATACAGGGTGCGGGGGGAGGGAAGAGAAATGTGTTATGCAAGCAAAGAAATATAAAGTCCCTAAATCCAATATTGATTGAAAAAGGCACTCATTTATAACTCCACAGCTATATGATTATTATCATGAATTAATTCTAGGAAGCTCAAGAACATAGAGCCAAGGATTGCATGTTTGCCAAATCTGCAAAATAGAGACTTTAGGATCTGGACAACCACTTTATTTTTAAAATGACATGATATTCTACAACCTTTGAAACTGTTACAAATTCCAAATTCTATTTCTTTTTCCTAAGCAAAGAATTCATCTTTCTCAATACTTCAGTTTATCCCAGCTGATTTTCACTCCCTTCAGTGTCCTGGAACATAGTCCTTGGTAAACAATGTCAACAACCCAGACATAAAGGTGGAGAAAGTACCCTGGAGAGGTTCAAGTCCTCTCTGGTGAAACACAAACCAAAGAGTAGGGGCTGAATGAAGTTAAAATGATTACATAGAGTTGGAAACATTTTGTTCTAACAAGCTCATTCTTCCTGTTAATGATTAGTTCCATCATCTTTTAAGCTGGGAGAGTAAACGGTTGTTAATGAACAATAACAATAATAATGGAAAAATACACACTATGTGTAATGCAAATGAACAGGCTACCTTCTGAAGTATCATTAACATAAAATGCAATGACAAATATATAACTACCAAGATGAATGTGAGGGCTGCTGTGAACCTGGGCCCATGTAAAGCACCCAGCTACTATCAAGTCACTGGGGTCTGAAATAACCATGACTGGATGCTGTTTGTGGTGCTGATTGAACCCTCTTTTACTCAGGGATAGGGTCAATAAAGCAGCAGAGGAAAGCCAGAGAGAAGAAGGAGGAGGAAGAAGAGGAGGAGGAGAAGAAGAACAAGAAGGAGAAAGAGCAAGAGAAGGAAAAGAAGGAGAAGGAAGAGGAGAAGGAGAAGGAGGAGGAGAAGTGGAGGAGAAGGAGAAGGCAAAGACGGAAAAGAAGAGAAAGAGGAGAGGAAGTAGGACAAGGATGAGGAGGAGAAAAGAAAACAAGTAGTGTAGCACTAGTGGTAGTAGTAGTAGGAGTAGTAGTAGTAGTAGTAGTAGTAGTAGTAGTAGCAGTAGTAGCAAAAGTAGCAGTAGCAGTAGTGTTGTAGTAGTTAGAAGCCCAATGAAACAAGTGAGAAGCCAGAAAGAAATCAGGAACCGGAAAGGCAGATTGATGCACCAGAACAAGTCAGAGTTATTGTCTAAGATACAAAGTCAAAATCAAAAATATTTGAGAAGGGTGGAATAGGCTGAATCTGGAGAGAATTGAAATGTGTGTGTGTGTGTGTGTGTGTGTGTGAGACAATGTAAGAGTTCAATTCTGGGTACAGACAGGGAATTGAATGAGAACATTGGTTTAATTCGTCATTTTCAAAAGTCACATAGATTTGTTTAAGTTCTAAACCTAATCATATGCTGTCTACTCACCCATCCCCCCTTAAGTTTAAAAGCTCCTTGCCTTCATTAACCTCCATTAGGTAGATAGGCATAGGAATACTATGGGAAATTCCATGATAATGCTTCTCAACATCTTTTATTCCAAAGCAAGTTCATAAATTTCTAAACATGCAGAATTTTGAAACATTTGCATTTCTAAACAACACATTATGTTGAGAGAGATGTGTCATACCTATTGATCAAAATAAACACCTCCCAATAAAGGACATGCTTGTAGAGGGAACATAGATGTAGCCCAGGAAAAAAGACTACCCCTAACTCTAATAATGAAGGGCAAAGGAAAAGGAGAAAAGAAATAAAAATAGTTAAGGTAGTCATGGAGGAGAGAGGGCTTAGAATAGTTGCTCCCAAAAAGCCAAAACCCAAAGAAAGGGTTAAGTGGGTTTCATATGTGATGGGGTGACAGAGGGATACTTATAGACAGAAGCCAGAAGGGAAAGGATCTGAGAACAAAGACAGAATTGGTTCCAGCGGCAGCCAGTATGGGACCCAAAGTTGGGAAGCTCAACCCGCTATTAAATGCCAATTGTCTTATAAGGGCACGAGTATATCAAAACCAGGGCAAAAGTATGCTTAGTGGAAGCAAAGTCCAACATTTTCTGAAATTTTCTCAATTTACCTTGATGTAATGTTGGGTATGAGTGTATGAGTACATGCACGGACAAACACACACACAAAACACACATAAATACGTGCATGCACACACTTTTTCTAACGTGCACTAAGCTAACACAAATAACTCTTTCACAAAGTCTTCCTGAAAGTAACAACATTTAATCTCATATTTTGTACCTGAAATCCAGTAGGGCACAATGCTACACAGCATGCTTCTGTTTCTCTTAGGCTGTTATCTGTCATTTCTTCAACAAACATTTAAGCCAATTTCACCCCTTTGGACTCGATTCTGTTATTAGATTGTTTTAAATGCTTCCCCAAACCAGTGAATGGGAAGAAACATTATGATTTTTTTATTTGTACCACACAGTCTGAAGTTATACCAGAGTAAGAGTTCCCTGGAGGAAGACAACTCTGAATCTTTCCCTCTGTGGGAAGGCAGGAACAGCTTAATCCTCAAAGTTCCCAATTGCTTTCAATGTAGTGAGAAGATCTATTTTTATCAAATGAGAATTATTGCTATAATTATTTATTCCAGAAAATATGATGAAGATGTCAAAGTCCCTGCCCCAGGTCTCTATAATCTACTTATAAAAGGTAAACCATTTAGTTAAACACAAAACTCTGTGTAACCACTGAGAATCATTAATGCTCTCTTTCAGAGTCATGGGGATAAACAAAATGAGGTGATATTGATCTGCTGCTGGCAAGAGGAGGGGCATTATTCGTTCTACTTTTCATTGGGGAGTATTTTTTATCCAAGGAGTTAAAAAACTCTTTTGTGCTGAGAACAATTACCCCCCAAAGCTTTGGAGGCAGGGCCAGAAGTAGGAATATAATGTTTTCAGTGAAGTGGTATTCCCTATTTTATAATAAGGGAGTGGGTGGCTTCAAAATCATTTTAATGAGAGCACATCCTAGAGCGAGCCCTCATTACCTCGTGCCTATACTACTGCAAAGGCTTTCTAGTTGGTTTCCCTGCCTCCAGTCTCTCCCAATTCTTCTCAGCTGCCAAAATAATCGTCTGACTATGTCACTACTCTGCCCAATAAATTGTGGAAGTTTCTTATTATGTTCAGGATCAACTATAAAATTTTTTGTTTGGCTTTTAAAACCCTTCAAAATATGACCCTTTCTGGTCTTTACTCCCCTGTTCATACTAAACAACCTAGCAAAAATTAAATTTTGCATGCACTTCCTGATGTGGTCACCATGCTGTTTTACCTTGCCACACAAGACCTTTGACAGAGTGGAGGGGAAGGGGGTAAAGGTTTATTATTTAAAATACATATAAACTGCATATTTAAATATACATTTAAATAAATTATATATAATTATATTGTGTGTATATAAACAAGCATATACATAATTATATAAAATTAAATATACATAATTTTATAATTATATATTATTGCATATAATATACATAATTTTATATTCTATTTGCTAAATATATTATATTTACATATAAATATAATAGATAAAATACATTAATATTATATATTAAATATATTGATAATTAAGCATAAATCAAATAATATATTGTATTATATATAATAATATGCATAATTTTATATAAAATTTAACATACATAATTATATAAAATTTAAATATATAAATTTCATCATATATAAATTATGTTTATAACTATGTTTATGATGTAAAAACAAAACATCAATAAATTTTTTTTGCTTTTTTTTTAGAGGGGGAAGGCAGGGCAATTGGGGTTAAGTGGTTTTCTCAAGGTCACATGGCTAGTAAGTGTTAGGTGTCTGAGGCCACATTTGAACTCAGGTCCTCCTGATTTCAGGGCCAGTGTTCTATTCACTGCATCACCTAGCTGCCCCTGCATCACCTAGCCATCCCAGCAATTATTTTTAAATAAAAAATGGGCTCAATGTTGGGGAACATACTAGGTAGGCACCAACTTTTGATGTGTCAAGAATGTTTAATACATTCTATGGCATTAAAACATCCAGTAGCTCAAATGGGCCAAGAAGTTCAAATATTAGTTGTGGACAAGTAAAAAAAATCAATATAGTTTGAATGTCATCTGTACCTCAAGCTCATCACCTCTCTGCTTCATTGTCATTCTTCTGAAACATGATAGTTTGTTGCACTAATTAGAGTTCTCCAATCTTTCAAAGTTGTTTTCTTTTTACGTTGTTATAGATTTAATGTAAATTGTCCCCTGGTTCTGTATACTTCACTTTCCATCAGTTCATGAAAGCCTTCCTAGGATTATCTGAATTCATCCCCTTTGTCACTTTTTAATGATACTAACATTTAATAATAAAATGTTAAATAATACTTAATAATATTATTGTTATTAAGTAACAATAATATTCCACCGCCTTCATCTAATGCAATTTTTAAAGTCATTCCCCAATTAATGAATACTCGATTTGCTCCTAATTCTTCACTACAACAAAAATGTTGCTCTAAATATATTTATATATATCAATCCTTTCCCTCTGTCTTTGGCCTCTTTGGTATATATGATAAGAATTGATTTTGTTAAGACAAAGGATATGCACAGGTTAGTCATTTGGGGGCTATAATTCCAAAGTGCTTTCTAATATTACTGTGCCTATGGGAAGACAATTGACATTTACCTTTATGTGACTAGGTAGAGCAGTAATTATTGTGCTGAACCCAGAGTCAGGAAAACCTGAAGTCAAGGGCAGCCTTACACAGATACTAACTGTATGACCCTGGGCAAGTCACTTAACCTCTATCTGTCTCTGTTTCCTCAACTGTAAAATGGGGCATATTCTTCCCAGAGTTGTCGTGAGAGTCAAATGAGATATTTGTAAAGTGCTTATCACCATGCCTGGCACATAGTAGGTACTAACTAAATGTTTGCTTCCTTTCTCCTTGTTTTATTATCATCTTTGCTCATCTGATAGGTATAGAATGGAACCTCGGAATTGTTTTAATCTGTATTTCTTCAATTACTACTGTTCGGGATTTTTAAAAATATGACTACTGGTAGCTTGTACTCTTCTTTTGAAGATTTACTCTGTAATTTTCCATCTTTGTTCATACATCTATGGTCCAGGGACAAGCAGATAAAATATACACCCTCTTTGACATATTTATCCTTCACAAAATTGAAGATCGTGTTTCTCCAACCCAATTTACCTCACCCTGTTCCTACCACATTTTCTCTTATCCAGGTTAAAGATCCCTGAATCCTCCAGTAAATCTTTGAACAAATGGAATGATTTCAAATCTTCTCAACATCCTAGCTGACCCCCCTGGATATTCCAGGTTATCAGTGTCTGTCACAAAGTAGATACAATATGACTCATGTAGGAGTGTCAACCTTCCTCACTCAACATAATACACTTTGTGGTGATGTAGTGGAGACCCCTTTGGTGTTTTTTGCTGATTCGTCACATGATTTCCCCCCTACTGAATTTGTGATTAATTGAAAATATGAAGTTTTTCAAATATTAATAAAATTTCCATTATTTTTGTGTTTTTTCTATCCCTCTATTCTGCCTTGGTGTCATTGTTAATCTATCAGCACATTAATCAATGAAAATGTTTAAGCATTTAACGTGTACCAGTCATTATGCTAGATGAAGAGAATACAAAGATAAAACTGGAGCAGTACCTGCCCCTCAAGAAGCTTACGCTGTATTAAAGGAAACTATATGTATGAGTGTATGTATATATATATATATGTACGTATACATGTATATCTATGTGCGTATAGATATACATATATATACATATAAATATATGTATATAGAGAGAGACAGAGACAGAGAGATGCAAAATAAATACCTACAATTTTGGTGGGGGAACCATTATCTGCTGGAAGGATCAGGGAAGAATTTTTGTAGATGGTAGCATTTGAGCTGAATCTTGAGAGAAACTGACATTCTAATAGCATTTTCTCCATCACTTCCTTAAGTCTACAAAATAAACAAAACAAAAATATTGCTGCTGATTTCTGAGATGTAAATGCTCACATTAAAAATTTAACAATTGACTCTTGTAAGGTGGTTTAGACAGCATTTCCTCCTCATTTCCAACCTGGCTACTCTTCGGCTTTCTTACTGTCTTGACTTTATGACTGTGCCTACCTTGGTAAACTTTATGAATAAAGGACAATAAGTCATAAATTTTATGGCTGCATCTTTTTCCCACTCTACCCCCACTGGATCATTGTTAGGAGGGAGTCATAAATGAACATTATGAATATCAAAATAGAACTGTGACAAAATAATATGAGATTGTGCTTAGAGCTAGTTATGGCATGCTGAGGAGTTGATTTAGAGAAAAAAGTAGATAAGAATGAGAAAGAAATATTTCAGAGTGTAGTATTGCAGAAAGTATGGTCTGATAGAACAGCCTATAAAGAAAAGCTGTGAGAGAAGATCAAGAGAAAAATCAGAATTCATATGGGTACATAAGTTTCAGGAACACATCAGCTGATTTTGTAGGATAAATAAGGTTCTAAGTTGCTGACTAAAGGGATAGCAATTCCAAACAAAACACAATAAAGGATACTCCTGAATCCCAATCAAGAAGAATTATAATCCATTCTAGCTCTGCTCCTGTGGTACTCTAGAAATTAAATGAGAGCTTCTTCTACCCAGAACTGGATGGAATAAAAGAAGAAATACAACCAAAATGGTCAGGGCCTACAGAAAGGTCCTGTCTCCAAAAAAGGGGGCAGGGCAGAATTATAAATGAATCCTTAGAAGGGACCTCTTAATATTGTCTATCTACATAGTTTTCATTGCATGATGTGAAGCTACATTTGCAAGTTGGCTTATAGATTCAATTCTAGATTTTATAGTGTCATAAAACCTAAGAGGTGGAAGGTATCTCACATATTAGAGTCAAATCTATGTCTAACCAAGAATCCCTCCTGTGACACAACATAAAAGTGTCCTTCTAACAGAAGACATCTGGTATAGGGTGCACAAAATCTCTTAAGTCCACCCAATCTATTTATTTTTTTTGCTTTTATATCATTTTTATTTCACAATATGTCTCCCCTCCCACCCAACCATCCCTTATAACAAAAAAGAAAAAAAAGTTCAGAGCAATTATATGACACACTGACATACATACTCTTACACTTACACTTATACTTACACACACACACACACACACACACACATACACACACATGTTCTGACAAGGGCAAGTCACTCCTGGCATTTACAGACCTACCCTGTGTCATCATAAACACTTAAATAAAGCCCCTCACACCTCCTCTCCCATCATTATGTTTTTTTTTAATACATCTTGTGTCTACTCTCCAGGAGTGATTGCTGGGAGGATGCTGGTACTGCCTGGCAAGACCACCCATTCTATTTATGTATTGCTCCAAATGTTTAGAAGTTTTTCCTTGCACAAATCAACATCTATTTACCTCCAATTTCTACCCATTGTTCTTACTAGAGACAGGTAAATCAAGTCTAGTACCTCTTTGGTATGAACACCCTCCTAATGCTTCTGTAGAGCTCTTGTGTACTTTCTAAATCTTCTCCATGTTTCCCATGCTTCATAACTCCAAGACCTTTGACCAAATTCCATGAGGAGTTGTGTCCAGTCCTCTTACCATTTTGGTCAAAACCTCCTCTGGGAATGCTCCAATTTGTCAATATCCAATGTGGAACACAGAATTGAACCACAGATTCCAAATGTGGTCTGACTAGAGGACAATATAATAACATCATTATTTCCCTTGTCTAGGCACTATGCCTCCATGGATGAGGCCTAAGAGTATTAGGGGTTTTTTTCTTTTATCTCCATGTCACAGTATAGACTCATACCAAGCTTGCAATTCTATACAGATTCAAGATTTTTTTTCTTATGAACTATTTTCTAGTGAAATATAAAATTTTACAATTGATTTTTAAATCTAAATGCAAGATTTTATTTCGATCCTGATTCAATTTGACAAACATTTATTAAGCGACTACTATAAAGAAAATACTGGACCTCCCATCCAGAAGACCTGGGATAAAATCCTGCCTTATATATTTACTACTCATGTGACCCTGGTCAAATCATTGAACTACCGTTTGCTTCAATTTCCTCATTTGTAAAATGGGAATAATAGTACCTACTTCCCCATGTAATTGTGAAGATTAAATGAGATGATATTTCTAAAATAATTTGCTAACAGTAAAGTACTGTTATGAATGCTAACAATTACTATGCACAGACTGCTATTACATTTGGCCCATCATCATCATCTAGAACTTTTTGGAGCCTGACTCTATCATATGATCCAACACATTAGCATCTTGCAACAGTAGCATTTGAAAATTAAACCAGCATGCATACTATGCCTTCAGCTAATTCTCTCTATATGGTTCAACTCAATAGAATTTATAGCCCCAAAGTCCCTATGAATTATACACTTGAACTGACACTGTGTGTGCAGGCCCACCAAGAACAGGGTTGGAAAAGAGACAGGAAAGTATTAAGAGGAAGGCCTGACCAACAAAGGGTGGCATTTGAATAAAGAAGCTTATTTATAAATTTCATTTATTGCAGTAGTAACTAAAAATGAGTTCAAGAGAGGAACCAAATTGACAACCCCATTTCATCATGGAGGCTCAAGATGAGGTTGTTTTCAAATGTGCAAGCTTTCTGATGCTAAACACAGTAGAAAGGGAGTTGTAGCCTCCCCACAAACTCATAAAATGCTCCCATAAGGCAAAGATGTGATCTCTTGGAACCAAAGGCATGCTTGTGATCATGTGCCCTCCACAAGACAGAAAGGGACAGAAGAGGTAGAGCACACCCAGCATCTAGACAAATGTGTCACAATAGCCCACTTCCTGGAAACTCTAAGAGCAGTTCTCTGCAGTTCTTAGTATCTGTCACCAGATATATTGTGTAGGATGATGTACTAATAATTTGCAAAGTGACTTCTTAACAACCACATTGAGAGTTAGTATAAATAACATTAGTCGCATTTTACAGATCATTCAGAGAGGTAAAATAGCTTTCAAATAACACAGAGCTAATAAGTGGCAGAACTGATGCTAGCTAGGGTTCCTCAAGCTATGGCAAATAATCAATTCACTATAGTGGGAAACCCTAGAGACCCTTTAGAGTAATGGTCCATTTGGATAGCAGTATTATCAGTAAAATATATACATATGTATGTATGTCTGTGTGTATAGATGTATATGTGTATTTATGGAGAGTATATATATATATATATATACATATATATATACCCAATTTGTGCCTAATAACTTATTTATAAAATATATATACATAAAACTATATATATGGAAGGCAATTGGGGTCAAGTGACTTGCCCAAAGTCACATGGCTAGTGTGTCAAGTGTGTGAGGTCGGATTTGAACTCAGGTCCTCTTGACTCCAGGGCTGGTGCTCCATTCACTGCACCACCCAACCGCCCCAATTATGTACATTATAAATATAATATAAAGTAGAAATTTATAAAAAGATAAGATTACAATGAAATTATAATTGATTCTAGAGTCAATAAGAGAGCCATTGGATTTTATTGATTGGAGAGTGGCATGGTCAGACCTGTGTGTCAGGACAATCCCTTTTGAAGCTGGCAGAGGATGGACTGGAATAGAGAGAAACTTGATGAAAGAAGATCAATTTGGCAATAATTGCATTTATCTAGGAGAGAGGTGATGAGGTCATGAACTACAGCCCTGTTTGTATGAGTAGAGTGAAGAGGAAATATGGAAGTGATATTGAAGAGGAAAGACAATATCTGGCAGCCAATTGGATATGTGCATGTCAGGCAAGAGAAAGTTCAGAGCCAAAAATGATACTAAGATTACAAAAACCTAGATGATTGGGATGGTGGTCCCTTTTACAGTACTAGCAAAGTTTCACAAACGGGAGGATTTGAAAGGAAAGATAACATAATGGTATCTGCCACTTATATCATAAGTCAACTGTGCTTTCTCATCCTATGTGATTCATCCTATCTCACTCAAAAGTAAAAAGGGGGTCCTCACTGATTACTGTCCTAGAAAACAGAGCCAATTCACCAAAGGGCACCTGGTGCAACCAAAAGGTGATCTGGGAAGCCAGTGTTGGAAGTGGAATTTCCCCGATGGTGTTTGCACAGTTGCTATTGGTAGCAGTTACATTGACTTAGAATTTCCCAAAGGGGCTTGAAAAGAGAGGAAGCTTAGGATCTTGATCAATAGAGGAAAGGAACAGAGCATTAGGAGTTAAGGGTTGTTGTGGCTGTGTTGAAGACAAACCACAACTGTCTTTTGCAAGGTGGGTGTAATGTAACCTCCCTTACACCCTCTTACTGCTGAAACACACCCCTTTTGCCAATACAACTCTCTCCTTAACATCATTATGGCTCCAATTGGGGCCCTGGCCCTCTGCTTCATAGACCAATTCCCTGAAAGTTTAAGAGAAAACATGATGGTTAGAGGAATGCTTATTAGTAAGTACTCACATGGAGGTCAGAAGAAGTGATACAAGGACACTCTCAAGGTCTATCTGAAGAATTTTGGAATTAATTGTGAGACATGAGAAACATTGACAAAGGACTAATCACCATGGTGTGCCTGCATCAAAGAAGGTGCTGTGGTCTAGGAGTGAAGCAGAACTGCAGTAGCTCGGGGTGGCTAGGTGGTGCAGTGAATAGAGAACTGGCCCTGGAATCAGGAGGACCTGAGCTCAAATCCAGCCTCAGACACTTGACATACTTACTAGCCATGTGACCTTAGGCAAGTCACTTTACCCCAATTGCCCTCCAAAAAGCAAAAAAACAAAAAACAAAAAAACAGAATTGCAGTAGTGCAAAAGAAATGTGAGATTCACACATTTAGCGATATCTCTATCCACTCCAAATGTTTGTATGGATTATTTGTGCGTGATTTGAAGTAGAGTTTTTGAACTTGTATTGATCACAGCCACAAATGAACACACTGTATCTTGACTCCAAAATAGTGATGTCATTTTAGTCCTCTTCAAGAACAAAGGACAGCAACCAATCACCCAGCAAAGGCTCCTGATCCCCTGGAGCCACAAATACTAGTATTTGTTTTTGCCTTGGAACTGAGACCCTGGCCCCTGCTCCCTTGTAACTGACCACCAATGCTCCTCTCAACCCTGGAGGTGCAACCCAGAGCATCTCTGGGCAGCTACCACTGCTGCTTTTAATAGTCAGAGCCTCAATATATGCAGTAGAAAGTAGCCATCCTAGCCAATGAATTCTAAAATGTCACCATACCTTGAAAACTTCTTCAGCCTGACCAAAGTTAGCACTGGCAAAGATACAGTTTCTCTCCCTGATCATTAATAATCTGACAGTGCTATAGCATTTATTGCTTTAAGGCATCTTTTCCATTTTTATTAAAAATCAATACCTACCCACATCTTGTCTTTTAAGAATAATCTAATGTCTTTCTTTCTTCCTTGGGTAAGTAGCTCTTGGCTAACAGGTAGCCAAGAAGGAGAAGGAAAAACTACAAGCCTTCCATAAGTGTTATCCTCTATTTCCAATGAGAGACTAAAAATGAAAAAAACAAAAAACAACAAAAATCCATATGGAAGACAGTTGGGTCCAATGGAGGATGTAACATTTTACATGTTTAAAATGTTCTAGCCCTTGGGCTATTGCGATATTCATCTCCAGCCAACCTTGACCAAAACAGTTAGCATTTTCTACTATGATTTTTTTTTACAAGGCATTTTTCCACTTAGATGAGAAACATATATATTGTGAATTGTAAAAGAGAGCCCCTTTCCCACTTGGATTCATATTTCAAATTATAGCAATATACGGGGTTAGCCTAAAGCTATAGAAGAGCAGGGCTTCATGTTTAGTGATACAGATATCTCCCCAATGATATTTTGTAATAATGTAGTTACTATATTATAAGCAACCACCACTAGAATAGTTCTGATTGTAGTATTTTCCCCCATCCCCTTTTCTTCTCTCCATCTTTCCATCTCTTCTCTCCTTTCTTTTCTTCTCTTCCCCTTTCTCTACTTCCCTCCCATCTTCATCTTCTTTTATCCTCATTTTCTCTCTTTTCCCCTTCCTTCCCTCCCCTCTGCTCCCCTTCCTTTTTTCCTTTCTGATCTCTTTTTCTCTTTTTTTCTCTCACTCCTCCTCCCTTTCCCTTCAGACTTCTTCCCCTCCACCCCTTTTCCTTTACTTTAATTTCTTTCTTTCCATTTTCTTACCTCTACTTTCACTCTTTCCTTCCTTCCCTTCTACTTTCCTTTCCTTCCTCTCATTTTTGCTTACTTCTCTTTGTCCTCTTTTTTTTCCATTTTGACTTTCCATTTCATCCAGTTCTCCTCTTTCCTCTCCTATTTTCTTCCCCTCTCTTTCTCTTCTAATCTATAGAATTAGCTTTGCCACAACACTCATGGTATTTTCACCTAAAATCATTTTTTTTTCTTAGAATCAATAGTCTATTTTAAGCCCATATCAAAATTGCTGTTAGTCCTCATTGCATGGTGTGAGAATATCAAACCTGTTTTCTTGTCACTTATTCATTGGAATAAAGAGAAAACTTAAGCAAAGAACTCTTTTACTCTATTTTTTTAAAAAAAATCACAACATGTACAGATAGAAAACAAAACCTTTTGGGAAGTACTATGCTGATCAAGGAGTGGGAGTGGAAAATAGGGCTTAGGTGGGAGCTGGTTGATACAAAAACATGGGTAAAAGGGTGAATGCAGAGAGTTTCAATCATTCTTAAGCATGAGATCCCTTGGGCAGTCTCGTGACTCCCTTCTCAGAATAATGTTGTTAAATGCACAATCAGTTAATCAGCTAGTATTTAAGAAGCACTTACTCTAAGTCAGGCATCATGCTAAGCACTGAAGAAAGTCCCTGCTTCCAGGAGCTCACAATCTAATGGACCAGACAACATGCAAACAACTATGTATAATTAGATATATAGAAAGGAACATAGACAACAATTTGGATATAATCAACAGAGGGAAGATGTTAGCATTAAGGGAGATCAGGAAAGGATTCTTGAGGAAGATGATACTTTAGCTGATACTTGAAGGAAATCAGGGAAGTTAGAAGACACAAAATAAAATCCATGGAATTACAAAGAAAACTAATCAGTCCACTGGCATTTTTTAAGTGCCTACAATGAGATGGACAGTGTGCTATGCCCTGTAGATACAAAAAAAAAGCAAAAAAAAAATTTAAGTCCCTTCTCCCAAGGAGCTTACAGGCTAATGGAGGAAGAAATATAATGTGAAATTAAATCTATTACGGGTGGCTAAGTGGCGCAGTGAGTAAAGCGCTGGACCCGGAGTCAGGAGGACCTGAGTTCAGTTCTGACCTCAGACACTTAACACCCCCACAAAAAAAACTAGCCATGTAACCTTGGGCAAGTTACTTAACCCCAGTTGCCCTCCAAAAAGACAAAAAAAAAAAGAAATTAAATCTATTACAACTGAAGATTTAGGGCCAGCAACTACTGGGCAAACTGCAGATACAACTGTAATTTCTGGTATTTACAAAGATGTCTCCATTTCTAAAGGCTCTGAAAAGAGAGTGGCCATTGAGGTACAGATACCTGAATTAAAGTCAGGTGAGCAGCAATATGAAGAAAAAAAAGCCATTGAAACATAGAGTGAGCCAAAAATCGACAATTCAATATCAGGAGAAGTGCCTGATGAGTTATAACATGGACCTAAAGGAGAAGCCAAAGATGATGTTGCAGCTGACCAATCAGATGATCCAAAATTAATACCAGGGGAAAGTAATGAATGACACAGACCTATGGAAAGAGTTCCTATATTGAAACCAAAACTTAAGGAAACTGCCCAGGGTCTAGAATGCCAAGAAAGACTAGTAGTTCAGGAAGAAAAAGAAATTTAGAACCACTCAGTAGAACATAACAAAACACAGACACAAGCGAAGGTACATAAAATGATGAGTCTTATGAGTCCCCACCAAAATCAGCACCTAAGGAGTCCCATGGCATAATTTAATTTAGAATGTATTTTGTAGGACAAGAATGTGAAGAAGGCCATGTAAGGAAGTGAAGGCTGCTACTGATTAGACTCAAGATAAATATGCCTGACCTGCAAGAACAGAAGATCAGGTCTTACTACCTGAAGTCAGTCCAAGAGAGCCACTGAGAACCCTGAGACATCAGGAGCTATACTCATCATTCTTTTGTCTGAATGTTAACATTTCCTCTTTTTGAGACATTTTTTTAAAGTTTGATAACATGTGATGTCTCTGATTTAATTACCTTAATTCTGAACCTTGAGAGGAGCTAGAAACATTTAATTTCTTATATTCCAAATACTAGTTTAAAATGCTTCTAAAACTGGAATATTATTCTTTTTTTCTTTTTTTTTTTCTTTTTGAAGGGGGGAGGGCAGGGCAATTGGGGTTAAGGGACTTGCCCAAGGTCACATGACTAGTTTTTGCATTAAGCGTCTGAGGCCGCATTTGAACTCAGGTTTTCCTAACTCCAGGGCCAGTGCTTTATTCACTGTGCCACCTAGCCGCCCCCTGGAATAATTCTTTATGTATTTATATGGATATCTCAAATAAAACTTATTCTGTTTTTATTGTCAAAAAATAAAATAAATAAAAAACTATGCATAAACAAAAAATATACAGGATAAATTATGTTAAGTATAGTTACAAAAATATATATTTTTTAAAAGCACCAGTTTCTGGACCTTAGGTTAAGGATCTAGTTCAATTCTAGTTTTTAATTTGCCTTCAGAGTATAAAGGGGAGAAAAATTTTTTCTTCATGGAAACAGTGTAGCTATTAGTTCCTTCTTCTGTCCATCTCCAAAGGAGTCATGATATCTCCATGGAGAAAAAATACACCTAGTAAGAACCTAGGTTATTGTGAATAATCTCACCCAATGACATCATAGAGAGGACCTAGAGAGGCCTAGTGCTTGTCTGGAGCAAACTTTTGTAAAGTCAGCCATTCAGAAATAGTAAGAAAAAAGATATATGAGAAGTCTTTTGTCAGTATTCAGTCACTCAAGTTATAATGAAGGAAGAACTACGTCTCTTGCCAGACAGAAAAAAAAAGTCTACAATCCTTTCTCCTTTTGATGCAAGGCAAAAGTTGCTACCAACAACAAAAGCAAAATAAAAATAAGATTTGTCTCATTAGGGGGGTTGCCTGTCCTTGATTGCAAAATATGGTGCCATTTTATGCAATGTGGGGTGCTACTTTCTAGGAGCTACATGGGCTGCTGGGAGTATGCAAGCAGTCTCATGTTGGAGAACCATGCCTGAGACCACCCACTGGGCATAATAATAGAAGCACAGAAGGAGAGACTTCTGAGAGAACAGCAGGTAGCCTGTTTGTTAGTGTAAGAGACTAAGGTGCTATTTCAACCTTTAGGATGGGGTTTTGTTTTCCAAGAGTTCTGGTGTGAGTTTTATTTTATCTCAATTTTCAATAAGACCATTCTTTAATTTTTTTAAGTTTATTTTTACTTTTCAACATTCACTTCTATAAGTTTTAAATTTTCTCCCCCTCCCTCTCCTCTTCTCTCCCTAAAAAAGCATGAAACCTGGTATAGACTCTACACACACGTTCCTATTAAACATATTTTCCCATTGGTCATGTTGTATAAAAGAATTAGAATGAATGGGAGAAATAAAAAAAATTAGAAATAAAATAAATTAGAATTAGAATGAATGGGAGAAATCATGAGAAAGAAAAAAAAAGAAAATAGTCTACTTCCCTCTGCATTTATAAGCCACAGATATTTTCTAGAGCATCCCAGAATCCTCTGAGTCAGAGCTTTAATTAGTATGAGAAAATTGGGTTCTGCCCAGCACAGTAACATCTCAGGATTTCCTCCCTACGATGGACCCCTAATCTATCTTTTACAGAGCAAATGTGTGGTCTGAGCAGTGCTCTCATCCCAGGCCACTACTCCCTGGGGTCCCACTACTAACATATCTTACATTCACCTCCTATTGCCTCTTCCTCTTCCTCTCCCTACTACTTCCGTCTTGAGCTTTGAGAATTAAAGTCCAATGTCTACAGTACAGCTGTGTGTTTCAGACTCTCTAGGTTAGCAGTGGGGAACCTGAGGTCTTGAGGCCACCTGTGGCCATCTATGTCCTCAAACACAGCCCTTTGACTGAATCCAAACTGTTTGGATTTTAATTTCTATTCAGTCAAAGGGTGGCACTTGGGGACATAGGGGTTCACATATAGCCCAGGGCTGCAGGTTCCCCACCCTGGCTCTGGATGATGGGCCACCTCATTCACTAGCACAATGATAATTAGAGGAGACTGTCCCTTGAGGCCCCACTCTTAGTTCTATTTATCTGAATTTACCCTAGCCAAAAAAATCTCTAGTCATAACCCTGTTCTGAAACTTAGGCATCACAGTTGTTTGTATTTTTACTCTAAGTATAATCAAGAGAAACATGCCCAGAGTGAAAACAGGACAAGTCTTAAATCCAAAACATTTCCCAGCGCAATCATAGATTTTGTCCAGCAAACCATGAGGTCTGCCAGTACTGCAGGAAGGAAAGGAAAGAGAAGTGAACAGGTTCTTCAAGTCCCTATTCTGGCCTACAGTGGAGTTCTATGGGTAAGATTAAAACCATGATTGAGCAAGAAATACAGTAGGGGGAGATCACTATCCTTGGCTCAGAAATTTCCAAACTGGTCAAATGTATTATCTGGCAAAGAGTTTATGAAACTGCCAACTCTTATATGAAAAAAGTGAGTGAGCTCTAACTTTAGACCTAAAACCCTTGCAGTCAATTCTATTTAATATAATAGGTTACCTGTTGCTCAGTCCTCTTTAGGACACATATTACTAATCCAGTTAACAACATAGAGAATAGTCATTAGAATTGAAAACTGAGTTAAGAAATTTAGACATAAGCAGAAAATGAAATATTTGATTGTGCAGGTTCATAGTGCATGAATTATTCATAATATAAGCAATACCAAGTAGGCCAGGAGGGAAAAAAACACATCTAAGATTTAATTTTACAAATATATAATTTGGGCAAAATTCAAAACTGTTCCTAATATCCCCTGAAGAAATTCAAGTGCTCTGTAACAATCACATTGTTGATACATTATATTTTGCTAAGTGTTACTTATTAAAAAATAAGATCCTGGTTTACTTAGAAAATCTCTCCATGCGTCATTTCTTCCTTTTATTGTTTTAGGAGTAAAGGTATATCCCGGCCCAGTTTCTTATGTGACCTCTCTGGGTCTCAATTTTTTCATCTTTCATTGATGTGCTTGGACTAAGTGACCTATGAAATGCCTTCCCGGTTTAATATCTATTTTATGAATGTATAGTCCAAAATGGAAGCAAAGTTCTGGGTCACTTTGACATTAATATTGGAGGTTTCTTACTGATTGTATTCTCTTAGTCATGTGCCCCCACTAATAGTATACTCTGACAACATCAGAATTTGAATCGTGTCTAGGTATCTACAGAAAGAGAAAGGTCCTTAAGCTCCTTTGTAATTACTCAGACTAACAAAACGTAAATATGTCCAATGAACTCTTATCTAAGAACATAATTAATGGAGACAACTCTATTTTTTGCTTTCTAGTGTGATGAATATTCTATGTTGAAAATTCCATGTAGGGAAAGCATAGTTTACATTGGGATCTTGAAATCATAGAATTATGGATCTATAAGGCAACAGAGGCCATCTGTTCCAAATCCTTCATTTTTCTAATAAGGAAACTGAGGCCTAAGGAAATTAAGTGACTTATCCAAAGTCACAGAGGAAATATACTTCAGAAGTATATATAGAATTCAACTCCAGAACTACTAGAGATTTTTTTCCTTCCCTGAACATATACAATCCACATAACTAACAGTTAGTTAAGGCCAAGGTTTTGGTTTTTCCCTTTCTGCTACTCTACTTAATAAAACAAAACCTCTTTTGATATGAGAAATCATGACTTAGGATTACTTTCACTAATCACCCCCTGCCTCTGCACACCCATTGACATATATGCTGTAGTTCTTGACTGGCTCAGAAACTCTTCTCTATGCAACCATGGCCTCTGTGTACTGTGGTCATGTTCTCTGGTACACATGGTTCCTTGGGACAAATGGCTCCTAGAGTGGGTTCATGACTGCTTGTGCTCCTCTCAAGGAATCAATTCTGGCCTTCCTCTATCTATCTGACCTCCTTAATGTAAACTATGCTTTCCCTACATGGAATTTTCAACATAGAGTACTCACCACACTAGAAAGAAAAAGAAAGTTGTCTTCATTAATTGTGGTCTTAACTCTCCATTCTCACTTTTAAGAACAAAGTTATGGGGGGCGGCCAGGTAGCACAGCGAATAAGAGCACTGGCTCCAGTGTTGAGAAGACCTGGAGATCGAATCCTGGGCTCTGACACTTAGCACCGACCCAGAAACACCTGGCCGTGTAACCTTGAGTAAGTTACTTAACCCCGATTGCTTAAAAAAAAAAAAAGTTATGACATCATAGATTTTGAATAAGAATGAATCTAAAAGATAATTCAGTCCAACTCCCACTTTTATGAGGAACATAAGACTGCAAATTACTCAAGGTCACACAAGTATAAATAACAGAGCCATGATTTGTACCTAGATCTGTTGACTTCAAATTCAGCCCTTTTCCCACAATATTTCTTGGCTTCTCATCAAGTGGGTAGGCCAGGTCTATGAATTGGCCAAGAATCAATCAGTAATTTTCAATAAAGTGTTAAAAGGGAAATTAGGATATTTTATTTTTTATCAGAAACATTATCAATGCCAGAATGAAGGCCTCAAGTCACTTGGGCCCATATCACATATATAATATGTGTGTACATCCACATTTATATGTGTGTGTATACACATATATATTATGTATGTATGTATTATGTGTATATATGTGTGTATATACATTATAGCAAGAATTTATTGTCTACCATATGCCAGGTTTTTATCATTGGGTGCTGGTAATAAAAAGGTAAAAATATAAATGATTCTTGTCCTCAGGTAATTTACCTTTAATTGAGGGCAATACATCACACACACACACACACACACACACACAGATACAGACAAATTAATTATAAGGTGATTTTGTGGGAAAGGGCACTAGCAACTGGGAGATCAGAAAATAAAACATATAAAAGGTAACTTTTGAGCAAAGTGTTGAATTCTAGGGATTCTGATGTGAGAAGGGAATGCATTCGAGAACTGAGGACAGCATAGAAAAACAGAGATGGGAAATACTGACACGTATGAATAACAAAAAGAAGGCCAGATTGACTGTACAGTGCAGGAAAAGGAATGATGAGTAAATAATGTAGAAAGATAGGTTTGGGCCAGGCATAAAATGGTCACTTCAAAATGATCTCGCTCAGATCCTTTCCCAGTTTCACTTCTATAGCAGGTTTAGCCAGAATTTTAATGGCATTTTCACATAACTTTTCTCTCTTGGATATCAGTGGTGCAAGAAGGGATAGCTGACAACAAACCTGACCTCTTCTCCCCACCCTAGCTGAATGCCTCTTTTTAGTTACAGCTAAAGAACTGCTAAAAAGGTCAGTTTCTAAAGAAATCATGAAGGTCTAAGGGGCTTGCCAGACATCCCACACCCATTATGGAAGCAGAGAACCTATGGTCCTTTCTGATAGTACCCAACACCTGAAAAAACATTTGCTCATAATGTAATCACAGTTCTAAGCAGAAAGTGTAAGGGAGGCTCACTTGCTACCAGAACTGTTTGATAATAACTTCAGTAAGTTCTGCTCTCATCCCTATGGAATATCTGTCCATCTATACAGATCAGTAGCCATTCTTATCTTCTTAATCTCTGCAATTTTCCCCCAAATTTTCTTCTAATCTTCTTCAATTGAGTTTCTATGCAATGTGTAGATGACATTGCTCAAAGATTTTTAAAATTTCATAGGTACCAAGACAGCGCTTTGTCCATTTCTTATCTCTGTTGCTTAATGCTTAATCTGGTTCCTCACACATTTCCCTAATGATATTTTTATATCAATCCTTGTGCTCATTCCATCACTGACAATACTCTGCTTCCTGTGTGTACCCACCATGTGTTTTGCCATCATCTTTTGTATCACACAAATTTTTTTTTTGAGGTTATGTTATTCCATGTTCTTTAGCATCACTGGGGAAGGCTTGTATTAAAAAGATGGATTTTTGTGTCATAGAGTAGCATGAAATCATTAAAACTGCTAACCAATATCCCAGTTGTAATTCATCCCATTCCAATTCACCAGACCCCATGGTTTAATCAGTAGTACAAATTAAAATGGCTTCATCTGCTCAGCATACCAATACCATTTTCCAACAATGTTAGGGATAGACACTAGAATGCATGGGGAACAAGTTAATATCTTTAGAGGAATTAATATGTAACTTTTTGCAAGTACTCATCAGGAGTAATTACTGAAGAAACTCTAAAGCTTCCTCCAGAAATGTACTTGATTTTTAAAACCATATTATGATAATTGCCTCATTTATCTCTTTTTAAAAGATACATGTGGAGGTTTGCCAAACATTTGCACGAGCATAGACACCCTTCTATATGAAATGACTTGATCCTGAAAAGGTAAGTAACCCTTTTCTTCCAGTCTCTCACTCACTGGTGCTTACATAATTGTTTGAAATTTCTACCACAACTGTATTTGGTGAAGGCAACAACACCCCTCTTTTTTTTATAATTTTTTTTGCCTTTTTTGGAGGACAATTGTGGTTAAGTAACTTGCCCAAGGTTATACGGCTAGTTTTTTTGTGTGGGTGTTAAGTGTCTGAGGCCAGAACCGAACTCGGGTCCTGCTGACTCTGGGGCCAGCGCTTTACTCACTGTGCCACCTACCGCCTCTATAGCACCCCTCTTAACAAAGCCAACTATTTGGCTGGAGTGAAGAATGCATGGATGGGAATAATGTGAAGGCCAAACTGGAAAGCTAGGGTGGTACTAAACTGTGGGGCCCTATGAAATCATGTAGCAGAAACTAAACTTTACTCAGGCGGCAATAGGGAAACACTGAAGAGTTTTGAACAAAGAAGTTTGGCAGGACTAGATCCATGCAAAACACACATTCCTCATAGTCACAGGAGTTATTGTTTTCAAGAAGGAGGGTGGAAAGATCTGTTAAGAAATAATTACAAAAGTCCAGTGGGTGGTAATACAGGTCTTCACTAGGGTAGTGAAAATAAGAAGAGAGAAAAGAAGACAGAAGTGAAATTTATTGTAAGGTGTAATTTATAGGACTTTGGAACTGTTTTGATTAAGAAAGAAGAAGATATTTCTCTATTATAAATACCCAAATTAACTACAGAGGACATATGAAGAAAGATACTATCTGCATTTAGAGAGAGAACTAATAAACAGATGTGTAGAATAATTTTACATACATACACATATATCAAATATACATATATATATATTTGTATCTAATGGTAACTATCTCTAGAGCTAAGAGGGAAAAAAGGAAAAAAAAGAAACACATTTTTGTATATTTGAAAGGAATAACAAGTTGTGCACAGTAGATTGGCAGTTTCATGTGAAATCATCTTTTTTATTGTACTGTGTTATAGAAATGCTGTTTCATTCCACAAATTTAAAATAAAATAAAATTTAAATGGTGGTATAAAATAGTATACATCATTACAATTTTAAAAATCATGATGAAAGAAAGAAAAGAGGAAGGAGAGAAAAGAGATGAGTCAAAAATAATCCTAAAGTTTTGAAAATGGAACAGTGTGGGAATGAGGGTCAAAGAAAGGTGCACTTTTAGTGAGGAAATACAATAAACTCAGATTTGACTCTGTTTTGTATCTGTGTCCTTTATACTCAGTAGAGTGTCTTGAACATAGTAGGCACTTGTCAGATTATGTTGAACTGGAAAACTGGTAGAAAAAAAATGGAGATATGGATCTGGAGCTTAGAATAAAAATTAAAGCTGGAGATCGAAATTTATATAGAGGCAGTAGCTGAATCGATGGGAGTAAATGAAACTGACAAGAGAGGAAGCTAGTGAGAGAAGAGTGTCAAAGGCAGAATTTTAAGAACTCCCTACATTAAGGAATTGGGAAGAAGTTAAAAAGCTAGTGGAAATGGGAACAAAGTAATAATTGGAGAAGCAGGGGCGGCCAGGTAGCACAGCAAGTAAGAGCACCGGTTCCAGTGTTGGGATGACCTGGAGATCGAATCCTGGGCTCAGATACATAGCACCCACCCAGAAACACCTGGTCATGTAACCTTGAGCAAGTTACTTAAACCCGGATTGCTTAAAAAAATAAATAAATAAATAATTGGAGAAGCAGAAGATAAGCGTTCCTGAAGTTGAGGAAGGAAAGTTTATTCAGTAGAAGACTGCCTACAATATCGAAAACCAAATAGAGGTCAGAGAGAATAAAGATTGACTGAAAATTGCAACAAATTGATCATCAGAGAAGTCATTGGAGACATCTGAGAGCAGTTTCAGGAGAGTTAGGGGTGCAGGGGGGTGGAAGTGAGATTGTGAGAGATAGAGGAGAAAGTGAATAATCAGGAAATGAGAATTTTCCCAGGAAATTTAGCAATTGAGGGGATACTTTGAAAGGCAGTTAGGTAGAATAAAGGGGTGAAGAAAAAGCTTTTTTTTTAGTTTTTGTTTCTTGGTATTGGGGACTTGACCGGATTTTTAGGTAAATGGAAAAGAGCCTGTGAAAAAAGAAATAATGAAGACACATGAGAAGAGAAGACTATTGAAGAAAAGTCCTAGAAGATGTTAGAATAAATTGTTTCAAAGTAATAGATTAAGGGATTATGTTGAAGGAAAAGTAATGCTACTTCTTCCCTAACTATATTAGTAAGAAAAGAGAGTGAATGATCCTGCTCATTTTGAGGAATGAGGAAGGAATGAAGTTGAGAAAATTCACCTCAGATATCCTCAGTGACTTCAATCTTCTCAACAAAGTAACAGGTTAAAATCTTGTAAGTATAGGGCAGTAGGATGCAGTTAGGAGTGAGAAGAGAGTAAAAGTAGAATAATCACCGAAGAATCTGATGGTTGACTTGGGTAAAGAATGGGAGGGGGGGAGGAAGGGATTACTGAAAGGTACAGGGAGTTCTTCAATTAAGACCTGCTCTGTCTCTAGATCAGTGATGAATAAGCAAATGCTATTCATTTCTATACATTATTTTAGTACTGTATCTCTCATCAATTAAATGCAATTAGAGTCATAGAATGTCAGAGCTCACAGGATCCTCTAAGATTTCTTTTCACAACTTAGCACAGTGCCTAACACATAATAGGTGCTTAATGAGTTTGTTTTTGCCTGTGTAAATAAACTATCATTAACGTCTCCCTTTTGTATCCAGGTGGATACTGAACTTAGGGTAAGGAAGACATGGGTTTGAATTCTGCCTTGGGTTACTTGCTATGTGACTTTGGGCAAATCCCTTGCCCCAGCTCAGTCTCAGTTTCATCATTTATAAAATGGGGATATCAGTGGCTGTAGGATTTACTTCATAGCACTCCTGTAAGTATCAAATAAAATCATTCATTTAAAGCCCTTTCCATATTAATGCTAGTGATGTATCACTCTTGGTTTTGAATCTTGATCTCTGTTTATGAATGCAACAGTAAAAGTAGAAAGGACAAAGAGAATTAGAGAATATTAAAAAGTAAAATCAAAGTATTACCAGTCAGGAAGGAAAAAACAAGGGAAAGGAGAAAATGAGTTACTGTCCCTGAAAATGAACAACATTAAAAAATTAAATTTAGTTTCAGAATATGTTCTCTCAGAATTTGAAACATTCTTCAGGCAAGATTGTTCCAGGAATGCTAATAATACATAATATTCCTGTGCTAATGGCCTTATTCATTAGTAGCTAAATGAATGCCATTGAACAGAACCACAGGTGCAGTTCCTGTGTTTCCTGTCCCCGGATGAAAAAAGGATAGCTCACATTTATATAGCTCTTGAAGGTTTATAAATCTCTTTACTACCAATTGGGGGTATGATGTTTGGTCTCTCTACCTGTTAAGTTTATGGAACAAATATTATGTCCCCATTTTACAGGTGAAAGAATTGTGGCTCAGAAAACTCAAATGACTTCTTCATGACTAACTGTGTAGCTAGTAAGTGTCAAATTTTCCACTTCTAATTTCAGATTTTTATTCCCCTGACATTATGGCATTTCACATCACATAAGAATTTTGAGGAAATGGGGGTGGAGGTTGGGACAAGAGAGAAATAGCAATTCTGCCAAGTTACCCTGCCAATACTAGCCAGTCTAATAAAAACTGACAAAAAGTTCAGCCCTTAGTGTCTTCCACTAGGACAAGGATTATAAATCAATAGACAACAGGCATTTTAATAGATTATTACTTTAAATGAAAGCTAAATGATGACTTTAGTTTCTCAAATGAAATATTACTTGAAACCTCATAGTAAAAAGGCATTGACACCATCCTCTGAGTCTATA
Organism: Petaurus breviceps papuanus; assembly: GCF_028583685.1. Lineage (NCBI taxonomy): Eukaryota > Metazoa > Chordata > Mammalia > Diprotodontia > Petauridae > Petaurus > Petaurus breviceps. The sequence goes on along the minus strand of NW_027185715.1, from coordinate 3,082,752 downwards.
GAGTCAATGGAGGGTTCATAAAATTCTGTTCGTCCTAGATAATTTGATGGAATTTATATCTACCAGCATTTTCCCATATCATAGATTAAACCCACTCCTCTTCTTCCTTCCTATAATAGCAACTAAGTTTTCTTTAAAGGAGACAAAGTTGCTTCCAGGACATGACTGGTCAGTCCAGGCTTCTCTTGACATGGTTTCTTTCCTCCCCACTGTTTCCACACTGGGGTAGTATCAGGAAACTCCTCCTTCCCTTCTCTGACAGGGATTTCTTTCTTTCTTCACTGCTTTCTTTCTTTCTTTTTCTTCCCCCCTTTCTTCCTTTCTTTTTTCCTTCCTTCCTTCCTTCCTCTTTCCTTTTTAGGTTTTAACTGATAAATTTTCTTTTTACCTTATAAACATTCACAAAGTAACCCCGTATCAAACTCTTATAACAAAGAAAACAATTAAGTGCATTAAAGCTATATGTCACTGTATCCTTATTACATGTCATTGATGTGTTAGGGAAAAGTTAAACTCCTTTTGTTAACTGTTCAATGACTTGTGAGGGCCTTATTTTGTCCCCAAAATAGACCCTGAAATAAGAGAGTGCTGGAGTTAGAGTCAACTCCCACTGTGTCCCTCCTGTGGTCCCTTGTGCCCAGAGATGTTAGTGACTAACTGTTTGAATACAGACTGAAGCATGGTAGTTTTCACTTTCTTTCACTCTTTTTCTGTTATTTGAGTCTTCTTGTACAAAATGATTAAAATGGAAATATTTTACATGATTGTACATGTGTAACCTATATCTAATTTCTTACCATTCAAGGGAGGGGAGAGGGAGGGAATGAAGGAGAGATGGAGAGAAAAGGGGAAAGATGGAATTTAGAACTCAAAACTTTTTTAAAATGTTAAAAAAAATTTGTTTTAGCATGGAATTGGGGGAAAATGTATTAGTTTAAAAAAAATAACAAAACTCTGCTAAGCCTCTAATGGTCCTGAATTTAGCATTCTCCAGGTAGCACATGAAGCACACTTATAAGGATTCAACTGGTATTTCTCATTAAAATTTACATTTACATGTGCCTTCCAAGTCCCCTGCCTTATCATATTTCCCATGAGAAATATAGACACTCAGTGTGAATCCTGTCCAATAAAACCAACCCATTTTGCTCATACAAATGAACTTGAGAGAGAGAGAGGTAAGTGAGCTGGAAGTTTAGAGATGCTTGAATTCACCAGTTAATCATGGAACTTGATTGAGCAGTATAGGGTTGGCCCAATGAAAAATTCTGAAATGGGCCAAGTTTGTCTTTAACTTCATTGGAACATAAAACAATTTTGGAGACAGTTATGTGGTAGGCATTTTTCATTTTACCTCAATCCAGCACTGTCCATTTAGGCTATATGTTGTTTTTGTTGTTATTGTTCTGAACTGTTCAAATGCCTATAAATACACATATGTGTGGTGTGTGTGTATATATATACACACATATATACATACACATATGTATATGTATATGTATGTATATATATATACATATGTATGTATAAGACCAATGTGATATTCACAGTGCCCATGGCAGCTATGAATATGCTGGTTTAGTTGTGAGTTACAAAATGTAACAGACTCTCCACATGGAGGACAGAACCAAACCATTTATTCAAATACCAGAAAGCCAAATCACAAAACCAGAAAGCCAAATTCATCATGGTAACCATGAAGTTGGTACACATAACCAATGCAGTGAACACCAACATTCCTGAGACTTCCCTCTGTCAAGCCTTCAAAACAAAACAGGCTCCCTTAAGCAAAGAATTCCCCTCTCTCACTCACGCTAGCTGCTCATCCTCCACACTGTTTGCTCCCAGCAGTTCTGGCTCTCTCTATCCTGCTGCTTCCTGCTCCACCCTTCTTGTTCCATCCTTTCAGCAAGCTCCTCCTCCCATGGGCTCCATGTGATTACATCTGGCCTATTAAGAGCAAGGAAGGTCTTCAAATCTGCATTACCATTACAATATGACACACTATATAGGTATATACATATATACACATAATTTTACACACACAAGTATACATACATAGTTTCTTTTTTATAAGTTTTACTTTTAGACTCTAAATGAGATATTGAGTTTACCTCCTGTCCTCTCACTTTTTTTCTCCAATATATTGTTTTTTTCCTTTCATTTTTTTTCTTTTAAAATCATTGGAACATAACAATACCACTTCCATGGAGTTTGTTTTATGAGGGAATTAGATCTACTCAATGACAAGATTCTGGAGGATACTATTTCCCCCCCCTTATTGAGAATATAAATATATCGTCTTGCACAATTCTCTCTAATTTTCTTCTTACTCTTTTTCATTTATCTGGACACATATGTTTGCATTTCAAAGCTTTTTCTTTAGCTCAGGTGGAGAATCAGAAGTTTGAAAGCTCCATTCCCTCCCTACCTCCACCCTGTTGATTATACTCAGTTTGGCTGGGTAAGTTATTCCTAGTTATGAGTCATTATCTTCTGATTTTTGAACTAGTGTAGTACAAGTTCCTTCCTTTACAGTGGCAGTTGTCAAAGGATATGTGATCCTAAACGTAGCTCCTCAGTATTTGAATTCATTCTTTCCAAAGCTGCTTATTTTTTTTCCTTGACACTGGAATTCCTGGGAGCTTACATTATGGCTTTGTTCTCAGGAATTAACTAGCAGATTCTTCCTGTTCTTGTTTTTTCTTCCTTTGGTTCTAACAGGTATAGCAAGTTTTCATTCATGATTTCTTGAAATATGGTACCCAGGCTCTTTACTGGACCTGGCAGGTAGTACAGAAATTCTTAGATTTTCTTTTCTTCCTTGACATATTTTACAGGCCAAAGGTTTTTTATAAGAGATGCCCTATATTTCCTTATATTTTTCTATATCTTTACTTTGCTTTTATATTTTCTATTATCTCATGGTGTTTTTCACTTGTTTTTTGTTTTGTTTTGTTTTTTGGTTTTTGTTGGGTTTTTTTTTTTTTTTTTTTTGGGGGTGTTGGGGTTTTGTGTCTTTCTCACTGTCACACTGTTACATTTTTTGTGTGTGTGTGTGTGTGTGTGTGTGTGTGTGTGTGTG
>NW_027185715.1:3054031-3079267 GCF_028583685.1 Petaurus breviceps papuanus | reverse complement strand
GTTTTTTTTTTTTTTGCTTTTTGGAGGGCAGTTGGGGTTAAGTAACTTGCCCAATGTCACACGGCTAGGTTTTGTGTGTGTGTGTGTGTGTGTGTGTGTGTGTGTGTGTGTGTGAACTTCTGAGGCCATATATGAACTCAGGTCCTCCTGACTCTGGGGCCAGCACTCTACTCACTGCACCACCTAGCCCACTTCTGTGTTTTTGTAATGGGAATGTAAATTTTTAAGATCTTCCCTGCCCCTAGGCTAAAGTGCACCTGGAGCCTGGGGTCAGAGGCTTGTTTTTCAGTAGATACTTTGTGATTGGCCAGTGGGTCCAGAAGGTTGTTACATTCTCTGAGCCAGGAGAAGGCTATATAAACCCTTATTTGAGGCTTTGTTTTGGGGCTCACTTTGAGAAGTGTTCTGTGATTTGATGAGATGAGACTATGGGAGTTGTTGAGAGCCCCACCTCGGCTTTGAAAAACCCAGATGTTGATTTGGTATGGATGTAATGGTTGGACAGTTTGGAAACCTGTCTACTTGATCTGCTTCTGTATCTTGATAATTCTGTCTGTATACTCTGAAGTTCGGGGTGCTGACCTTTTTCCCCTGAAGTAGGTAAATGATACATATTTGACTGATTAGAGTAAGCCTGTTAACCCATTTTGAGTTGCTTTCCTTTAACAAAGCAGATCTAAGAACCTGTGTTGGCAGCCACCCTGGGGACGCTGGGGTGCTTGCTGATACGGTTTTTTACCTTAATTTTTAGGGGGTCTGTTATTTGGGTAAGGTTTGGTAGAACTGTGCCAAGCTGTTAATTTCTCTTTCAGATCCTTTTTTCTCAAGGTCTCATTTCTATTCCAATTCTTTCTTTTCAAGATCTCATTTCATTTACAATTTTTTTAATTCTTGCTTCTTTCCTTTTTCTTTCTTTCTTTTTTTTTCTTTTGCTTTTTGGAAGGGGAAAGGTAGGGCAATTGGGGTTGACTTGCCCAAGGTCACAGGGAAATTTTGTGCGTCAAATGTATGGGGCAGATTTGAACTCAGGTCCTCCTGATTCCAGGGCCAGTGCTCTACTGCATCACCTAGCTGCCCCTCTTGCTTCTTTTCTTTCATAATTCTTATTGACCTTGTACTCAAGCTGTTTTTTTCTTTGAGCCTTTCAATATAGAGGTCATCAATGTTCCAAATTTGTGTTTATAACCTGGGTTTCCAGCCCAGCCTGTAGCAGTTTTTATGAGACTCTTCTAAATGGTGGAGTGTTGATATGAAACTGTATGCCTATGGTAGAAGCAGAACTGGCAAAGGATAATTCTTCATACTTCTTTTAATGCTACAGACATGATTCCATCATCTTTAGGACTGACTCCAGTGAAAAGAAAGAAAAAGATTCTCACAGGCTTTTAAAGGCCAGCTCTTCAACATCTCCCTTGATTTCCAGTTAGCCTTTATAGAGACTTCAGAGCATTTCTCCTTGGATGATACCGGAACTTCTCTTGATTCAGTTGCAATATCTCATTCCCAGAGAGTTCATTCATTCTGGAGTGGTTTTTTTTTTCTGATGTTAATCCACATAACTTTCCTATATGACAAATTCATGGATTGCAGGTTGAAAATCCTTGCCATAAACAAATGAGTTTGCTTACTATTCACTATATCTGATAAACTTTTATGGAAGGAACCAAGCTGAGACATGTATATTTGGGATATCTCTTCTTCCTGAGAAACAGTAGTCAAGGGAGCAGCTTTTTGCCTTGAAACAGTCATGCCACTATACCCTAATTATTTAGGGAACAGATATCATTCTACAAGCAGTCACATTTGTGGCCTGTTCTTATGTTCGCCATAAGGCAGGAATCACAACTTGCTTTGGGGAGGTCTGGGCGAGATTCCAGATATCTTAGAATGTCACTGTCTCCCAGGAACCATGAGTCTACATATGTAGACGATCCATGTAGACATACATAGTTGACATGTGCAGTTCACACTACATGTCATAACCATCCCCAGGTAGTGTGTGTCTGAGGCCCAATTTGAATTCAGGAAGATGAGTCTTCCTGATTCCAAGCCCAGTACTCTCCATCCATTGTGTCACCTTGGCCCAAGGTGTTTAGCCAATGTTATTAATTGTCCTTATATTCATTCTGTATATACTTATATACGTCCTTGTCTTTCACATTAAAATGTAAACTGCTAAGTCTGGATTTCATTCTTTGTTATTATATTGACTTCCTATACAATTATTTATTTCACTTTCCAAATTTGATGCTTTGAAACATGTTTTAAATATGTGGATATTTGAGCCTGCCACTTGCCAGGTTCCTTAATGGTATTAGACATTTTTTCTACCATAACTGTGTCTGACACTATGTGAGCTGTGTGAGCATGAGCAAGTCAGTTAATCTCTTGAGTTACAGTTTTCTCATCTGTAAAATGGAGATAATGATACCTATAGCACCTATCTCATAGGGTTTTGTGGATCTCAAACAAGATAAAGTATTAAAGCATTTGGCAAACCTTTGAGAGCTGTAGAACTGTAAGGCAGCAGCAGGAGGAGCAGCAGCAACAGCAAGAACAGTAGTAGTAGCAATGTTGTTATTGTTGTCTCAGAGGTCAGAACTAAGAGCAATAGATAGAAATTACAAAGAGGAAAACTGTGAGAGACAGAGAGAGTGAGAGAGACAGAGAGAGAAGGAGGGAGGGAGAGAAGGGAAGAGGGAGGGAGGGGGGAGAGGGAGAGAAGGGAAGAGAGGGAAAGAGAGGGGGAAGGAAGAGGGAGAGAGAGACCAAGACAGAGAGAGACAGAGACAGAGAGAGGAAAAGCCTGTGGGAAGGGGAAAGGAAAGGATGGGGGGGGAGGGAGAGAAGGGAAGAGAGGGAAAGTTAGGGGGAAGGGAGAGACAGAGAGAGAAAGGGAGGGAGAGAAAGGGAGGGAGGGAGAGAAGGGGAAAGGGAGGGAGGGGGAGAGGGAGAGAAGGGAAGAGAGGGAAAGAGTGGGGAAAAGAAGAGGGAGAGAGAGGAGGGAGAGAGAGAGGGAAGGGGAGGAGAGGGAGAGAGAGAAAGAGAGGGTGGGGACGGGAGAGGGAGAGCAGATGCCTATGGGAAGAGGTTTGTACAATTTATCTAATAAAGAATGTAGCACACTTTCAAATTTCAATGAGACTTACATGCTGGAGAAGAATACTTTCCAGTTAGGGGGGAAATTTCCTTTGCATTTATCTCCTTTACCTGCAATGGGTAAAGTCTTACTAGGACAGATGAGAGTAGATTGTGATGGATGTGATACTTTCCAAACCTGTGGGAAATGGAAGAGGAAGTCACAGACCTGAAGCAACCCTGTTGAGCCCCACTAGTGCACTGCTGCAGCAAGGACTGAGCAAGATGATAGAGGCAATGGTGTAAAGAAGCAAAGGGGCTGCTACTGGCCCTTTTACCTCTGCTACCATGCTGAGTGTTCACCAGCTTCTCTAGAGAGAGACAGAAAGACAGACACAGAGAGACAGAGACAGAGAGCAAAACAGGCAGTGAGAAAGAAGACTGGCAGAGACAGAGGGAAAGAAACAGACAGAAAGAAGGAAAAGGAGAGGGAAAAAGAGAGTCAGAAAGACATAGAGAAAGAGATGAGAGACTTAGAGAGACACACACACAGAGACAGAGAGACACACAGAGAGATAGACAGAGACAGAGGGAGACAGAGACAGAGAGAATTTGAGATTCCTTGGGTTGAGAATCATTGTTGTTGTGAAAGCCTCTGTCAAAATTGTGTGTAAGATTCCAGACCCCTTGGGGGCAGCTAGGTGGCACAGTGAACAGAGTACTGACCCTGGAGTCAGGAGCACCAGAGTTCAAATGTGGCCTCAGACAACACTTGCTAACCATGTGACCTTAGGCAAGTCACTTAACCCCAATTGTGCTACCTTCCCCCCTCCAAAAAGCAAAAAAAAAAGTTTCCAGACCCCTCAAAGCCACTTCAGGATTCTATTTGCAGGGAACCACCAAAGATGGAGCTGACCTCTCCTCTATTTTTTTTCCTTCCTCTCTCTCAGGGAGAGTTTGTGGACATTCCAAAGCTTATCTCTATTTCTTTAAAGTTCATATTTTTCATTGCTGTTCACTTAGTCTCTAAAATTGGTATTAAGTCAAAATTTAAATTAATCCAATGCCATAATGGTTTATATATGTATATATGTGTGTGTATATATATATTTCAGTTGTTTAAGAGCAGTTTAGAGGATCCCTTTGGCCAACTACATTAAAAAAGAAAAAGAAACCCTCTATCTAATTTGCTAGGGGGGACCGGGTGGTTGCCACCTGGGGACTCAAAATGAACTTGAGATTTTTAATTAAAAAATGTTAGTAAAACTTCTCAAAAGCAAGGAATAATGCTAGGTCATTAAAGATTGCCTGGGGAAGGGAAAATGAGTCAGGGGTGTTAGGAAGGAGGTGGTTTAGCAAGGAGAAACTTTCTTCCACTGTCTATGGAGACAATGACCTCTGGCAACTTGTTTTCCCAATCTGTGGGAAATCCAAAATCCCTCTATCCTATGGAGTGGAGCCAACAGCAGCAGCTAGAGACTTAAGCCTAAAAGGAAGAATAGAATAATAGTTCCACAGATGCAAAGGTGAGTTCTTAAGAAAGGGTTCAGGGGGTGGCCAGGTAGCACAGCGAGTAAGAGCACCGGCTCCAGTGTTAAGAAGACCTGGAGATCGAATCCCGGGCTCAGACATTTAGCACCCACCCAGAAACACCTGGCCATGTAACCTTGAGCAAGTTACTTAACCCAATTGCTTAGGGGCGGCCAGGTGGCTCAAGTAAGAGCATCGCCTCCAGTGTCGGGATGACCTGGATCAAATCCGGGCTCAGATACTCAGCACCACACCCAGAAATAACTGGCCGTGTAACCTTGAGCAAGTTACTTAACCCCAATTGCTTAAAAAAAAAAGGGGGGGGGGTCAGACAATTTTCTTCACCTAAACAACTCTAATCACCAAGTATTGTTATAATATTTCAGAAACTGGGGTGGGGGCATAAAGCTAATTAATAAATTAGAGATATGTTGCAATTACGGTGATCAATAAGGAAGTATCCAACCTCAGATCTGCATTATTTTAGAACTCTACCTGGTGAGAATACGATAATGAATTAGGTAGCAGATTGAAGGAGAGACCAATCCTTATAGTCTATGCAGGAATGTGGCCAACCCTAAACCCCTGTTAAATTGTAATAGTGTACTAAATGTTTGTTTTCATAATAAGATTATGCAAAATGATATGAATACTGCTGCACAGACATACCTCATTTTATTGTTGTGCTTTGTAGATATTGCATTTTTTAACAAATTGAAGGTTTATGACAACTCTGTGTCAAGCAATTCTGTTTTCACACTTTTCCAACAGTATATACTCATATTGTGTAGCTGTGTCACATTTTGGTAATTCTCACACTATTTCAAAATTATTATCATTATCATCATCATCATCATTATTATTATATCTGTTATGATGATCTGTAATCAATGATCTTTGATGTTACTATTGTAATTGTTTGGGGGCACTAGAAACCATGCCCATATAAGATGACAGACTTAATCAATAAATGTTTTGTGTGTTCTGACTACTCTGTGGATGAGCAGTTTGCTGTCCCTCTACCTCTTCTTGGAACTCCCTATTTCCTGAGATACAACAATATTGAAATTTGGCTAATTAATGACCCTATAATGGCCTCTTAGCATTGGAGTGAAAGGAAGAATCAACAATTTCATTGTTTTCTTATTTCAAGAAATTGACACAGCCACCCCGAACTTCCTCAGTCACCACTCTGATCAGTCAGCAGTCATCCACATTGAGGCAAGACCCTGCATCAGCAAAAAATATTATGACTTGCTTCATGTTCAAATGATAACATTTTCTTCAATAAAGCATTTTTAATTAAGATATGTACATTTTTAAAATACTATTTCATGCTTAATAGACTATAGCACGTCTTAAACAGTGGCTCATGACTCGTATTGGGTCGTGAAAAATTTGGCAATAGTAAAATATTTATGAAGGGGCAATGTCCAAAATTAATTAAAAATCAAATGCGTAATGAATCCAAGTTTATTTCTGGAAGCACTTGCCAGTGTGGCATCCCACAACTTCACTACAGCCTTGGTTCTGGACACAAAGCATGCACACTGCACTACACATGCCCTGAAGCCATGGAATACTGGCCAATACTGGAGAAATAAGAAAAGTGGTCACAAGTAGAAAAAGTTTAAGAAACCCTGGACTACAGCATAAACATAACTTATACATGCACTGGGAAACCAAAAGAATTCATTTGACTCATTTTTTGTGATATTCACTTGATTGTGGTAGTCTGGAGACAAACCAGCAATACCTCTGAGGTATGCCTATAGTCACACTTAGGGAATCAAACTCTATAAACTTATAATTTTATACTTAAACAAAGCAATGCCAATAAGACACACTCCCACAAGAAAATTTAAGATGTAAACAAACAAAATGTTGACTTTCTCTTCATTGAACTCTATAGAGAAATGTCTATAGCTTCCCACTTTACAACGTATGTGCCAAAATGTAAGCCAGGTCCCTACTCTCCAAGAAAAAAAGCTTATTTTTTGTTGTTACTAGACATTATAAGGTAAAAGCGGCTGTTGGGTTTGATATAGAAAGTAGTATTTAAACTGAGTTCAAAGGAAACTATGGATTCTTGGAGGCAGATGTGCAAAGGGAGAACATTCTAGCCATAGAAGAAAGCTAGTGCAAAGGCATAGATATGGGAGATGGAATATTTAGAAAAAATTAATGAAACAGTATTGTTTCTAAAATGCTTCCAACTTGGAATGAAGTTTCCATCTCAGTAAATACAAAAGAGAATATTTGGTGAGATGAGGTGTTTCATTTTGTTGTTTTTTTTTTATAGCTTCAATCTATTTTCTTCTTGTAAGACTGTGCTTAAATCAGCAAAAATATGTCAAACATCAAAAAATCCCTGCACCTACAATTGCTGACTTGTTAACTTAATCAAACAGGATTTGATTTGTATTGGGTGACTAAAGCTTTGGGATAATCATTGCCTGAGTAATTATACTTAGTATTTGTGTGATATCTCTCTTCCAAACAGTTGGAAAGCCTGAACAAATATTCCAGCACTAATCTGTAGTTTTCTTGCCCCTTAGAAAGAGGACAAGAATTATTATCCCTGTGTAAAGGACATAAGAACAGAGGCACACTGACATTAACATGATTTGTTTGAGGTCACATGGAAGATTAGTGAAGAAAGACCCAATTCTCCTCCAGAGTCATGTCCACACAGGTGCAAACTACATAGAATTGTATTTGGATTAAAAGACAGAGATGGATTTTGAAATTGGTTGTTGGACTTTGTATTCTTTTAGAGTATTTTTTAGGGATGGTGTTGTAGGGCTTGCTGAAAGCTCACACAGGAAATGTGGAAGAATGCCCCTAGCCTGTCTTCTCTGCCTCTTTGTAAATAATGTTCTGCCACGTGATCTGAGGAGTGTAGAGGAGGGAGAGGAATCTTAGCTAAGGGCTCTTAATGATTATCTGTTCTAGCTCAAACTCTTTTCCCATTTCACAGCAAAGAAAACTGAGACCCAGAGAGGTTTCCTAAGGTTACACAGGCAATAAATAACAATCAGGATTCAAATTCAGATATTATGCCTCCTCAATTCAGTTCATTTGCCTCTACACCAAGATTCTTTGTGATGAATGAAAACCTGAGAGACAGAGTTTCTGGGTATTTAATAATCAGTTTATCAGTTAGTCTAGCCAATAATCAATACATTGATGATCAGTGGTTTCTTTTGGAAAACTGAAGATAAAAACACAGAGATTGAAAGGCTTAAATATTTTTTTAAGGGGAATGCCCCTGAAAAGTGGAAGTCAACCCTGATTAGTGGACATTTGACGAAGAGGTAAGTTAGAAGTCTTCAGTTACTCCTGCTGAGAATGTGACGATCACAAAACTCAGCCACTTCTAGCAATCTAGACATCTCCATCCAGACCACTCTGGTTGGCTTTCCCCTTCATGAGCTGGGTCACCCTAAATTCTAGTGGAGGGGTATAAGGACAGAGGCTGTTCTCCTTGGGTCAACAACCCACCCAGACTGGATTCTGTTTACACTATAAACAAAAGTAAAGTCTCCTAGTGGGATGGGGTCTGGCCCAAGATCCAAGACCATGTTCCCCAAGGGTTAGGGCAATCTCATCAATCAGTCATATCTTTCAGATATTGGCTAACTTTCTACAGGGGCTAGGCCCCTAAATGAAGAAATAAAGGAGAAAAGCTTGGATCTTAATTTAATAATTGGTTGTTAATATAATACAAAAAATAATTTTTCTCAGCTCAATGTTCTCCAATCAGTATGGATTCATTAAGCACCCATTATGTTTCAGATACCATGGACATTCAAATTTAACAATGAAGAAATAGTAATAATAAGGGAAATTTATGTAGTACTTAAAAATGTGCAAAGCATTTTATATCTATGATTTCATTTGATCCTCCCGACAATTCTGTACAGTGCTATACCTTACAAATGAGGAAACCAAGGCTTATAGTGATTAAGTGACTAATATGATTAGCAAATGTTTAGGGATTCAAACCCAGACTTCAGGATGAGCATTCTACTATTGCCACAGATAAATTTGTAGACACTTGACAAACAAGAATAAGAATACTAATAAATATATACAAAATACATTGATAAAGAATGAATGAGAAAAAGAGCAAAGACATGAAGACGTGGCAAGGCAAATTACAAGGATATGTTTAAATATTTCTAGCCATACAAAGATTTTATGGCAGAAATCAGATGGCCAAAGTGGAGAGAGAGCTTGGCAGAGTGAGGCAGGTTAGGGCTTCTCCAGGATTATTTCATAACATGCACAAGAGTTCAAAGTGGGAATGGGATCAAGGGAATATCTCTGAGTATGTGAAATTGAGATAATCTAAGAGCATGTAATAGGGTAGAGAAGGAGGAGGAGGGGTCATAGTTTTAGAACTGGAATGGATCCTAGAAAATGACTATGACAACCTTCTGATATTTACAAACAAGGAAGCTGAAACCCAGTAAAAGATATGAGCTACCCAAGTTCACACAGGTAGCAAGTAGAAGAACTGGGATTTGAACCCAGGTCATAGGTGTATAGAGCATTGGACCTGAAGTCAGGAAGACTCATCTCAGTGAGTTCAAATCCAGCCTCAGACATTTACTAGTTATATATCCTTGGCCAAGTCATTTAACTTTGCCTCAGTTTCCCCACCTGTAAAATGATCTGGAGAAGGAAATGACAGACCAGTTCAATATCTTTGCCAAGAAATCCAATGGGATCATGAAGAGTTTGACATAACTGAAGCACTTCCATAGGATTTCTAAGGCTCTCTGATTTAGTGCAGCTGGAAAAATCCCTAAGTGGATGATTCTAACTCATGCCAGATAATGTAAGTCCTAGAGTGTTCCCTAAAGCTTAGAGAGGTCATGTGATTTTCTAAGGGTTACTTACAGTGTCAAAGACAGTAACTGAACACAGATCTTCCTGACCATAAGCCCTGCAGCCTATCCACTATACTATACTTTTTCTTAAGGAGTAGTTACAGGGATTTAAAATCAAATGAAGTGGGAATGTTACCAATTCAATATAATTTCTTTTGAAAAAAAAATTGTTTGGCTCCTTTTTTTTATATGCCATAATGATTTCTTGATGACAAGTCCCATATTTCCCTGCTGGAATCTTTTCATATATTCTAAAAACTATTTGAACCAATATAACTGTAACACATGTCTTCTAACATATTCAACAGTTTCTGTGTTCCACCACTCCATAAAAGAAGTATTCATATAAACATATACATATGTATGAACAATCATTGAATTTGTTTTTCTTGAATATAAATTCTTGAACACAAATTTTCTTGAATGTTTTTCTTGGTACTAGAAATTTGCTTTTTTTTCCCCCTTTTCTTCTTTTTTCCATTGAGGTGAGAATAAGGTAGAAAAAAAAGATTACTATTAATTTTTTAAGTAGAGGTAGAGTATAATACAGATATGAAAGATGTATGAAGTCACTAGATTATTAGTTTTACTTTAGTATGAGAAATGTCTCACGAAGTGGAAATAATTTCTTAATACATGTAATGTAAAACCAAAATAGCAATAAAACTGGATATTTAAAAGATCTGAATTCCCTTCAATAGAACTATGGTACATCTTGAATAATTATAAACCATCCATGTAGTCATAAGCTGGATACTTATAATTCACATTCTACAAATTCTCAAAAGATCATCTGCCAAACACACTGGAGTCCTTCCTCAGTGTCTGAGCATGTAATAGGTATTAGTGTTGAACTTGGGCTGTCAATCTCCATAGTATGTGACATGCCTCCCTCCTTTTCTAATTCAACATTAATGCCTTAAGTGATATATTGTGTCAGTTATCATTTATAGCATGCTACACTGACATACCCATCATAATCTATCCATTGACCTTTGCATCTCCCAAAATTTTGGTGCCTTTCAGAGAATGGTACAATGGATTTTTTAACATGCTGCTGAATATTCTTTGCTAATGATTTTATTCAGTATTTTTCCATCAATTTTCATGAGAGATACTGGTTTATAGTTTTCTTTCTCTGTTCTGTGATTTCTCTATCCACGATTTAGACACTAGAACAATGTTTCTCTCTTGTAAGAATTTGCTAGGATGAGGGGCAGCCAGGTGGGGCAGTGAGTAAGAGCATCAGCCCCGGTGTTGGGAGATCATGGATTGGTTCCAGCCTCAGATACTTGGCACCCACACAAAAAATAATTGGCCATGTAATCTTGAGCAAGTTACTTAACCCCAATTGCTTTAAAGAAAAAAAAATTTGCTAGGATGCCATATTTCCCAAATTTGAAAAACTATTTATGTAAAATAGGGTTTAAATGCTCTTTGAATGACAGAATCCTCCTATAAATAAATCTATTCCTAGGATGCAGGGAGGGAGTGAAATAAATTACTATTTTTTCCATTTCTTTTTCTGATATTTGTTTTTTTTTATTCTCTTTCTCTTCTTCTGATAATCTGGACAGTTTATCTTTTTGTAAACATTCATCCATATCACTTATTACCATTTTTGCTGCCATATATTTAGGCAAAAAGTTTTACATAATTACAAAATTTTCTACCTTTTATTTTTTATGGTGACAATTTGGAGTTTTTTTTCTGTATTTATTGTAAGAGCTAAGAATTTCTCTGCTTTAGTAGATTTTTTTTTAAAAAAACTGCTCATAGCTGAATTTGTAATTTTAATAATTTTATTTCTATTTGCAAATTTCTCTCATTTGATCTTCAGAATTTCTATTTTGTTTTTAGTTGGGGTTTTAATTTATTTTTTTAACTTTCTTTAGTTGCATGATTGATTCATAAACTGGTTTCTCTTCTGTTAATGGAAGCAAAAATATAAATTTTCCCCTAAAGACTGCTTTGGTTCTAAAACAAAACACTTGGTATGATGTCTCATTGTTAATATTTTCTTTATTGAAATTATCAATTGTTTCTATGATTTGTCCTTTGAATCACCATTTCTTTAGAATTAAATTATTTTGTCTCCATATAAGTCTGAATACCTTCTTTAGAGGTCCTTTAATGCTTGTAAACCTTTATTGTATTATGATCAGTGAGAAATGTGTTTAATATTTCTGTGCTTCTGGATTTGTTTATGAGGTTTTTAATATGCTAGCATAGAGTCAGTTTTTGTAAGGTTGCCATACATAGCTAAGAAATGTTCATATTTCTTCTTATTCCATTAAGTAATTGAATCTGTCCTATCCCATTTTTCTAAAATTCTATATAGTTTCTTCATTCTTTCTTATCTTTTTTGTTTCTTTTTTTTTTTTTTTGGTCTAAAGGAGGCACATTAAGGTTGCTAACTATTGTAGTTATGCTTTCTATTTCTCTGTGTAATTTGATTTACTTTTCCTTCAGTGACTCAGCTACTATGCCATTTTGGTGTGTGTTTGTATAAATGTGTGCATGTACATATGTACAATATATGTATTGATATTATTTTATAATTTATTGTGTGTTTAAGCACAATGAAATTTCCCTCATTAGGGGTGGCTAGGTGGCACAGTGAATAGAGCACTGGCCCTGGAGTCAGGAGGACCTGAGTTCACATCCAGCCTCAGACACTTAATACTTACTAGCTGTGTGACCTTGGGCAAGTCACTTAACCCCAAATGCCCTGCCTTTCCCCCTCCAAAAAGCCAAAAAAAAAAAAAGAAATTTCCCTCATTATTTCCTTTAACAATGTCAATTATTGTACTGATTTGTTTGAGACTACAATTCCTACTTCTGCTTTTTTTTTCAAAATTGCTTAAAGTGAGACGCAGGGGCAGGCCGGGAAGGCACGGCATGGCCAGCAGAGGCAGGCCCAGAAGGGGCCTGATCAACTTGGAGGGCAAGTCTTCCCACCAACCACAAGATCCACTACGAGGCTTATCACCAAAGGGCTGGGACTGGAAAGAGCAAGGTAAGAAGCAAATACAGGGGCCCCTGTCCTGGACAGCAAACACTCCTGGGGCTACCACTTCATAGCCCAGAAATTTTTTTTAAAAAGCCCCTTTCAGGACTTCCAAAGACTAGGATGACAGAGTGAACCTCACTTGCTCCAAACCCCACCTCTGACCCTGAAAACATAGTAACTCTTGCCCCAGGGAAAACCCTCTACAGTAAAGGCTTGGGATCCTAGAGGAAGGGCGTGGCTAGGACCCTGCCTCAAAATGGGTAGAAAGCAGACTACAAAGACAAAGACTCTGGAGTCCTACTATCCTCAGAGGGAGGAACCAACTTCAGAGGGAGACAATGTGGACTCCACACCCAAAGCTGAAACTTCAACAGGGAATGGGTCCTAAGCACAGAAGGCTCTCCTAGATGAGATCAAAAGGAAGTTTGAAAACAAAATGAGAGAGATAAAAGACAAAATGAATAATTCTCTCAAAACAAAAATAGCAGAATTAGAAAAACATTATCATGAGGAAAACATCTCTCTAAAAAGAAAAGTGTATGATATGGAAAAGGAGCTTCAAAAATTAACCAAGGAAAATGATTTGCTAAAAACCAGAATTAACCATATGGAAACCAATAACTCTATGAGGAACCAAGAATTAGCCAAGCAAAACAACAAGAATGAAAAATTAGAAAAAGAGGTAAAATACCTCAAAGAAAAAATAACTGACCTGGAAAACAGATCCAGGAGAGATAATCTGAGAATCATAGGCCTACCAGAAAATTATGATGAAAAAATGAGCCTGGACAACATTCTCCAAGAGCTTGTTAAGGAAAACTGCCCTGAGATACTAGAACCTGAGGGTAAAATAGAAATTGAGAGAATCCACCGGACACCTGCTGAAAGAGATCCCAAACTGAAAAGTCCTCAAAATGTTGTGGCCAAACTCCAGAACTACCAGATAAAAGAGAAAATACTTCAAGTGGCCAGAAAGAAACAATTCAAATATTGAGGGTCCACAGTGAGGATTGCACAGGATTTGGCAGCCTCTACACTGAAAGATCAGAGGCAGTGGAATACAAAATACGGAAGACAAAAGAGCTAGGGTTACAACCAAGGATCACATACCCAGTGAGACTCAGCATATTCTTCCGGGCAAGGAGATGGTCATTCAATGATATAGCAGAGTTCCAGACCTTCTTGATAAAAAAGCCAGAACTCAATGGAAAATTCAAAATTGCCTAAAGCATAATTAATTCTACTCTTGCTTCTTCTTTAAAACCCAGAATCTGCTTGGTCTTGTCCTCTCTGTATTCTGGATTCTGCTTTCACTGGCATTCTTTAGTATTCTGGATGGGATAACCAGATCTTTATCCCTCCCCCTGCCCTTTTCTGCAGCTCTGTCTTATGACAGGGAACTGGGACTGTAACTAGGAAAATGCCCCAGTTCCCTCTTTCTGCATGCCTGACTTTTGCTTCCATATTAGAGCAGACCAACTGGGCACTGCATTAATCTCCTTTTCTCTACACAATCACCAACTAAAAGTTGGCATTTTTCCTTGCTAGGTTCCTGAGAGATGGGGTATCAGTAATTGAACTGACTTCAAGTCTCCTCCAGAGTCATCCCTTCACATGGTCATCAAATATCAGAGATAACTCTAGTTTCTGTTTTTGTACCTCTTGGATTCTCTAACAACACCCCTGCCCCAAGTGTTGGGCTGACTTTAGATGTCTTACAGGTCACCACAATGTACACACACTACATAGAATTGAGCCACCTTTAACTCCTTGCTCTGTAACCTACTGGGAACAATCTTGGTCCTTTGAAGTTTTACTGAGAGGCCAGGGCTGAGATAATGCTGGCTTCAGGCTCCATTTCCCCAAAGCCAGGCTAGTCTTGCTTCAGGTCCCCTGGCACACCACCAACCAGCATGTCCATAGGCTTCTAGCTATATTCTTATGCATCATCCAGGAGGATTTTATCACTGCCCCAAGAACTGCCTTACAGTGAAGGAAGAACTTAGATAGATCCTAAAAAGTTGCAATGGCAATGGAAGAAACTCAGTGCCAAGATATGGTAAAAGTGTTAGGGTAGTGAAACAGACAAAACCTGTACTAATAGCTGCCATGAAATCTCAACGGCTAGTCAGATTGTGCACAATACCCTGTGCTTGTTTTGTATTTTTCCCAGTTGTCTGAAGAGCTGCCAGTCTTGGTGGGTTCCAAACACAATTGCTTCTCATATTCTTTTCTTGATCTACCAGTTGGGAGGAAGGATAGAGAAGATGAAGGAAATCAGTTTCCTTCTAATCTTGTATACAACAGTACCTTTCCAGTTCTATACTTTCCCATGTTATAATAGACCAGGTGGTCAATAAAAAGTCAATAATCTCAGTCATGTAAATGAAGTGGGTCTACTGAGGGCAGATTCCCCAAATGTAGGATATGCCTCCCTAAATGCAAGCATTAAGTATAAAACAGACAAGAATTCCCAACCAACACATGGCAGAGACTTCTAGCAACACAGTGATATCATAGCAAGGTCATTTCTGATATTATGCAAGCAGATAGAACATATCATCTAATCTTATCTAATATAGGCTCCACATAACTGCCAACATGATTTTCCTATCACACAGGTATGAACATGCCACTCTCCACTAAATAAACTCCTATACCTCCTCAATTAATTCTGGGGTAAAATATAAACTTTTCTGTTTGGCACTCAAAGTCCTTTACCACCTAGTCTCAAACTATCTTCCCAAACTTATTACATGATACTCCCCTTAAGCCCTCTTTGGTCCAGCCAAATTGGCTTTCCAATTTCTTTTTACTCATAGCACTGTATCTTACATTTATACAGGCTCTCTATCTACTGCATCTGGAAAATCTCTGGAATCTTTCATGAGTCAACTCAAGTGTCAGCCTCCTGCATAAATATGTTCCTTAATTTTTCCCAGTTGATAATGCCTCCTCTATAAAAATACTTTATATGTGTGTGAAATGTGTATACATATGTACATACATATATATGTGCTTATATGTGTATATACATGTATATGTTGTCTCTCCTTATAAAATGAAAACTACTTGAGGTAAGTATTCTTTCCATTTTTTTTACTTTGTATCCATAGTAACTACAGAGTACCTAGCACATACTGGAATGGAAATAAATGTGTGTTGATTGATTGATATTAGGTTAGAGGCAAGAGTAGATGAGGAAATAAATATGACTTAGAGAAAAATTAGTGTCCAAATTACATCCAACATGAGTCTTCTTTTTTAGTTTATAGTATCTACAGAAATAGATAAAGAACTGGTAAAGGGAAGATATTTTTGGACAAGAGATATTTGAAAGAGAAAAAAATTCCATAAAAAAGGAAGACTTCCAAAGGTTTTCATTGACTCTGAGTACTTGACAATAGCTTCTAACTTTGTGAAGGTAAATTTTTATACTTACTGTCTTTGTGGTTTGTAAAATGTTGAAACTGTTAAATAAGTTTATTTGATTTGTGTTTATGATGATTCTTTAACTTCAATACCTTCCTTCCATCCAATATAAATCAAATTTGTTTTTATTGAAGTGAGAATCCTGAAATTATAGTTGTAGATATTTTAAAACTTGTCAAAATTTTGCTGGCATAAGCAGGATCTTGCTATGAACACTAACAAAAAAAGGTATAAAAAAGAAAGTGTTAAATGTGATCATTGTAGAAACTTTTCATTTTGCCATTTGCAGCCATCTTTACTGTTAGGCTATACGTATCCTAATATTTCAGGATTCACAGCCACAATATTATTGATCTGTATTTGCTGATGAAAAGGGAGTTCTAGTAATAAAGTTCCTCATAGATATTTTAAAGCTACATTGAAGTAGGTATTGTATCTATCTCTGGTTGCTATTATAGCATAGAGATACCCTTAACTTCTCAACAGCTATACCCTTAGACCATATGCTTTGGCAAGTCCTGCTGGCCTAGAAAAGCTTCTAACTTGAATTTGGTCCACCTTCATCTGGTCTTTGACCATAGTTCATTTCTTAAGAACAGCTCAAGGGAGCTCAATGCTTCAGTGTCAGACAGTAATGCATTTTTCTGGACACAGTCAATAGAATCTTTTACTAAGGGACGAAGGGAATTGTCATCCAAGTTGAGGGCTAGGGTAAAATCACAACTCTGTGAAATATAAAATTCAATGTAAAGCAGTTTAAATTTCTTGAGTTCAGAGGGTTTTGGGGAAGAAAGCATTCTACTTTCAAAGACAGTTGATTTTTACATAAAATGCCAGAAAACATTGAGTTAAAATACACCTTAAGCCTGATCATGGTGGTAACTTGGAAAAATGTACTCTTATCCCAATCACTGACTGAGTCAGGACTGAGTTGACACATCCAAAGTCTAGTATCCATTAGATTCAAAATCCACATTCTAAAAAAACCCCATCTGGGTCATTCCAACAGCAGAAAGAATTTTATTTTTCATTAAATCAAGTTTAAAAAAAAAAACTAAACCCTAAATTGTCCCTCGACAATCAAAATATATTGGATATATAAACATATATATATAATATCTAAATATTCACAAACAAGTTAGAGCTGAAAAGGACCTAGAGATGACCTAATCTGAAATTTTCATTTTAATATTGATAATAACTATAATCCTCTGCTTGGCATTTAAAACCCTTCATAACCTTGCCCTGCCTTTATAGTCTTCTTACACCTTCTACCTCTCCATATGTTTTTTTTTTCAATCCAGTGACACTGACCTCCTTACTAGTTCAAAGAATGTCATTTCTCTTCATTAATGAGGCAGGAATTCCTTGATTCAAAAACTAACTCCCTCCTTGGGAAAGGATCACTACCTACATTGAACTAGTAGAACTTGGAATGTAGCTAAGATATTGCCACACCACTGAATAGGGCCCTGAAGAACAGCCTTGAATTCTAGCAAAAAGGAACATAACTAGAAGTATTGACTAGAAGCATGTACAGGTGGGGCTTCAAGACTCAGGTCTTTAAAGAGCATTTTCTTGACCTTATTCTCTTTTCCCATTTCATTCTCTTGTACTCCCATGGATCTATGATCTCATTTGTATGGAGAGTCCTTCCAGTGTTTCTACAGCTGAACAAATACCAGAAGCTTTCTACTATATCTAGGATCAAACATAGATCCTTCTCTTTGGCATTTAAAGTTCTTTATGGTCTTCTTCCTTCTACCTCTCCAAGTTATCATACATGCCACCTTCCTCTACATAATCTTCTGTCCACCATCCTAGGTTACTGGCTCTTCTTCATATATTTTGTTCCATTTCTTCTCTCCATGCATTTGCCTTGAATTTTCTCCCTCCATATCTCCACCTCTGTAAGGGTTATGGGATTTAAAGATATTCCATGCCCCATTGGACTTGTTGACATAGCAGGAAGGGGCGGAGCAAGAGGAAGTGGAAGCCAAGCTGGAGCTCCTGCGGTGGCTAGCGGTGGCGGCGACGGCGGCAGCGGCAGCAGAGGCAGCGGCAGCGCAAAGCCCTTTTTGAGTCAGCCAGAATTTCTGCTAAGGACTCCTGCTGAGGACTGCCAGGGGCCAGAGCTGCTGGGAGCGTGCTTCCAGGACTCTGGGTGGTTGCTGTGAGTGGGGAGAGGAGGACCTTTGCCTGAGGTAGCCTGTTCTGTTTTAAAGGCTTGAGAATGTGGGTGCTTTCTACTTTATCTACCTGTGCCAATTTCATAACTACTCTGATGGCTTTCACTTTCTGGTTTTGGGACTCAGTCTTTTGGTATTTTAATAAATTTTCTAGCTTACTCCCCTATATGGCAAGCATGATGTGTTTTGTGATGGATAATTATATCAGCATATCTGTAATTTCCATAGGCCTTGGGTTTTTTTTATTTTATCTTTAATTTATGAAATAAAATAAGCATTTCCATAAGATGGCAGAATAAAAAACAATGATTGTACAAGCCTCTTATGTGCAACTTGCTATTCTTTTTAAATATATAATAAATTTATTATATAACTTTCTTTTATTCTTCCCTCCCCAATTTTTGTTTTGTTCAAGAATCAGTCCAAGTGTCATCTTCTGTAAGATGGTTTTCCATGTGTGCATCTAGGTGGTGTAGTGTATAAGTGTGCTGGATGTGGAGGTAAGAACCAAATTCAAATCCTGCCTTGAACATTTATTAACTGTGTGACCTTTGACAAGTCACTCTCCTTTGCTCACCCTCAGTTTCCTCATCTCTAACAATAGCATGCTACCTCAGAGTTGTTGTGATGATCCAATGAGATAACATATCTATAGCACTTCACAAAACATAAATTGTTATAAAAATGTTAGCTAGTATTATCACCATCATCCAAAGTTGCTTTATTTCTGCTTTCTATGTATCTTGTATACATAACTGTTTACATACATGCTATCTTCTCCCATTGCAATGTAAATTCCTTGAGAGTAGAAATTTGTTTGATCTTTGTACCCCCATCCCTTAACATATTGCCTGGCATATAGGAAGCATTTAACACATATTTGTTCATTAATTAATTCTACAACTTGCAGTCTATAGGCTGGTCATTCAATAATTACTTGATCATAGCATGTAGCAGCAAGCACCCTAGCAAACCCTGGGTGGCTGCCAACACAGGTTGTTAGACCTGTTTTTTCTAAAGGAAAGCAACTCAAAATGGGTTAACAATCTTGCTTTAATCAAACATGTGATTTACCTAATTCAGGGGAAAAAGGTTAGCACCCCGAACTTCAGAGAATACAAACAAGTTACAAGCAGACAGAAAAACAGATCAGCAGAGAGGTTTCCAACTGTCTGACCATTACATCCATACCTAGTAAGTTACCAGAGAGGGAAGCACCAACATCTGGGTTTTCAAAGCTGAGGGGCTCAATGGCTGTCCAGAGTCTCATCTGGTCAAATCACACAACTCTTCCCAAAGTGAGCCCCAAATCAAAACCTCACTTCATTGTATATATAGCCTTCTCCTGGGTCAGAGATCATCACAACCCTCGTGACCCACTACCCAATCACAAAGTAACAAGGTGTGGGCATTCCTGAAAAACAAGCCTCCAGCCACAGGCTCCATGTGATCACATTCAGCCTTTTAGGGGGCAGAGTACATTTTCAAATCAAGGAAGGTTCTCAGAATCACTTAATCCTAGCCAAGGGGCAGAGAAGATCTTCAGATTCCCATTCCCATAACATAGCATCATAGTGAAATTCTCACTCCATATATACATCATTTTACAGAACTTATTAACAACAAATCATATCTGAAAATTAATGTTTTGGCTCAACATTATTTGCCAAAGAACCCACTTTGATATTAACGCTTAAATTATATATCTGTAGGGTATTGTTGTTAACCTCACTGAGAAAGTGTCCCTGAAAACTTTTTGGACTATTATACTTTAACCTAGAGAGGAAAGGTCTCAGGTATGACAAAAACCCTGTATTTAAGCATTTAAAAATTATTTTGTGAAAGAGGGACTACATATACTATTTGGAAAAAACTTGCTAACAATTAGAGCCACCTAAAATGAAATGGGCTACATTGGACAAAGTAATGATTTTTCCATCAAAAAAGTCCTTCAGATAGGTAGCTGGTTGATCATTCACTAACCAAATCATAGGTAAAATTCATGGGTAGATATGTCACTAAATGAAATCTAAGGCCCCTTCCAACCTTGAGATATTATGATTCCATTCAAAACTATTATTTTCTAACAAAATCTCAATTCCAAAAGTTAACTGTTACAATGTTATAATAAATGGTTGATTTTTATAGAATCCCAATATTTTTATGAGCATATATGTGTGTATGCACATCAATGTGTGTATATTTCCATAAGTTTGCATATATACAGATATGTGTGTCTATGTGTACGTACGTACATACACACACATAAAGACATACATATATAGACATATCGTGCATGTGTATATGTGTGTGTGTGTAATGGGAATGTAAATTTTAAAGATCTTCCCTGCCCCTAGGCTAAAGTGAACCTGGAGCCTGGGGTGGGAGGCTTGTTTTTCAGTAGATACTTCTTGATTGGCCAGTGAATCAATAAGGTCGTTGCATTCTCTGAGCCAGGAGAAGGCTATATAAGCCCTGATGTGTAGCTTTGTTTTGGGGCTCACTTTGAGAAGTGTTATGTGATTTGATCTGGATTCTGGGAAGCTGTTGTTGAGAGCCCCCCGCCTCGGCTTTGAAAAACCCAGATGTTGAAACCCAGATGTTGATTGGGTATGGATGTAATGGTTGGACAGTTTGAAATCTGTCTACTTGATCTGTTTCTGTCTTGATAATTCTGTCTGTATACTCTGAAGTTCGGGGTGCTGACCTTTTTCCCCTGAACTAGGTAAACAATATATGTTTGACTGATTAAAGTAAGCTTGTTAACCCATTTTCAGTTGTTTTCCTTTATCAAAGCAGATCTAAGAACCTGTGTTGGCAGAAAATCCTGAGGACGCTTGGGGTGCTTGCTGCTACAGTGTGTGTGTGTGTGTGTGTGTGTTTGTGTGGTTTAGTGAAGATGCATTGGCTTACTCTCTCAAGTTCAGTCTTGCTACATCTTAGCCCTCAGAGTTCTATAGTAACCTGAGGGGTTTGGGGTATCTCTTTCCTATGGACACCAGCTCAAGCACTCAGCATCTGTGTTCCTCCTACCTTCAGTGTTAGGTGCCAACCCACTTCCATTTAACCACTTAAAATCAATTAACTTTCACAAAAGGATATTTACTTTAAAAATATAAAAAGAACAAAATACAGCCATTTGTGCCAATACCTCAGGGGCATATTCTGCCTTACAGAACCTTATTCTCTAGGGGGTAAAGGAGAAGGTAGGTTTTACTTAGCTAAGTTGCTATATAACGTTGGTCTTACCAAGTTCATTTCCAGATGTGGCATGATTTTCAGATGAGTTTTTCCTTTCAGCTTCTGCTGGCATCAGCCCAGAACGTCACTCCTAAAGGTTCTTCTCAATCATCAGGACATTGATTCTGTTCTGACTACAAATTCATATTCTGGAATGCTGAGATGCAAAGGCATATTTTCGACCTCTCTAACTCACAAAGAGGAAGCTCCTGAAATGGAAAAGATCAAATGCAGAGGTCAAGGACTAAGACCCTTCTCAAGACCACAAGACCTTGATAGGGAAAGGACCCAAAAGTCTCTCCCCACACATTTTCTCTCCCTTGATGTCCTTAGCAGAGGATTTCAACCATGAACAGAGCAGGACTCAGGCAAGAGAAACATAGCAGACATGGACTTAGGCCTTTATGAAGATATACCCAATTTTTAGTATAAAATCCATAAAAAAGACTCCTCACTGCCACGTGATTAACTGACCAGAACTGGTTGCAGAATGTCTACACATGCTACACAGCCCCTTCAAAGCACTTCCTTTACAAGCCACCATGACTTTCCCAAGAAGCAAGTTTCTCAGCTTCTCCCATTAAGAAAGTTGTATCAGTCATGCAAGGTTACAACCCTATTATAAATATTTATGCATGTGTGTATTTAAATTCTATCAGACCAAATTCTTGACCTTCCTCTTTTAGAATAATACTATGATTTAAATTTTCAGCATCACATTGTGGTTTTTGTGCTTTTCACTTCAGATATAGTCAATGTTACAATTTTGTACTTTACTATGCTTTCATACTTTGATGGTTTTTCTAAAGCAATAAGTGTACTGTATACCATATTTTATCAGTGGTGGAAATGAGAAAATCATTTTTGTTTAAACAAGTTCTCTAATAGAGTAATTCGGGTAAGCTAGAGCCCTATAATCACATTTATTTGTTTAGGTTTACTTTCAGCTGAATTGCCAAAATCCTAGCTTGTCTGAAAATGCTCAGTAAGGAATGGGAAAGTTATCAAGTAGAGAAATGAAATTATGGAGTCCATGTTTCCAATTTGAGTTTGCAGTTTCTTCTCCATTCCATTCAGCACAGCCATGGATCAAAGCAAGGCCCAAAATTTGATAGGAATAGGAGAGTTAAACCCCATATGAATTTACCAATCCAAATCTCATGACCAGAGTTCAGTACCATACAAAGAATGTTGTAATTCACACAAGTGAGGCCACCAAGAGAAACTTAGACTAATTCATTACTATCCTTTAGGTACCTACACTAGAATAAAATGTATTGATTATTTAACTTTGTTCTATGGAAATATAGACCTGCTGCCTATCCATGTACCTCATTATTAAGGGTCTAATTCAAGTTCTAACTCCATGAGGTTTCTCCCATCTTCTCCAATTTCTAACATGTCATATATACATATAGTTAATTTGGCATTAAAAATTGGAATTATATTATATATATTATTATTATTCTAAACAGATCCTAGAGTGATAGAACCTACAAGAAGATGGAATGAAACGATTTTCCAGCTTAAGATAACTTGGAAGGATGTCAGGAAAGGTCTTTCTCACTTGTGTAAAAGGAGAGCAAAGCCCAGTGCAAACAGCATCTGCACAAGCCAGCAGAAGACTCTTATCCACAACACAGATCAGCCAACTGAATCTGCTCGGTCCTGGATCAGCAGGTTAATGGCACAGCATACCCAGAACAGAAGACAAACTTCCAGCCTCAGAACCCCAGCAAAACAGGTGTGAATATGCTGGGCTATCCCAGCACAGTGGGCAAGCCATGAGCTCTGGAGGCCCTGGAGCAAAAAAATCAGTGACCAGGCCCCTGGCCCCTAATGCAAGAACCTTGGGAGAGTGCCCGATATACTGCAGTATCAGAGCTCAACTTTAAAAATTACAAAAGAGGCTTTCAAATGAGCAAAAAATGA
The DNA here is from genome assembly GCF_028583685.1 of Petaurus breviceps papuanus. Lineage (NCBI taxonomy): Eukaryota > Metazoa > Chordata > Mammalia > Diprotodontia > Petauridae > Petaurus > Petaurus breviceps. Next base: position 3,055,955 of record NW_027185715.1, on the reverse strand, counting down.
AAAAAGAGTATGGACCATAGAAAGCTACCATGGCAATAGGGAAGATCAAAACGAAATCAGAAGGGGACAACAGTGTCAAACTGCCTACATGTGAAACCTCAAAGGGGAATATGAATTGGTCTCAAGCACAAAAAGCTTCCTTGGAAGAGCTCAAAAAGGATTTTTTAAAATTGTTGGGGTCTGTGGCACCCCCCCAAAGGTCTCAGGTAGCCTCTCTGAGTTCAGGTCTGGTAACAGGGTACTTCATGATATGTGCTTATCTTATCTGAGGTCAGGGAGCCCTGACCTCTAGGAAATGCTGAGGCATCCAGATTGTGTGCTATCATGCAAATACCCTGTTACCCTGATGTTTATCTCGGGGTCAAAGGGTACGTGCGCAGGAGAGCATATAGAAATAGTGCAAGCTATTGTGGACACGGTCTCCCTGTTCTCTGATTGGCCCCCTACCTTCTCTCATGAGCTGTCCACCAGGTCTGCAGTTTGGGGGATTTAAGGGCTGAAGCATGAGGGGGCAAGAAAGGTAGTGAGAGATGTAACTAAACACCTGTCCTGCCAATAAAGCTGTGCCTCTTTCCATTTCCACTGACTCAACTTCTCCTTTATGCGAACACGTGGGAACGTAACCAGAATGCATACTGAAGGCCAGGAAAATGAGGTAAGACTCAGGTAGAATCATAGGATCGCAACAAATCACAACAAATGGCACTGGACAGGGGACAAGGGACTTTTTAGCTGAGCCCCCATGCTAGTAGGGAAGATAAAGGAGAAGCTCCAAGGGACCACGGGAATTCTGGGGTTGGCTTGGGATGAAAATGGGAAATTACCTCCCTATGATTAAGTCAGAGGAAATGGAGATTTGTACTCGATAGCTTTATAAGGCAGTTAAAGGCCAGGGACAGACCCTCCCACTTAAGGACTTGCAGAGATTTATTGAATTGGTAAAAGAAAGAGAATTATTTATCACTAACAGTCAGTTATATGAATTCTTGGAATGTTGTCCCTATTTGGTTAACTGGGAGCCAGCCAGGAGAGAGAGGAGTGAGGGACTGATGGCAGAGAGACTCCAGCATTTACCCATTTCTGCCTTTTTTCTATGGAATATATTAATGATATGTTTGACATCAGAAATGAAAGTGCCAAGAGTGGCTCGAACACTTCAGTGTGATGCAGCTGTCTCTAATTTTATCAAGTAAGTCTTATCTGGCTTCCATTACTATCTGGAGAGCCAGCAACTGTTTAAACTTTTCAGGAGATCTCCTACAAATTCTATGTGATCCATTCTGTTATTTTCTGTCTTTCTGTTTTGTTTATGTGTCTTTGTGAGAATGAGTGAGAGTAATTTGTCATTCTGTAAGATTTAAAATGCAGCTGAACTGAGGAACTTTCCGTGAAATGTTGCTATCTCTTTCATTCCCCCTCTCCCTTCTTTCTCACCAGAAAACAAAGTATTTTATTATTTTACAGGTTATAAGATGGTTACGGGAAATCAAAGAGTGTAGGAACAATGTCAGGTTAGAATTAGAAATAAGGTATGTGTGGTTTTAAAAGGGGTTTTAATCAAAGTCCATTAAAAAATATAATAGTAGGAAAAGCAAGAAAGTTTAAGTATGTAGCAATGAAAGGAGCATGGGTAGAAAGCTTAAGATAGGTATAAATTATTTGCATGAAAAATGTGAACAGAAGTTTTAAGGTTTAAGGGCCTCCTTTCCTCCAATCCAACTCTGGCCAAGTTTGATTGTGGGAAAGGCTGTTAAAAATAATATTAATCAAAATAATAAAAAGTAAAAAGGAATTTTTTCCCCTCAGATTAAACTAGCAAGCATTTAACCATTCTCCTGCCTCATCTAAAGAGAAAAGTGTTGTGTATCAGGATGCAACCAAAGGTTAATTTTATTTGGCACTAAGGCAAAATTAGAATATGTAA
>NW_027185715.1:3043111-3053931 GCF_028583685.1 Petaurus breviceps papuanus | reverse complement strand
TTTAATATATATTCTTAATATATGTATATATTAAGAATCACTGAAGTTCACAATACAGTTTAAATTAGCTGAAAACTTTCTTTAAGAGTACCTCATCAATCTAGATAAGGGGAGGATGCATGATAAAGGGCTCTACTAACAGCAGCCCTGGAGCAGAGCTTGCTTCCCCACACTTATTAGGCAACCTGAATCCACAATTCAAACCTCTGCAATTCTGAATAGAGGATTAAAAAGCCTAAATTCTCTATCATATATTATTTTTGCATGTGATGATTTGAAAATTCAACTATCATAACATCATTGTGCTGTTGTGGTCTTCCTGAGTTGTGGTGCAATTCTATTATATAGTAAATATTGGATAATTATTGTTAGCCAGAAATTGTATTAGATAAAACAAAATTTTAATCTGATTTTTATTGAAACTAAAAAGATAGAGGAAAGAAATTTGTGTAGAAACAGTCATGTTACTTTATCAGTTCTGCTAAACCCTGTCTCATAATGTTTATATCTCCCATGTAGAAAACCAGGTAGTTACAAATTTACCTGTAGTTACAAAAGGAGGCTACAGGCCCTCCCCCTGTAGTCAAGATGATACCTCAATACAATTGTATTAATTTTTTTCATCATAGATCAGAATAGGAAAAGAGAGTTCCACCTTCCCCCACACTTGCAAACTTCACCTTCCCTCACTGGGCAAAGAAAGGAGGGGAAAGACACTTCACCTACCATGAAGGCCTAGCTGTTAAAAGTTCTGAGCCCTGCCACTGATAAGAAACCAATAGTTGTCTGTACTGGATAAGACAATTTATCCTTTTTATCAATGATTTCATATGATCTAGGAATACAATTGACTTCATCTGAAGTTTAATGTTTTTGCTATTTTTTACTACAGCTAAAAATAATTTGGCTGTCACTTATGGAACTTGTAAAATTGATCATTTTAGTGTCTCAATCCTAAAACCTAGAATTGTTAATTGATTATTGTATGTGAAAAGAGGAAACTAGGTGAAAATTTTATTGCATTCCTCCTGCATGTATGAAATTTAGCAAAGCAGGAGCATCACTTTCAGTCACTGGTCTATATCAATTCTTATTTTTTAATAATGTCAAGACACCTAGAAACTATCTCTATAGGAAAATAAGCAGACTAGGTTAGGAAATTGTTTTAGTGAATGCAATTCTTAAACAATGAACCTAACTTGCTAAAAAGTTGCAAAAGATTAATAAGGATTGGCTATTACACCAGGATAAGTTAAATTTGAGAAAGAAAAATGTTAAATGCTATCCCTTATATATTAAAAGACCTAGGAGATCTTTATTGTTTATTACAGCTATATGAGAATAAAATTAACTGTAATTAGCTCTAAACTGTGATTGGTAAAAATTGCTATTTAAGATGAAAAGCATTTAAGATCATATTCACATATTTATATATTTTTTTCTTAGACCTGATTCCTATGATCAGACTAAGTAGTCAGTAAAGGATATAAACTCTTTTTATGTTATCTTATTGGAAAATTTAATATTTTTTTACCTAAAATTAGAAAATGTACAGAAAATTATACAAACCACTTAAAAATCACCTTAAGATATTCCCATTGACTAAAGGAATTTTGGAACTAATAGCCTTTAAAGTACTATGCTCAGATTCATTTACGATACCTTTTCTGGCTAAAACACCTTTTAATGTCTAAAGAATTCTACAATCAACTAGAAAATTAGTAAGTTAATAATACTTTGGAGATTTATGCTACTTAAAGACATTTTGCTATACCTTTTGACTAAAACACTTTGTAATATCTAAAGAATTCCACATTTATCTAGGAATTCAGTTTTTTTATCATACTTAGGGAATTTGTTACTTAAGAAAATTTTTATACTAACTTAGTCTGAATAATCTCGATCTTAAAAGTTTGTTTTTCTCTTAAGTATACACAGAGCTATTAGGTTATAAAATTTTAACACACTCAGAATACAGATCTTTTTAACCTTTTTCAGAAGTCATGAGCTCTTATAAGATAGAGGCCACTACCTATATTGCAGTTCATTCTTCACTTCCTAGGTCTCTTTATCTACAATAATGTGACATTAATCAAAAGTTCAAGTTTTTCCAACTTTTTCCCCAAATATTCATAGAACTACATTAGCTTACTCTTAATTTTCTCAAAATGCATATACTCTATGTATATAATTCCATGTTACTAGGGAACAAGCTAAACAAATAGTGAAACAATGCACTCACTGCATTCCTTATCACCTGGGGGAAAGAACCCCACCAGAGTATGGGCACCAAATGAGATTTGGCAGATGGATGTAACACGCCTTTCTGGAGCCTGCATTCATGTAGCAATAGACACCTTCTCAGGTTTTTTGATGGCCACCATACAAGAAGGAGAAAAGGTAAGTCATGTAGAAAACCATTTATACCATTGTTTTTCCATTAGTGCACCCTCTATAGAGTTAAAGACAGATAATGGCCCCTCACATGTTTCTAAAACCTTGCAGGAGTTTTTAGCTGAATTCAGCATTAGACATGTTACTGGCCTCCCTTACAATCCCACTGGCCAGGCAATTGTAGAACAAGCGAATCACACTATCAAGGCGATCCTCGTCAAACAGGAAAAGGGAAAGGGACAGCTGAGACAAAGGCATCTTGATATGGCACTCTATACATATAACTTTTTTAAATTTGATTGTCATTCTCTGAATCCCGCCATGTACCATTTTTCTAGGGGCAAGCATCATCTAGGCCCATTTCCCACTACAACCTCTAGTAATCACCCAGAAGTGCGCATTATGTGGCTTGGGCACATGGGAGGTGGGAAGGCCCAGGGAAGGTGATAATATGGGGGCCAGGGTATGTTTGTATCTCCACAGAAAATAGCCAAAGGATCTGGGTCCCAGTCCCTGCCACTCACAAAGGAGAAGGAGGAGATGACCTGGGGGATGACCCCGCCCCCGTAAAAGACCATTTGCACAACTAACCTGGCTCCTGCAGACTCTCTCATTCCTCCCTGCTGCCTCAGAATTTGAGCCTTAGCATTGGGCAATTGTTCCTAATCCTCCATGGCCCGGGTTGTCTCCTGGGGGGAAGTTCTTCCTGAAATAGTTTTATCTGGCAAGGGTTCCAAGATTGTGGGCCAGGAATTTCACCTGACCCTGCCCAACAGCACAATAACAACATTACAATATAACTTCACAGGACTTTTGCTATGGTCGCCCATCTGTTTTTCAGTGGGCAGCCACACAGATTGTGAACAATTAACAAATGTTTCCACGACTGTGCAGATAGCAGCAGGCAGCACACAGACTGTGTATTGGATGGGACTTGCATCTAACCTCAATTGCTCTGGAATACACATACAACGTAGTGACTTACTCCCCTGTGTCCTTACTGATTACACAGGTATATTCCCACATAGAAGAGAGTGTAAGACCAGTCAAAGACAACGCCGTCAGATGAAACAGAATGAGACCTTACAGTCATGGGATGTAACTGGGAACAAGTCCTTTGCAGCTTTCCCTGCCCCAGTTTGGCTAATAGAACAGGGAAGGCACACCCCTCAACTCTGGAAGGCTTTCATGGCCACTAATTACACAACCCTAGTACTTGCTCTAAATAAGATCCAAGTGTATCCGGGGTATGAACATGTTTGGGAAACCTTATTCGGGAAGGGCCAGAACTGGACTGTCAATGTGGGTACAGAGGACCGCATGGCATACGTGTTTCAATCTCGTTCTTGTTTGGGGGGTCGCTATGCCTTTATGTGGGGCAGAAAGGTTAATATTAGCAGCCAAATCGGGGAACACTATAATGTTACTTGCTTTAACTGCACAGTATCTGACTGTATGGGGCCCCTTATCGCTCAGGACAAAGTATAATAATAAGACCACAATTTATTCTCCCTCCAGTACAGACTGATGGGTGGTACCCATAAGGTGGTGACCATACCTTACAGGCTCTACAAAAGAAAGGGATGGGAGTGGGTATAAGATGAAGGAAATGGTGCTTTAGTTGCATCATAATTGGCACCACCTTGTTGATTTCCCTTATCACCTCTTCTGTTTCCATAGCAATGTCCCTGTCCATGGTACAAAATTAAAAAGTGCAGGCCCAATATATTCAAGACTTAGCCCATAATGTCTTAACAGGTTCTGCCATACAATGCCTCATTAATAATGAGTTTTGCAGGCTTATTAACAGTCTTAGAGAAAGCATTATCAATGTTGACAATGAGGTCAACCTGTTGGAAGCCATGCAAATATTTCAGTGTGATTACAAGTACCGCCTTTTATGTGTTACCCACCTCCCTTATAATGAGACCAATGAGTTCCATTACAACTGGACTGAAATAAAAAATCATTTGAATGGTCTTTCCCTCCAACATCACACATGATATAGATTTCCTACACCAACTAGCTTTAGAAGTCAGTTGAGCTGCCCAACAAGATTTGCTACCTGATGAATGTGCCCAAGGTATTATAGATTGGTTCCAACACCTACAGATAAGTTCCTGGTGGGCAAATATACAAACTATACTGATGATGTCTGTTTTGTTTTTGATATTACTTAGTTTGCTTCATTGCATTGTGAAGTATGTAGTGTTTTTAAATGAACGCTCTATGCCTGGCAAGTGTCCCCATCTCGTTATCCTTTCCCCCATGATTTGTGAATACTATATAATATGTAATTGAATGTCTTTTTGTTTATGGTAATTATCCCCTCCTCAGTTACCCTCTCATGCAGACATCCAAAAAATCCCATGCCTTGTAGGACTCATAAGATTTGGCGCTTCATGCCAAACAGGAAAAGGGTTGGGGTCTGTGGCCCCCCAAAGGTCTCAGGTAGCCTCTCTGAGTTCAGGTCTGATTACAGGGCACTTCATGCTATGTGCTTATCTTATCTGAGGTCAGGAAGTTCACAAGCTATCCATGAGCTCTGCAAGTGCACTTTGGGGGATTTAAGGGCTGAAGCATGAGGGGGCAACAGAGGTAGGGAGAGATGTAACCAAACTCCTGTCCTGCCAATAAAGCTATGCCTCTTTCCATTTCCACTGACTTGACTTCTCCTTTATGCAAACACATGGGAACATGACCAGAATGTGCACTGAAGTCCAGGAAACTGAGGTAAGACTCAGCTACAATCATAGGATCATGATGAATCGCAACAAAAAATCAAATAAGAGAGGTCAAAGAAAAATTGGGAAAAGAAATGAGAGTTATTCAAGAGAGATTCAACAACTTGGAAAAGGAAGGACAAAAACTGACTGAAGAAAACATCTCCTTAAAAAGTAGAATTGACCAAATTGAAAAGGAGGTATAAAAGTAACTGAAGAAAATAATTACTTAAAAATTAGAATTGGGCAAATAGAAGCTCATGACTCTATGAGACATCAAGAGTCAGTCAAGGGGTGGCTAGGTGGCACAATAAATACAGCACCAGCCCTGGAGTCAAGAGGACCTGAGTTCAAATCCAGCCTCAGACACTTAACACAAAAACTAGCTGTGTGACCTTGGGCAAGTCACTTAACCCCAATTGCCCTCCAAAAAGCAAAAAGAAAAAGAAAAAAGATTCAAACAAAATCAAAAGAATGAAAAAATAGAAGAAAATGTAAAATATCCCATTGGAAAAACAATTGACCTGGAAAATAGATCCAGGAGATATAATTTAAGAATTATTAAATCACGGTAAAGCAGCAATCACTAAAATTATTTGGTAATGGTTAAGAAATAGACTGGTGGATCATTTGAAAAGGTTAGGTACACAAGATACAATAATAAATAATTATAGTAATCTACTGTTTAATAAACCCTAAGGCTCATGGGGCAGCCAGGTAGCACAGCAAGTAAAAGCACCAGCCCCAGAGTCAGGATGACCTGGGATCGGTTCCGGGCTCAGACACTTAGCACCCATCCAGAAACACCTGGCCATGTAACCTTGACCAAGTTACTTTACCCCAATTGCTTTAAAAAAATAAATAAATAAAAATAAAATAAAACAAAAAAATAAACCTAAGACTTTAGTTTCAGGGATAAGAACTCACTATATGAGGAAAAGAACTGGGAAAACTGGAAAATAGTATGGCAGAAACTAGACACAGGCTAACATCTCACACCCTATCCAGTGCTTCTTAAAATGTGAGTTGTGACCCCATATGGAGTCATGAAAATTTTGGTAACAGTGAAAGGTTTCTGAATGCACAATGACAAAAAATTAATTTAAAATCAAATGTGTAATTAATCTGAGGTTTTTCTGGCAGTGCTTGCCCATGTTGTGTCATGCCACTTCACTGCAGCTTTGGTTATGAACACACAGCATTCACACTTTGCACTGCACCTGCTGTCATGAAACACAACAACAAACAACACTACTGAAAATCAAAAAGGGGTCTCAAGTGGAAATTTTAAGAAGTCCTGCTATACTAAGATAAGGTCAAAATGGATATATGATTTAGACATAAAGGGTGATATCATAGGCAAATTAGGAGAGCAAGGAATAGCTTACCTGTCAAATCTATAGAGAATCTATAGAGAAAAGGAAGAGTTTATGACCAAACAAAAGATAATGAACATTATGAAATGTAAAAAGTATCATTTGATTATATTAAATTTAAAAGTATTTGTACAAACAAAGACAATGCAACCAAGATTAGAAGGGAAGCAGAAAGTTGGGAAACAATTTTTAGAGTGTTTCTGATAAAAAGCTTTATTTATCAAATATATAGAGAATGGAGTCAAATTTATAAGAAAACAAGTCATTCCCCAATTGATAAATGGTCAAAGGATATTAACAGAAAATTTTCATATGAAGAAATTAAAGCTATCTATTATCATATGAAAATATGCTCTAAATCACTATGAAAATTAAAACAACTCACCCCTATCCAATTCACTAATATAACAGAAAAGGAAAATGATAAATGTTGGGAAAATATGGGAAAATTGGAACATTAATTCATTATTAGTGGAGTTATGAATTGTGAATTGATGGTAGAGTTGTGAATTGATCCAAACATTCTGGAGAACAATTTGGACCTATGCCCAAAGAGTTATAAAACTGAGTATATTCTTTGATCCAGCAATACCACTACCACTACCAGGTCTGTGGCCCAAAGAGATGATAAAACAGGAAAAGAACCCAAATGTACAAAAATATTTATAGCAGCTCTTTTGGTGGTGGCAAAGAATTGGAAATAAAGGGATTGCCCATCATTAGGGGAATAGCTGAACAAGTTGTGGCATATGAAAAGAAAGGAATTATATTGTTACCATAAGAAATGATGAGCAAATGGATATCAGAAAAACTGGAAAGACTGACGTGAACATCATGATGTTGAGTAGAATCAGGAGAACACTGCATAAGAACAGCAACAGTGTACAATGATCAACTATGATAGGCTTAGCTCTTCTCAATAATACAATGATACAAGAAAATTCCAAAAGACTTATGCAGGAAAATGCTATCCACATCCAAAAAAAGAACAATGGAGTCTGAATGCAGATCAAAGCATACTGCTTTCATTTGTTTTTTGTTTTGTTTTGTTTTGTTTTTCTTTCTCATGGTTTTTCCCTTTTGTTCTGATTCTTTTTTTCACAACATGAATAATGTGGAAATGAACCTATAACAGATAACTTGTGCCTTGGGGAGAAGGGAAGGAAGAAAGGAAGGAAGAAAAATTTAGAACCCAAAATCTTACAAAAATAAAAGTTAAAAATTATCATACCTGTAATTGGAAAAAAAATAAAATACTATTAAAAGCAAAAAAGAGAGAGTTAGTCTCTTAAAAATGTAATTGGAAAATGTTTAACAAAAGGATTGACAAGATAATAAAGTATAGATAACAATACATCTTTTTTTTGCTTTTTGGAGGGGGGGAGGGCAATTGGGATTAAGTGACTTGCCCAAGGTCACACAGCTAGTAAGTGTTAAGTGTCTGAGGCTGGATTTTAACTCAGGTCCTCCTGACTCCAGGGCCAGTGCTCTATTTACTGCACTACCTTACTGCCCTGATAACAATACACCTCAAAACTAAATGAATAGATGACCCACAGGCATTCCTATATATACAAAATAATGTTATTCGTGACAAGTGATTATAACATAAGAGCCATTTTCCCAAGATACTGATAATTGGAATAAAAGAATGATGTTCTCCCTTGTAAGGCCCTAAACCAAAATAGAAGTAGCAACGGCTGAATTTCTATAGCACCTTAGGTTTTGTATATATTATCCCCTTAGGTTCTGTCAATCATACAAGTTAGCCCCCGTATAATTTGTCAGTGTCTCCATTTTGCACGTGAGGTGGCTGATGCTCTCATAGGTTCAGTGGGCTTCACAAAGCCCTGGGATTCCATAGGTAGTGCCAGAGGTGAGATTTGAAAAGAGCTCTTGAGCAGACCAGGAAGCAACTGCACTGCATGCAGACACAGGCCAGGAAGAGGCCTGATCAACAAGGGGGGCAAGTCATCCCACCAACCACAAGGGCCTCTACCAGGCCTATCACCAAAGGGCTGGGACTGGAAAGAACAAGGTAAGAATCAAATGCAGGGCCCTTGTCCAGGACAGCAAATACTCCTGGGACTACCACTCCATAGCCCAGAAATTTAAAAATCCCCAGGATGGCAGAGTGAACCCCAACTGTTCCAACTCCCCCCCAAACTGAAAATGTAGTAATTGTTGCCCCAGGGCAAAAGCCTCAACAGTAAAGGTTTGGGAACCCTAGAGGAAGGGCATGGCTAGGGCCCTGCCTCAAAATGGATAGAAAGCAGACTGCAAAGACAAAGACTCTGGAGTCCTACTATCCTCAGAGGGAGGAACCAAATTCAGAGGGAGACAATGTTGACTTCACACCCCCAGCTGAAACATCAACAGGGAACAGGTCCCAAGCAGAAAGCTCTCCTAGATGAGCTCAAAAGGAACTTTGAAAACCAAATGAGAGATAGAAAACAAAATGAATAATTCTTTTAAAATCAAAATTGCAAAATTAGAAAAACATTATAATGAAGAAAACCACTCCTTAAAAAGAAAAATGTGTGATATAGAAAAGGAGCTCCAAAAACTAACCAAGGGAAATAAATCGCTAAAAACTAGAATCAAGCAAATTGAAGCAAATACCTCTACAAGGAACCAAGAATTAGTCAAACAAAACAATAAAAATTAAAAATTAAAAAAAGAGATAAAATATCTCAATAGAAAAATAACTGACCTGGAAAACAGATCTAGGAGAGATGATCTGAGAATCACTGGCCTACCAAAAAATCATGATGAAAAAATGAGCCTGGACAACATTCTCCAAGATCTCATTAAGGAAAACTGCCCTGAGATACTAGAACCTGAGGGTAAAATAGAAATTGAGAGAATCCACCAGATACCTCCTGAAAGAGATCCCAAACAGAAAAGTCCTTGAAATGTTGTGGCCAAATTCAAGAATTACCAGGTTAAAGAGAAAATACTTCAAGTGGCCAGAAAGAAACAATTTATAAATATTGAGGAACCACAGTGGGGATCGCACAGGATTTGGCAGCCTCTAAACTGAAAGATTGGAGGCAGTGGAATACAATTTTTTGCAAGGCAAAAGAGCTCAGTTTACAACCAAGGATCACCTACCCAGCAAGACTGAGCATATTCTTCTAGGCAAAGAGATGGTCATTCAATGATATAACAGATTTCCAGAACTTCCTGATGAAAAAGCCAGAGCTCAATGGAATATTTGATCTCCAATTATGACATGCAAGAGTGACATAGAAAGGTAAACAAGGAAAACATACACACACACACACACAACCTGTTATTTAATAAGAGCAAACTGTTTATAGACAAGTAGAGGGTATGAGGATAAATTACACAAAATGATGATTTAAAAAATCTTATTAAGGGCTACAAAGGGACTGGAATAAGAGGAATGAATGAAGTGGAAAAGGATAAATTATGCCACACAAAGAGGCATAAAAACAGAGGAAAAGCAGAGGAAAAGAAAGGAGGGAGATGAGTATTACATGAGCTTTTCCCTCATTGGTTCTGGTGCAAGGAGGGAATAACACAACCAGTTAAGCATAGGACTCTATGGAGAAGAGATGCAAAAGGCATCATAATAGAGGGAAAGAGGGGAGGGAAAGAAGTTTTGCCTGAGATTTATTCTTGTCACTCTTGGTAGAAAGAAGAAATAACATCCTTCATTAAGTATAAAAATATCCTACAGGCAGTAGGAAGGGGAAAGCATTATGAAAGAGGGGAGGGTGGTTAGAAAGGAGGGAAGAAGTAATGGAGAAGGGAAGAAAAAGGGAGGGGGGCTGATAAGGAAATACTGAGGTGTGATAGTAATGGCAATTAAAGATTCCCCTGTATTGGCTTGGTTTTCAAATTGGTTGTGTTAAAACCCAGAGCTTGTTAATCCCACCTGTGGGATGGACTTGTTGATGTGAAAAGAAAGTCCTGAACTGGGAGGAGCTGGTGACATAGATTTGGAGAGACAAGAGAGAGGCAGAAGGACCTTTTTGGAAGCAGCACCCTCGTGGAGGCAGAGAGAGAGACTGAGAGAATTGCTGGGGGCCACTTTGAATTGCCCTGGACTTTTGAGACCTGCCCCCTGAGCTGCCAAGGACTGAGGAGACATGGCTGTTTTGCTGGTACTTTGTCTGTATGTTTTGATGTTGTTTTGCCAGATTTGTCCACTGGTGAAAGACAGTCCTTTTGTTGAAGAAGTCCTAGAACCTGGCTGTTGGCTAAGAGCTCCTGAGACTGTCCTGCAGACAGAGGGTGAATATTGTCCACTGGTGAAGGACAGTGCTGTTGTTGCAGGGGTCTGGGAACCTTTCTGTTG
>NW_027185715.1:3004016-3043101 GCF_028583685.1 Petaurus breviceps papuanus | reverse complement strand
ACAGTGCTGTTGTTGCAGGGGTCTGGGAACCTTTCTGTTGGTTCAGAAGCCCTGAAGAAGGATTTTCTTGTTGTATGTTTACAAAAATCCTGGGAGAGGGTTTTGCTAATGTTTTCAGGGGTTCTAGGACTGTTCTGCAGACAGAGGATGAATTAATGAAGAGACTGGCAATGTATCTTGTGGCCTTGCTAAGCCTTGTCTCCCCAGGAACTAAGATGAAGAAAAGACCTCCATTTGGGTATTAAGTGCTGTGCTTAAACTTGATGTAACTCTGGGGTAGATTCAATTGTGATCCAGGGGTGGGGAACTTTTGACCTTTTTGTGTTCTATGGTTGAACAAATGAATGTACTTTACTTATGTTTGGAAACTAATCTCCATTTGAGAAGAGGGGTTTTGTGATGTACTAAATGAAGGTACAGCCTAGGGGTGGAGTAGTATTTAGAACAGGGACTTTGTAATTTATTGAATGAATGGAAGGTCCTGGGGTGGGGTAGTACTTGGAGATTATTTAATCACACTTAGTAAATGCTGTATTTTGAATGATGTCATATTTTTATCTTCTCTGTTCTTAATTTGTCACTGAATAAAATGGAGAGCACCTATGCTGGTATTTTGAACCTTGGGAAGTTACCTTTCCTTCGCATTACAATACAGTGGGTCAAACAAGAAACCATAGAAACAATCAGTAACTTCATTCAAGAAAATGACGACAATGAGAAAATATACCAGAATTTGTGGGATGCAGCAAAGGCAGTTCTTAGGGGAAGTTTTATGTCCCTGAGTGCATACATGAATAAATTAGAGAAAAGGGAGTTCAATGAATTGGGCAAGCAATTGAAAAAGCTAGAAAAAAAAACAAATTAAAAATCCCCAATTAAATACTAAATTAGAAATACTGAATTGAAATTAAGAAAACTATTGAATTAATAAATAAAACTAAGAGCTGGTTTTATGAAAAAAAAAACAATAAAATTGATAGACCATTAGTCAATATTATAAAAAAAAAAAGAAAGAAGAAACCCAAATTATAAGTATCAAAAATGAAAAGGGCAAACCTACCTCCAATGAAGAGGAAATTAAAACAATAATTAGGAATTATTTTGCCCAGTTGTGTGCACATAAATTTGACAATCTTAGTGAAATGGATGAATATTTGCAAAAATATAAGTTGCCAAGATTAACTGAAGAAGAAGTAAATTACCTAAATAGCCCCATCTCAGAAAAAGAAATCAAACAAGTCATCAGTGAACTCCCTAGGGAAAAATCTCCAGGGCCAGATGGATTTACTAGCAATTTCTATCAAACATTCAAAGAACAATTGATTCCAATACTCTACAAACTATTTGGGAAAATTAGTGAAGGAGTCCTACCAAATACTTTTTATGACACAAATATGGTACTGATACCTAAATCAGGAAGAGATAAAACAGAGAAAGAAAATTATAGACCAATCTCCCTCATGAATATAGATGCAAAAATTTTAAATAAAATATTAGCAAAAAGACTACAGCAACTTATGACAGGAATAATACACTTTGATCAGGTAGGATTTATTCCAGGAATGCAAGAATGGTTTAGTATTAGGAAAACCATCAGTATAATTGATCATATCAACAATAAAACTAGCAAAAACCACATGATTATCTCAATAGATGCAAAAAAGGCTTTTGACAAAATATGACATCCATTCCTATTAAAAACACTGGAAAGTATAGGAATAAATAGAACCTTCCTTAAAATAATAGGTAGCATCTATTTAAAGCCATCAGCAAGTATTATACATAATGGGGAGAAGCTAGAAGCATTTCCAAAAAGATCAGACAAGAAACAAGGATGTCCACTATCACCCCTCTTATTCAATCTGGCACTAGAAATGTTAGCATTAGCAATTAGAGAAGAAAAAGAAATCAAAGGAATCAAATTAGGCAAAGAAGAGTCCAAGCTATCACTCTTTGCAGATGATATGATGATATACTTAGAGAATCCTAGAGAATCAAGTAAAAAACTACTTGAGACAATAAATAAATTTGGCAAAGTTGCAGGATTGTAATGTAATGCCAAGGAAAGGCAACTTCCCAAGGTTCAGAATACCAGCATAGGTGCTCTCCATTTTATTCAGTGACAAACCAAGAACAAAGAAGATCAAAACATGACATCATTCCAAATACAGCATTTACTAAATGTGATTAAATAATCTCCAAGGACTACCCCACCCCAGGACCTTCCAATCATTCAATCAATTACAAAGTCTCTGTTCTAAATACTTCTCCACCCCTAGGCTATACCTTAATTAAGTCCACCACAAAGCCCCTCTTCTCAAATGGAGATTAGTTTCCAAACTTAAGGTCAAAAGTTCCCCACCCCTGAATCACAATTGAATCTACTCCAGAGTTACATCAAGTTTAAACACAGCACTTAATACCCAAATGGAGGTCTTTTCTTCATCTTGACATGAGGCAAGTTCTCAGCAATCTTAGTTCCTGGGGAGACAAGGCTTAGCAAGGCCATAAGATACATTGCCAATCCCTTCATGAATTTATCCTCTGTCTGTAGAACAGTCCTAGAACCCCTGAACACATTAGCAAAGCCCTCTCCCAGGATTTCTGTAAACATACAACAAGAAAATCCTTCTTCAGGGCTTCTGAACCAACAGAAAGGCTCCCAGACCCCTGCAACAACAGCACTGTCCTTCACCAGTGGACAGTATTCACTCTGTCTGCAGGACAGTCTCCAGACCCCTGCAACAACAGCATTGTCCTTCACCAGTGGACAGTATTCATTCTGTCTGCAGGACAGTCTCCAGACCCCTGCAACAACAGCACTGTCCTTCACCAGTGGACAGTATTCACTCTCTGTCTGCAGGACAGTCTCAGGGCTTCTTAACCAAAAGCCAGGTTCCAGGACTTCTTCAACAACAGGACTGTCTTTCACCAGTGGACAAATCTGGCAAAAGAACATCAAAAAAGACAGACAAAGTACCAGCAAAACAGCCATGTCTCCTCAGTCCTTGGCAGCTCAGGGGGCAGGTCTCAAAAGTCCAGGGCAATTCAAAGCAGCCACCAGCAATTCTCTTAGTCTCTCTCCCTCCACGAGGTGCTGCTTCCAAAAAGATCTTCCCCCTCTCTCTTGTCTCTCCAAATCTATGTCACCAGCTCCTCCCAGTTCAGGACTTTCTTTTCACATCAAAAAGTCCATCCCACAGGTGGGATTAACAAGCTCTGGGTTTTAACACAATCAATTTGAAAACCAAGCCAATACAGGGGAATCTTTAATTGCCATTACTATCACAAGGATATAAAATAAACCCACATAAATCCTTGGCATTCCTGTATATTTCTAATGAAATTCAACAGCAAGAGACAGGAAGAGAAATCCCATTTAAAGTTACTGTAGACATTATAAAATATTTGGGCATCTACCTGCCAAAATAAACCCAAGATCTATATGAACACAACTACAAAACACTTTTTATACAAATAAAGTCAGATCTAACTAGTTGGAAAGACATCAATTGCTCATGGCTGGGTTGAACTAATATAATAAAAATGGCAATTTTACCTAAATTAAATTGTATATTTAGTGCCATAACAATCAGTTTACAAAAAATCTACCTTATAGAGCTAGAAAAAATAATAACAAAATTCATTTGGAAGAACAAAAGGTCCAGAATATCAAGGGAATTAATGAAAAGAAATGCTAGGGATGGTGGACTAGCTATACCAGATTTTAATCTGTACTGTAAAGCAGCAGTCCTCAAAACTACTCAGTACTGGCTGAGGAATACAGTAGTGGATCAATGGAATAGATTGGGTACATAAGACTCAGCAGTCAATGACTATAGTAATCTACTGTTTGATAAACCCAAAGACCCCAGTTTTGGGGATAAGAACTCACTATTTGACAAAAACTGCTGGGAAAACTAGAATATGGTATGGCAGAAACTGGGCATAGACTATTGTATAACACCATATACCAAAATCAAATCTAAATGGGTGCATGATCTAGGTATAAAGGCTGATACTATAAGCAATCTGGGATAACAAGTAATAGTTTACCTGTCAGATTTGTGGAGAGGGGAAGACTTTATGACCAAACAAGAATTAGAGGGCATTATAAAAAGCAATATGGATAATTTTGATTACATTAAATTGAAAAGCTTCTGTACAAACAAAGCCAATGTAACCTAGATTAAGAGGAAAGTGGAAAATTGGGAAAGAATTTTTACAACCTATGTCACTGATAAAGGACTCATTTCTTTTTTTTTTTAAAGCAATTGGGGTTAAGTAACTTGCTCAAGTTTTGCTTGAACTGCTCAAACCCAGGTGTTTCTGGGTGGGTGCTAAGTGTCTGAGCCCAGATTCAATCCCAGGTGATCCCAATTCTGGGGCCAGTGCTCTTACTTGCTGTGCTACCTGGCCACCACTAAAGGACCCATTTCTAAAAATATACAGAGAATTGAGTCAAATCTCTAAGAATACAAGTCATTCCCCAACTGATAAATGGTCAAAGGATATGAACAGGCAGTTTTCAGAGGAAGAAATTAAAGATGTTTATAAGCATATGAAAAAAAAATGCTCTAAATCACTATTGATTAGAGAAATGCAAATCAAAACAACTCTGAGGTATCACATCTCACCAGTCCAATTGGCTAAGATGACAGAACAGGAAAATGACAAATGCTGGAGAGGATGTGGACCAATTGGAACACTAATGCATTGCTGGTAGAGTTGTGAACTGATTTAACCATTCTGGAGAGCAATCTTGAATTATAACCAAAGGGCTATAAATAATTTCATACCCTTTGACCTAGCAATACCACTTCTAGGGTTGTATCCCAAAGAGATCATAGAAGTGCGAAAAAGACCGATATGTACAAAAATATTTATAGCAGCTCTTTTTGTGGCTGCAAAGAATTGGAAATTAAGGGGATGCCCATCAATTGGGGAATGGCTAAACAAGTTGTGGTATATGCATGTTATGGAATACTATTGTGCTATAAGAAATGAGGAGCGGATGGACTTCATATTTTTACCTGGAGAGGCTTATACGAACTGATGCTGAGTGAGAAGAGTAGAACCAGGAGGAATTTGTACACAATTACAGACACAATGTATGTGTGATGACCAACTTTGATAAACTGGACACTTCTCAGCAATCCAGAGTCATAAGTCAACCCCAAAAGACTCATGATGGAGAGAGATGTTTACACCTAGAGAAAGAACTGAGTTTGAAGCCAGATTGAAGCAAATTACCTGCTCTTTTTCTTTTTCTTGTTTGGTTTTGTTTCTTGTTTCCCATTCTTCATTCCATCTGATACAGTCCTTTATAACCTGACTAATGCCTAATGTGAAAGTATTTGCAGATACTATACTTGATTGTATGCCACCATGGGGGGTCGAGGGGGAGGGAGAGAAAATTTGAAACTCAAGGAATTGTGGTAATGAATCTTGTATACTAAAATTAAACAAATTAATAAAGACCCCCCCAAAAAAAGAGCTCTCACATAACTCCAAGTTCCCAAGTCAGTTCCCACTATACCACCCTGTTTCTCAGACAATAACTGCATTGCCACAAAAGGCCATTTGTGTGATCAAACAATGTCAGAGGTGAAAAAGGGAAGTATTTACTCTCAGAACCATTTACTCAGGTATATGGCATTGAATTCCATTGCCAATTGGCAAATGACTTGTGATCTGGTAGCCCTAAAAGGGGTCAAGAGGTGTTGGTACAAATTTATGGTATATTTTCCTCTTAGTATCCTTCAAAATCTAGCCCTCAAGTCATTAATTCTCAACAGGATCCTAGATCTTTTCAGCACCTCTGAATAAGAGACAAAAGCACCTCAAAAGGAGTATAAACAAAGGTCTTTACAAATATTCAAAAAAGCCATGATGAGGAAAGCCAATACACTATTCAGAACTCTGACTACAAAAAGACTGTCAAATCCTGAACACCTAACATTATGAGTGCAATTTTTAATGGCATAAAACTGCCAGGTAATGTAAATATCAAGAGTACAGATTACTCCCTTTCTCCAAGCCCCTTTATTAAAGTCCACTTTGACTTAACCAAGCACCCTGTTACTTCAGGTTCACTGTTGGAATGAGAGGATGAATTCATGGGTCTTTTAACAGTCAACAAAAGGCAGTGTACCTCCCTATAGCACAGACAGAATCAAAAGGATATAGTAGCATTTAGCTCAAGTAGATAAGACCCTTCCTCAAATCCTTATATAAATATGTCTGGTCATGTTGACTCTCTGTGTTGAGACAACTACCAAAACTGAGAGGCTCCAATTTCATGTAGATGAAATACCCTCAGATGACCAGGAAGCCACATCAATTTGTTGAGGGTCTACCATGAACCTTTGTCAAAAGAGGAAACACTTTTGAACAAAGGGACCAATGAGGGCCTAAGATCAGCTTTGTTGTCTTTGAGGGAAAACTAGTTAAAGTAATATTGTGGAAAAGTCCTCTACAGAAATTAGGGAGCATCTCTATATCTGTTTTGATAGTAAGTTTCTACAGCATGCTAGTTTCTACAGCATGCTTGCATACTTCATATCAACCCTTTAACTCTCTAAAAAAGGAATTATGTGCTAGATTTAAAATGATTACAGCTAAATCCACAAGAAAAGGGATATATAATTTCACCAAGGTAAAAATTATTATGAATTAACTAGGGAGAAATATAAAATTTTAAATGTTTATTCGGCACTCCTCCATGATCAGCCTTCAGGAGGAACAATGATCACTGAAAGGTTTGTGAAGGAGCCCATCTTGGAATTCTGCCAAGCTGCTGCAAATTTTCTGACTGAACCCTACCACCATCTGTCAAAGAAGGGCAGGTACTGACTCTGTTTGGTCACAAGGAACTGAAACAAGTGCTGGTAGGGGCAAAATATTCTGCATTTTGACTAGAGACCTAGATTACAGATCCACAAGGCTACAGAAATCTGTATAGAATACCCTCCCCATTCCCTGTCCTCCCCAAAGTAAAATTAAAAAAATGTAAATCAACCCAGCCACAAAAGAAAAACATGAAAGGAGGGATTTAAGTGGGGTACCAGTTCTTGTGACTTTATCTGAAGGAAAGAAAAATGAAATTCACTTGGAGAGAGTTGTCTCCCCCTGAAGGACATTCAGGGCAAAAACACAGGTGAGTAAACCATGTATCTTCCAATGTGAAGAGAGTAAGGTAGACTTGTGGCCCAGTTTCTGAGTAGGAAAAAATGGAGTCAGAAAGTGAGTAATAGTCGAATAATATGAGGAGGAGGAGGAGAAGAAGAAGAAATGGTAGGAGGATGAAAGAAAAAAGGGAGGGGAGAGAGAGAGAGAGAGAGAGAGAGAGAGAGAGAGAGAGAGAGAGAGGCCAAGCCAATAAATATTTTAAGAGAAAAAAGTTTCAATAAAAGCATACAAGAATACAAGTAGAAAAATTAACAGAGAAGATTCCTAAAAGGAAGAGTAGTAACTCCTAAAAGAGAATACAAAGCCATCTTTTACAAATATTATAAGACAAAGGAAGGTAAATTAATGCTTGACAAAATGCAGGATCTGCTATTGAGACAACATAGGAGGATTGAAAAGATGAATGAATTATATAAAAGATGATATTGAGAATGAATGTAGATAAAACTTAGAGCTGTAAATAGATATTTCTAGGGGGAAAACCCTCAATCACTTGATTAGGAAATATTCAATCAATAATGACAATGTAGATGCTCTCTAAAAAACTGAAAAAATTAACAGATTTGGAACATAAAAACACTAAAGTAAGGAAAATTTGGCAGAACAGAAGTGAAAGGAGAGATGGAACTAAGATGACAGAGTAAAGGCAGGGATTGGCCTCAGCTCTCTCCCAAACCCCTCCAAATACCTTTTAAAAATTACTCTAAACAAATACTAGAGCAGCAGAACCCATAAAAAGATGGAATGAAACAAATTTCCAGCACAGGGCAACTTGGAAAATGGGCGGGAAAGATCTGTTGCACCAGAGTGAAAGTGGAACACAGTCCAGTGCAAGCAATGCTAGCACAGCCCCAGCCACAGCAAAGCAGGAACAGGTCTTGAGAGTGACTCAATCAGCAGTGGCTATGACAGCAGCTGCTTCCAGAGCTCTCAGTCCACAGACAATAATAGGGTTGAACAACTGGTCAGAAGGATATTACAGGAGTCTCTTTGATAGCACTGAGGCAGGACTCCATTGCTTTGCCCATACTTGGATCCAGGTCACATTCCTGGGTGCTAGTCCCATGGTGAGGAGGAGCACTAGCAAAGCAGAGTTTGGAGTCATAGTTGAAGTGGGACCCTCTTCACAGTTCCAGGGTAGAAAAGAGTGCTCATGGTCACTCACAGACCAGAGCACAAGCCAGGAGAGTAGTAAACACCTCTTCTTAGATGATACCACTTTGAAAGAATGGAAAACTTACAGATCCCTAGAAGTATCTCTGAAAACAACTACACAAAACCCCTGAGGCTTGAGACAGTTTGCACTCCACCCTGAAAGAGGAGACCTACTTTAACAAAGACTTAAAAGTAATAGGCTGAGGAAATGAGCAAATAATGGGGAAAAAATTGACCATAGAAACTTATTATGGTGACAAGGAATATCAAAACACACTCAGAAGGAGACAACAAAGTAAAAGTTCCTACATCCAAAGCCTCAAAAAAAAAATATATGAATTGGTCTCAGGCCATGGAAGAGCTCAAAAAGGATTTTGAAAATCAAGAGACATAGAAGAAAATTGGGAAGAGAAATGAAAGTAATTCAAGAAAATCATGAAAAATGAATCAACAGCTTGTTAAAGGAGACACACAAAAAATACTGAAGAAAATAACACTTTAAAAAACAGACTAGTCAAAATAGTAAGAGAGGTCTAAAAAGCCAATGAGGATAAGAATGTCCTAAAAATCAGAACTTGTCAAATGGAAAATGAGATCCAAAAGCTCACTGAAAAAAATAATTCCTTAAAAATTAGAATGGAGCAAATGGAAGCTAATGACAGTGTTAGAAATCAAACAAAGCTAAAAGAATGAAAAAAGAGAAAGTGAAATATCTCATTGGGAAAAAAAAACTGACCTGGATAATAGATCCAGGAGAGATAATCTAAAAATTATGGGACTACCTGATAAAAGTCATGATCAGAAAAAGAGCTTAGACATCATCTTTCAAGAAATTATCAAGGAAAATTGCTCTGGTGTTCTAGAACCAGAGGGTAAAATAAAAATTGAAAGAATCCACCAAACAACCCCTGAAAGAGACCCCAAAATGAAAACACCCAGGAATGTCATAGCCAAATTTTAGAGTTTGCAGGTCAAGGAGAAAATATTGCAAGCAGCCAGAAAGAAATGATTCAAATATAGTGGAGCCACAGTCATGATAATGCAAGATTTAGCAGCTTCTACATTAAAGGATCAAAGGGCTTGGAATGACATTCCAGAGGGCAAAGGAGCTAGGATTACAACCAAGAATCACCTACCCAGCAAATGTATAATCCTTTAAGGTAGAAAATAGATATTCAATGAAATAGAGGACTTTTAAGCATTCTTGATTAAAATATCAGAGCTGAATAGAAAATTTTATTTTCAAATAAAAGACTCAAGAGAAACATAAAAAGGTAGACAGGAAAGGGAAATCACAAAGGACTTAATAAGTTAAAACTGTTTACATTCCCACATGGGAAGATGATATTTGTAACTCACAAGACTTTTATCATTATTAGGGTAATTAGAAGGAGTATATATAGACAAAGAGCACAGGTGTGGATTGAATATGAAAGAATGATATCCAAAAAATAAAACTAAGGGGTGAGAGAGATGAATGTACTGGGAGAAAGAGAAAGCAAGAGGTAGAATGAGGTAAATTATCAAATTATCTCACATAAAAGAGACAAGAAAAAGGTTTTTACAATGTAAGGGGAGAGGGGAAAAATGAAGGGGAGTGTGTGAACCTTACTCTCATCAGAAATGGCTAAAAGAGGAAATAACATACACATTCAATTGGGGATAGAAATCTATATTAACCTACAGGAAAGTGGAATAGGAAGAGGATGGTGGGGCATGATAGAAGGGAGGGCAGACTGGGAAAGAGGTTAGTCAGAAGCAAAACACTTTTGAGGAGGGGCAGGGTAAAAGCAGACAGAGAACAGAATAAACAGGGTGGGAGGAATAGAATAGAGTGAAATACAGTTAGCAATAGTAACAGTTAAAAAAATTGAAGCAAGATTCTCTGATAAAGTCCTCGTTTTTAAATATACATAGAAGTGAGTCAAATTTTTAAAACATAAGAGCCATCCCCCAGTTGATAAATGTTCAAAAGATATTTTCAGATGAAGTAATCAATGCTATCTATAAATATATGAAAAAAATGCTCTAGCTCACTGTTGATAGGAGAAATGCAAATTGAAAGAATTCTGAGCACTACCTCAGAATAAATACCTTTATTAGATTAGCTAATAGGACAGAAAAGGTAAATAGCAAATGTTGGAAGGGATGTGGGAAAATGAGGCATTAATACACTGTTGGTAGAGTTATGAACTGATTCAACCATTCAGTAGAGCAATTTGGAATTATGCCCAAAGGGTTAAAAAATGCATACCCTTTGACCTAGCAATACCACTACTAGGTTTGTATCCCAAAAGAGATTTTTTAAAAAGGAAAAGAACATATATGTACAAAAAATATTCATAGCAGCTCTTTTCTGGGGGTACAGAATTAGAAATTGAGAGAACGCCCATCAATTGGGGAATGACTGAACAAGTTGTGGTATATAATTATGATGGAATACTATTATATTACAAGAAATGATGAGCAGGATGATCTGAGAAAAACCTGGAAAGACTTTCATGGGCTGATGCAAACTGAAATGTATATGTACAAAGTAACTGAAATATTGTAAGCTGTGGATGACTTAGCTATTCTCAGCAATACAGTAATCCAAGACAATTCTGAAGACCTTTTAATCAACAAAGTTATCCATGCCCAGAGAAAGAACTGATGGTGTCTGAGTATAGATCGAAGCATACTTTCTTTAGGTTTATTTTTCTTGAGGGTTTTTTGTTTATTTTTAACAACATGACTATTATAGATATATTTTTACATGACTACACATGTATAACCTTTATCAAATTGCTTGCCTTCCCAAAGGGGGAGGGAGGTGAGGAAGAGAGAGAATTTGAAACTCAAAGTTTTAAAAATGAATGTTAAAAAAATTTACATGTAACTCGGGAAAAATAAAATACTAAATAAAAGATAAAAAATGGGGGGAAAGAATGGAGATATGAAAAATAAACATTAACACAACTTTAAAAAAGAGAAGCAAAAGAAAATTATGAAAAAGACATAATTACTAAATTTAATAATTTTAGTGACAAACAGCAAGGTTTTTGAGAATCCAAGAGACAACTAACTTGTCAAACACAAAGGAAAACACATTTTAAAAACACAAAATTTTTCTACAGTACAATAAATTGCAAAAACGATTTTTAAAGTATATTCTGAAAAGCAAAGGAGCTGCAGTCATGACCCAAAATTAATTTCTCAGTAGGCATAAGCTTAATCATTAGTGTGGGAAAAAATGATGGCTAGCAACAAGAGAAGTAACACAATCATTCCAGCTGGAAAAGCCAGAAGTAAACAGAATATTCGATTTGTGAATTCCCAAACAACAAAACCACAAGAAAAATAAATGACTACAACTATCAAGAAAAGACTTAATAATGAAATCAAATGCCTCATATTTACAGGTGAATTTAAAATAGACAGACCAACAGAGAAGAATCACATGGTGTAAAAGGAATAACGAAGAATTATCAAAGGTTAAAAAGGGATAAAGACAGAAGCAAAACCCATAATAGGAGAGGATAAAGGTAAAAAACAGAACCAAAGCATCACAGACTAAACTTCCTGACCTTGCTAAAGAATACTTGAACAAAGAATGAGTTGTATGACTGGAATAAAGGATGTTATCTCATAAAGGCCATAATCTTAAGGAAGTTTTATATTGGAAGACCATTTTCTCTGAGCAGTTTGTCTCCATGAACAGAATCCTGAACCAGGAGAAAGGATATGTGAGTTTCTAAGTGTATATATGAGACTGTAGCTCAATGAATTAGCACTTAATATAAGGAAGCAAGCAAAAACTACAAACTTTAATATTGACTCGATAATGATATCTTGAACAATGTGTAGGTCAAAGAAAAAAATAGTAAACATAATAATGGTGAGAAAGACAATAATAATCCTGAAATAATAATCAAAATTCCTGGAACACAACTAAAGCTGTCTATAGAGAAAAAATAACATTCCTGAAAATGTACAGTAACAAAAAGAAAAAGAGATTAATGAAGCAGTAGTTGACAGTATTCTTATAACTAGTTTCGGTAATTCTATAATTTCCCCAATTTGTAAACAAGAAAATGTGGCATAAAACCACTGAAATATAGGAAATTTTCTTTTTGTCCCTTCATGTCTATACATCCTTATTTCATAAAAGGCCTGAAGTGAATGTAGATTGAAAATTTAGATGTGGTGAAGGCCTGTGCTCTACTAAGTACTGGTCAAGGTTAGGATGCATCTGTCCAACAAAGGTAAAGCTTCATCATATACCTGGGAGCCACAATACAGATAGATAACAACTATCATGTCACTCAACAATCAAGGGCCAATGGATAAGCCAGAAGTAGGCTTAAGAATGAGAGTAAAAATGCTGTCTAATTATTTTGCTTTGGAAAGAACTCAAAAGATGATATTTTATGGGGTCAAACAGGTCAAAACAGGAACTGATTCTAATAATATGAAATTGAATTAAAATATATTCAAAGTCTTACATTGATTTCAAAAAAATCAACTTTACAAGAGCAAGGTGAGAGATGCATGATTTGACACTACTCTGAAAAATATCTATGTATTTTAGAGTCCCGTAAGGTCAACAACATTATATGGTAGTCAGAAAAGTTAATGAAATCTTGGGCTACATGAAAAGAAGTGTAGCTTCCAGGGATAAGGAAATGACACTCACATTATATACATTGACCTAGTCAGTCCACCCCTCAAGTATTTTGTTTAGGGACCTACTTGAACTTCCAGAAGCCAAGATGGCAGAGTAAACTGTAAGTGCTCTCATCCCCTTCCCCCCTTGTTAACCTTGAAAAACTCAGAGGAATATTGCCCCCAGGAAATATTCTGGAATAGTGGAACCAGCAGAAGGGGTACAACAGGCTTTTAGCTCAAAACGCTAGGGAGATCAAGGGGAAGCGTCCCTCTTGCTATAGCTGAAAGGGACTAATGCAGGATGGGAGGGATCCCAGCAAGCACCATCTCAGTAGACCAGCAGGAGATCCTGAGCTCTAGCGGGGTGGAGTCAGCAAACACCAACACCAGGACCCCACACGTGCTTTTGCATAGCCAAGGGAATTGGCAGACACCAGCATGGACAGAATCCACCAGTAACTGAGCCCACTTGTGATCTAGCCCTGGGTTGGAGAGGTGGAGACCTGGAGTGGCCAGACCACCTCTCCCCCACATGTCTTGCTTCAAGCTTCAGTGTAACCTTGGGGAAACTCAGAAAAACATCATCTGGTCTCAGCCTTGGCACACACCAGCCAACTCCAGCTCAGCGTCAGGTGAGCTGCAGCCCGATATAGCTTCTAACTGAAGTAACCAGAGACCACAGCACACAAAGCCAGTAACCAGGGTCCTAGGTCCTCACAAAAGAAGTGTGCAACCGAGTCCCCTGTGCCCCAGAAGCAGAGAACCACTTTAAAAGTCAGGAAACAGACAATCACAATGAACAAAAAGCAAATTGGAAAGGCAAAAATTATAGAATCTTGCCATGGAGACAGGGAAGATCAAATACAAATTGACACTATAATCATATCTGAAAACTCAAAAGGAAATATGAACTGGTCTCAAGCCCAAAAAGCATTCTTGGAAGCACTCAAGAAGGATTTTAAAAGCCAAATTATAGAGGTAGAAGAAAAATTGACCAATTATTTTAAAAACATAATTGACAAAATGGAAAAAAAAATCATTGAAGGGAACAAGTCCTTAAAAAGTAAAATTGGCCAAATGGATAAAGAGGTACAAAACCTAATTGGAGGAAACAATTCATTAAGAATTAAGATCAGACAAGTAGAAGCTAATGACTCTATGAGGCATCAAGAATCAGTCAAACAAAATCTAAAGAATGAAAAAAAATACAAGAAAATGTATTGTGTTTAGGAAGGACTTTGTTAAGGTGGAGAACTTCCACTGGAGGGCAGTCAAGATGGGAAAGGTCCTTGTGTCAATGTCAGGAGAATCAGCTGAAGAAACTCAGGATATTTAACCTGTGAAAGATAAAACTCAAGGAGGACATGTCTTAAAACTGTCTTTAAAGTTTGATGGCTTAGTATAAATTTGGTAATATTCTAACAACAGTAAAATATCATGCAATAATTGATTATAGCAAGTTGAACAGGTACTTCATTATTTTTCAGCTTAGAGACAGCAAGAGTTCCCACAGGAAAGGCATTTCTCCTAAACATTGTTTCCCCGGGTAAATAATATATAGCTTTCCTATGGGAAGCCCCTTCCAATAAAGCTAAGTTGTCTAGAAGGACAACAAAATGAGACAGACTGCAAGTACTGACTCCACAATACTAAAAGTGTTCAGGGTAACAAAAAGAAAATGACATGAAAAATAACCAGGTCATTTGTTCACATAAAAATGCTGGAAAAATGAAAGGCTTAACTTTACGATCTGTGAGACAAAAAGTTCCCCTATTAATGTACCTTTTGGGTTCATTATTAAATCTTCAGTTGAACCTTTATGTTACATTAGCTATACTATTTTGAAGATGCTTTTGAAAATAAAATTATTCATATCAAAAATTTAATATCTGTTATTCTGAATAAATAATAATAAGTGACTTTCAGAAAACCATAGCAAATCCCCCCAATTTAAAGACTGCTTTCTGGGGAGGTTAGATGGCACAGTGAGTAAAGCACCGGCCCCGGAGTCAGGAGGACCAGAGTTCAGTTCCTGCCTCAGACACTTAACACTCACACAAAAAACTAGCCGTGTAACCTTGGGCAAGTTACTTAACCCCAATTGCCCTCAAAAAAAAAAAAAGGTAAAAACTGCTTGCTTACACCAGTAGTTGCACTTATACCAGGCAGTAACAAGTTTTCCAGGGTCATATAAATGACAAAATCCCAAGGAACTGCTTGTACTCTTGTCCTTTGACTAGGTTATCCAATAGAATGGAATTTGACCTCTCGTATTTGAAAACTGTACCATGTTTGCCAAGGTGTCCAGGATACTGTTAGTTTTTTTGTAAGGTGACTTTGCAATTGAGTTAATATATTCTACAGTGAACATAGCTGTTAAGGTAAAAAGGGGAGGGGGGGTGGAATCAATCAGATAAGATCAACTCTCAGGCCATCTTCAATGTGGACTAGCAGTTCCCACATGATGCTCTCAGAGCATTGAATATTTTATTATTGTACTGCACCAAAGTTATTGTGCCAACGGGTAGAACTTTTTAATTTCCACCTCCTCTAGTGAATATCAGATCCATCAATGTCAAAAGGAGTACAGTGCAGTTGTTAGGTAAAAAGTTTCCTTTACATTCCAACTGCTGAGAACATCTTCATCTGCCAATGACAGACATTTTAATTCATCAGTCTCCAAGTGGCTCTGTCTTGTAAAAGACACAGATTAGGTCCTGAATGGTCTTTGAAAGTCATCTCTGCTGGATTTGAATGAGGGCTCAATTATAATTTTCTACCAGATGAAGACAGAAGTGGATTAAAGAAGAAAGACAACTGTTTGAAATGCATGCTGCATTTAGCAGGGAACTAAAAGAATTGAATTCAGAAAAAGCTGATCTTCATACTGGTGAAGATGTTAGCAGCCCTCTTTGTTTACTGAAAATTAATCACCCTGTGATTTCTGAAAAGGAAACAAAGGCATGCATTCTGTTTGCACAGAATATAACTCCTCATTTGACAGAGTTTAGGGCTCTCAGGGACAGCTGATGGTGTCAAATCATGTTCTTATGAATGCCATTGCATAGTTTTAGGAAAGAAAAGGATGAATATGCTGGGATTCAGCCCTGTGGTATAGCCAACAGATGATGATGATGCTTTTTAGGATCTCAGTTTTAGATCCTGTACCTATAGTTATGTGATCAATTTATTCCTTTGGGCCAAGCGCAAATATGTTTGGACTAGTAAAGGTTAACCTCCATGGTGCAAAATCCAACTCTCATCCCTGAGAAGATGGAAGCCATTTTATAAACTTCTCATTGGATTAGGAAGGTTAACTGGGATTGGATGCCTGCCTAAAAGCAGTTTTTCCAGGGCTGACAGGTTTCCAGAATTTAAGTACATTTTTATAGTTTTAGAGCTGAAAGGAACCTTAAAGACAATAAAGTGTAACTAATTCATTTTATACATGAAAACTTGAGTCCCAAAAGGGCAAAATGACTTGCCCAAGGTCACATTGGTAGTAAATGTCAGAGCCAGGATTTAACTCAAATTTGATCCCAAATTCATTAATATTTCCAGTATATAATGATGTCTCCCAAAGACCAGACTCCCCTGGTTAGATGAACTGCCCTGCAAATACAAATTTTTGAATTTTGCTTGTGCTATTCCATTGAGTTGTTGAGTTAAGCCCAAACTTCAATTCAGTTCAACAATATTAAGCAGCCATTATGTGCATTGTGCTAGGTATTGAGAGTACAAAGAAAATAAAAATGAAAGGCCTTTGTCTTAAGGAGTTTATATTCTCTGTTAAGTGACTCAGAATGTATTGATTAGCAGTGTGAACACAGCTAGAGAGAACAATGTATTGTTTGCTTTTCTCATTCAAGTAATTCAATAATAATTATTGAGTACCTGTCACTGTCTTGGGACCTAACTTTTAAACTCTTCAGACTTTGAAAAGATGACCTGAAGAATTCATTACTAACAAATAGGAGATAACGTCCATAGCAACAGTGACCAAAGCAAGGACAACGTGATCTGAAATGCTGGATTTCAAATGAGGATGATCTGAGATCAGGTCCTTCCTCTGGAAATTACTGTTTATGTGACACATGCCTCCAAAAGTCAAATTAGCTTCTAAAACTTAGTCATTTCTAACAGTTTCTAATGGTTTCTAACATTTCTAACAGCTTATAGTATACAGAAAACACATAACCATATTTGGTTCCTACTTGGTCATTTATTAGACTTTATAGCAGTTTGTTCTAGTTTAGAATAGGGGAGACAGACAATTTTCTAACCTGTTATTCTGTTTTTATTCCATTAAAATCTGACACCTTTCCAATCTTCTAAACTTTACTCTCTTCCATGTACTAGGCAACAATCCAGAGGCACTGGCATTCTTGCTTTTCCTTGAACATAACACTCCATCTTCCAAATCTGGGAGTTTTCACTCTCTGTCTCCTATGCCTGGCACCCTCTCCCTCCTCATCTCCACCTCCTAAATATCATAGTTTTCTTCACCTCTCAGATAAAGTCCAATCTTCTTCAAGAAGTCTTTCCCAATTCTCTTTATTGTTAATGCCTTTCCTTTTAGATGTTTGTGCATGTGTCTGAATGTGCATATACTGTTTGTATATAGGTGTTGTTTTGCGGTTCTTTGCAGGCTTTGTCACACCCATGTTGTAACTTCCTTGAGAAAAGAGACTATTGGGGGATTTTCTTTGTTTCCCTGGTGCTTGCTGCAATTTCTAGCACATAGTAGACACTTAATAAATGCTAATTGACTAATTTAGTCTTTGGGTCCAACACAGGTCTAAGATAGGTCTCTCTTATCCTTGGACAAAGGAAGTCAAAACAGAAGAGTAGGGCCTTTTCATTCTAAAACTGAGTTACTCATGTCAAAAAGGAAGAAATGCATCTTCCTCTTCCTCTTCTTTGCCACCATAGTGGGAATATTAAGGCAACTTTTCAAGATTCTTTCTTCCCTCTAACAAAACTCTTATAGAGAGCTATCTCCTGAATCAGTACCATGGATGTGCAGTACAGCAAAAAGGAAGCCTGGGCTCTTTTCTACCTTGCAGGATGTTTGGATAATAAATAGGAATGCATTTCAGAATTTTTTTTTATTTTCAAAAGCAATGAAGTAATTTCAGAATGACTCAATAATACAAATGAATATTCAGTGTTATTTTGAATGCATCCTTAGTCATGCTGGCATTTTAGGAATGAGAAGAGATCTTCCACCTGGAGTTTGTTTTCTTTTTCTTTTCCTTTTTCCCCAATTCCAGCTTTAAGTGGAACTCTGAAAGGTTTTGATTTCACTCTGATTTACTTCTTCTTCCTGCTAATTTCTTTTGTGGGTTTCTAAGGCAGTAAGTTGTTCCATAATGACTACTTTAAAAAATACCTATCATCCTTACACTATACTTATCACAAGGATAATCATTATTTCTCTATCAAACACATTTTGTTATGGGAAGTTTACATTTCCAGCTTCTAGCTTTTCCTTTGTGAAGTCAAAGACTTAGATAGATAACATGTTCAGACAAAATCATGGCATTAGTATAAGTAGCATCACCTAATATTTAGAACTCTAGGCTAGCACTCTCTTCATCAAGTTGTAATAATCTGACCAATTAACCAACAGAACTAACGTCCTGATAACCAATCCAAACCACTGATGCCAAAATAAGTGTTGCCAGATATGACTCCATCTTCTGGGCTTTGAGCTAATAACCTATCTTAGACCTTGATTTCTACCTCTGTAAGTTAGGGATAGTTACCGATCTTTTAACTATATAAAGTCCCAGGACTATTCTTTGTCTATTTTTTTTTTTAAGCAATCAGGGTTAAGTAACTTGCTCAAGGTTACACAGCCAGGTGTTTCTGGGTGGGTGCTAAGTGTCTGAGCCCGGGATTCGATATCCAGGTCATCCCAACACTGGAGCCGGAGCTCTTACTCGCTGTACTACCTGGCCGCCCCCATTCTTTGTCTATTAAAATCCCCTACCACTCTCATGAAAATTTTCTCAATCAAAAAAATCTTTTTTCTTCCTCAGGCCCTTCATGGGATTTTGTACATCTAGGATGCTGCCATCATAATGTATTAAGCATTACAGGCTAGAAAATGAACCTGTAATTTAGTCAGTTTAGAGAATTTCTAGATGAGAAAAGGCAATCTACCAATTCAATAAAAGTCTCTACCAGTAAGTCTCTAAGTCTTAGAGATATCATATCATGTCATAATACTAAATATTGATCCATTCGTCTTGTAACAATACACCTCTATTGTTCACTAGGTATGAATAAAGCCTGGATACCTCCTAGAATAAGCCAAGGTGTAACAGGAAGTCTTGTCCATGCTCTGAGTAGGTATTAATAAGAGGAGGTATTTCAGAACCAAAGAGAGATGACAAGGGGCTGGCAGTGAAGAGGAAAAAGTGGGAACACTAAGATCTGAGGTATTGGGACAGAGGCCACCAGGAAAAGGAAAAAAGAGAAAGTAGAATTCAACTGTGGCAGAAAAGGGAGAGGTCAAGGTGGGCCGTTGGCTCTAGATTTGGAACAAAAACTCAGGTCAGGTGGTAGCACAGTGGGTAGAGGTCAGGCCCAGAGTTTAAATCCAGCCTCAGACACTTAACTAGCTATGTGATTCTGGCTGAGTCACTTAATCTCAATCTCCCTCAGTTTCTTCAACTGCAAAATGGGGGTCATAATAGCACCTACCTCCCAGGGTTGTTGTAAGGATAGGATGAAGCTATATCTGTATAGTACTTAGCACAGTGTCTGGCACATAGTAGTGATGAGGTGTAGGCTCTGGGAATCTTCTTGAGCTCTCCATGAATGTTTGAGGTATAGGTTCTGGGAACCCCCTTTGAACTCTGATTAAATCATCCCATTTGATGAGGCATTTGCATAAGGCCATAAGCCTTACATTGTGGCTGGGCCCAGATCTCTGTTACTAGCCTAGCCCTCCATTGTCCATCTACTTGCCATCCTTGAGCCTATCAAAATACAATCCACCCTTGAACTGGCTTAGCCCTCCATTGTCAATCTGGCTCCAGGTAGCCTCCAGCAACTTTCCACCCTTAATCACTCATTGATCTCATCTGACTTCTCTTGAAGACCCTCCCCAAACTCTTCCTCTAGACAACCCCTAGATTCCTCCCACAACTTCCTGTATATAAGATCCCATCTTCCCTCCATGTGGTGTGAGAGCACCATAGAATGGACTAGCACAGATTTACTCTGTGTCTAATACTTGGCTGAGAAGACTTGAGTTGAATTCATTTGGCAGGACCTGGTGTGTTGGTATTTTGAGGTCTCCAAAGCAACCCTAACCTTCTTTGTGGGTAACCTCTTCAGTAGGTGCTTAATAAATATTTCCTGTCTCCCACCAGTTGTGTTCACTTGTTTAAGGACTGAGGGAAGTTCTAAGAAAAAGTATGCTCTTTCCCCAATTTCCTTTCTGAGTACTTATTTCCTATCAGATACTCTCATAGACTATTTTTTTACCAAATATTTTACTGAACTGGGAAGAGACCAGAGCTTAGCAAGAGATCAAGACCAATGTAAATTGAGGCAGAGTCAAACCTCTTCGTAACTGTTAGGAATTTACCTAACTGGCAGCTCAGAGCAATTGTGATAGTATTCCCAACTTTCAAGCTCCTTAAAGCAGCCAAGGAGGAAAGAACATGGTACTGAGAGGACATTATGTTGCCACTAGGCTTGAAATGACATAATTGTTAGTATTAGTTGTCACACTGACTTGGGGCCTCTCTTTCTACCATGGCAAATTGACTCTCTCTCTCCTATGTATTACATTTATTATACTTTTTTACTGTGCCATTTTCTATATTCTTTGATCCTTCCATTTGTTAGGACTTTCTTCTTCCTCAAATCACCTTACCTTATCTCTATTTGTGTTATATTCTCTACTAGAGTGTAAACTTTTTGAAACCTATTTTTTATTGCCAAGTTAAATATCAACAAAGACACTTCAAAATAAAAAAGTGAACAGAAAAGAATGCTGCATATCAATCTAAATTTTTGTTACATATTACCTGTTTTATTTTAAGTGTATATTCAATTTAACACAAGAGTAACAAAATTATCCTGGCTGTCTGTTTTTCCTCCTTTCTTCTGTGTATTGCTTTGTGTGCTTTCTTTACTGTTCTTTTGTTTTCTTTTTTGGCATCATTCCTATTATTGTAATGGCAAGCAAAGTAGTACTTAGCTGCTAGTTTCAGCTATTCAAGTGCCTTTGAGCCTTCCCTTTAATTGTATCAAGTCTTTGTTGGAAACAGTATGCATTGTGTTGCCCTTAATAGGCCTAAGGAAATTTGGAGACCTTTTTTGCCATTAATAGGCCTAACATCATCACATTGAGCCCAACAGTGGAAGGAGCTTGCCTAAAGAGTAGAACAGGAAGGATGGAGCAAGAAGACTGGAACAGGAAGGAGCAAAGCAGATAAAAGCTCAAGCAAAACTGGGACCAAGAAGAACTGAGAGGGACAATGTTTGTGATATCTGACGCTCTCTGTCTGTATTGATGTTATTTTGTCAGAATGAAGCATTCTGTCTGTTGAAAGAGGACTTTACTTCTAACACAGAAGCTCTGGAAGATGACTTTACTGCTATTTAGAGAAGTCCTGAGATTTTACTGTTGATTTGTGTTTGATTTCTCAGACAGAAGCATTGTCTGTTGATTTGTGTTACTTTGTCAGGCAGAAAGTAAATTCAGCTGATAGTGCCAGCAATGTGTGTAAATATTATTGTAACTATTGTGACTCTGTTAGGCTTAATGTGTAGAAATATTGTTGTGTCTCTGTTAAGTTTTGTCTTCCTAGAAACAAATTAGTACAAATTAGTACAAGTACAAATTAATAATAAAACAGTTTTATAACAGGTATTATTTTCACTTTAATTCATGTAATTTCCATATTACTAAGGTTCAAGCATATAAGCTACTTAACTGGAAGGACTGTTGCTTCAAACACAAATATTTTTATTCCAAATCCAGGGTTCTTTCCATTATAATTTGCAATGACATTTTTAAACAGAAGACAGCTTCAAACATGACTCATGACATTGACAATAATCATAACTAAACAGTTACTACTATAGCTTTCTTAATCTACCTCTATTAACCTTATATAATAAACAGTAAAATTTGAGACCTAATTTATTTAGGTTCAACATTTTAAGCAATAAATGGAGACTAGATGATGGTGAGGGAAATCTCCTACGAAACAAATTCTATCTTTATGTGAAATTGACTGTATTTGTTTTCTATATTTTGGTGGGATTTGAATATTCCAGAAACTGGATAACTTTCAATACCATTTTCCTTTTAAAAGAAGGATACTAAGAAGTAAATTTTTTAAAAGTACAGCAAGAATTTCCATAAATCCTTGAAATATACATACATATATGTGTATATATGTGTGTGAATACATATATGTAGGTGTGTATACACATATACTACCAGAGAGAACACTATAAATTATACTCTTAAATTTCATAATAACTAAGAAGGCATTGAAAATTTTTTTGAAAATAGCTATTCAAACATTAAGCTAGAAAATGAAATTGCAAAGAAAAAGACAAAAGCATTTGTTAAATCAAAAGTAAGAAGAGAAATACTGTGTTTTCAAGAATGAAAAACATGGAAAGAAAATATTCTTTAAAAGCATCTAGAGAATAATGGTTGCCATTTCTTAAAGCACTATGAAAGCTTTGGAAGAAATATTATCTAGAGAATATCTACATGAAGGGGGTGGGTAGGGGAAACTTGGATTCCCCACAGGTCACCTAAGTAGATCATTTTTCAAAGAGAAGATAGATAACCAACCAATACAGATATAAGCAGACGATTTCCCAGAATAATATTCTCCAGGGTTTTCTGAAGAGAATAGTACTTCACAGTTGATTTTTCAATTTGATAAAAACTTAGCTTTATTAAAGTCTCCTCTCCTCCACTTTCAAAATAATAGTGTAGATTTTGCTGAATTGCTATTTTTCTTAAGGCATATCTGCACAGTCGGGACAACTGAGTGGGCAGGTTATTATCTGGAAAATGTGAAAGGGGAAAAAGTCACCACCATTGGAGAAGCCAATCAGAATGAATTCTGTGTAGTAATATCTTTGGATGGGGAGCTACTTTGCCAAAAAAAAAAATAAAGAGCAATGTGACAAAAGATATTTTGATATTGATTTAATCATTGACACTTTGCCAAAGATTGAACACACCAAAATTGAGGTCACCCTCTAGAATCATAGGATTTGGAGTCAGGGAAACTGATATTGACTCCCAACTCTGCCACTCACCATCTTGTATGAGCTGGAATAAGTCTCTTAGTATCACCCATCCTTTCTGGTTCTACAAGGGGATTTAAACCCCTGTCATTTATCCTATCAAAATAATTCTTTTGTCAAACATATTTCTTAAATTAGCAAAAGAATCATCTGAGGCCATATTGGGAGAAATGAAAATATCCAAAGAAAACACACCTCACTAACTATACTTCCTTGTCATAGATGATTTTGTCATTTACTGAATTGCTTTTTTTTAAGTAAATAATGTCATCCCAAGTTATATTCATGTGCCTCATTATAGCATGCATATAAACTCTAAGTTCTCAAAGCCTACATCAGTCAAATACAAGCTCTGGTATATCCCCCCAAGATGGTAAGCCTTCACTAACAGGACAGGTAATGGACTGTATAGTGCTGCATATCTGTCAGAAAACTAGCCTCAGTAATTTCACATGCACTCGTGGCCAGGTCAGATACAGGGTGATAATTTTTTTTGGCCACATAAACTCAAAGACAAATTAGTCAGAAGGCATAATCTGCAATTGGTTAATGACAGTATGTACATCAAGAAAATTTTAGATCCTTGAAGTATTTAAGCAGGATGATGGTGTTATAATAAGTTTCCAGGTAACTTCTGTTTCTAGAATGTCCAGAGCCATATAATTAAGGACTTCTGGTATGTAACCTAGTTCCACCAATGCATGTCAGCACCTTCTCTGTAACTTTTACTGTATCAAGTTTACTAATGCACTGAGAGTGTAAGTGACTCACTCTTACTCATCCAGTAAGTACGTCAGAGGCATGACTTGAACCTACGTCTTCCTAAGTGTAAGGCTATCTGATCAGTTATACCATGCAACCTCTTCAGAGTAGTAACATAATACGATATAGCTTTTGTCTCATGTCTCCCTTGTGTAGGAAATCTCCAACAGATGTTGCATTCCAAAAGTATATAACTTAATTGTTTGGAAATTGGCGTATATTTGTCCATAGAAGCAATAATACAAATGGTGCATAAAATACAATGATCCAAGATATTTTTCAAAGGTCTTGTGATGAAAAATGCCATCCCACCTTGAAAGAAAGAACTGATGGAGTCTGAATGCAGATCAAAGCATACTATTTTTCACTTTATTTTTTATGGGTTTTTTTTTTGCTATATTTTTTTCACAACATAACCAATATGGAAATATATTTTGCATGATTGAAAATGTATAGCCTTTATCAAATTATTTGCCATCTCAGGGAGGGGAGAGAAGTAGGAAGGAGGGAGAGAATTTGGAACTTATTTTTTAAAAAAAGAATGGTAAAAACTGTTTTTACATGTAACTGGGGGAAAAAAGAATGATTCAAAAAATTGTGCATGAGTTCCTAGACTAGTCTACAAAAATTTACATAACCCATAATTTAGCAAAAGCACAAAATATTTGTAATGAAAAAGAGTAGAAAACAATATTTTTATAACACAAGCAAATAGCATAGGGGAAAAAAAGCACAGAAAAAATATCCAGTGGAATATAAAGGTCACATTGGATAAATATATTTTTTTCAAAGACAAAGTAACCATCTGTATGTGCTGTTAGAATTGAAAGTGGCTCCTCACAGTCAGCAGCAATCTAATTCAACTGCTTCTTGGAAGACACTGTGTTTAACATTAAGATTACAAAGATAAAAATAAAGGGGGGACCACTGTCCTCATGGAGCTTTTGTTCTACTAGAAAGCAGAAACATTCAGACAGCAGCATCGTTCTGGCTACAACCCTTAGTAATTCCACTTCTTCATCACAAATGTATAGTGGCATGACAGAAGGACAATTTTTTTTGTCACTAAGGTAATAATTTTGATTCACCACAGAACTGGAAATATAAAATCTTTTCATCATCCACCTGATTTAATCAAATGTAATAATTTGTACATCACACATCATAGTGTAAATGTAACCCTCATCTTCAACTGATTCCTATCCCAGAGTCTTGGGGTATTGTTGCTGTAACTTTAGGACATGGGGGACAGAATCCTGAGGACTGGCCATCTAGTCTCATTCAAGAGATAGTCTGTGATAGTCTGAGTGAATTAACTGTGATAGGGGATAGTCTTTCATATACTGATAGTTAACCATCATCTCTTTTTATTATATGGGAAAGACCTTGAGGAGAATTGCTATCTGAAGTGCCATCGTCTGAGAACCAAATTGTTGTACTGTAATTCTGTTGTTGGAAGAGTCAGCAGTTGGTGAAAGGTAATTGTGGCTGTAACCTTTCTAACCACCAATACTTTGTTGAAAAATGAATGTGTTTTTGTGTTGTTACTATTAATAAATTATAAAGGCACTTTCATAAGCTTAGATAAAAATTGAGGAAAGCACACAAGTAAATTGGCTATACTACAAATTTATGTTATCTAACCTCAGATTAACGAACTTTGGGTAAACCTTAAGGCTCTATCCAGGACCTAGTTCTCTTCTTTCTTTCTATACTCTTTCACTTTATCATTTATCATTTCTAATATATTCCTTATTACACTCACCACACTGACTATCCCAAACATCCAATCAAATTGATTATTCTGCTACCCCTCTCACAATTCAATCTGTCTCCTTCTTCTGTATCTTTACATGAGTTACCAGCCATACCTATACTTGGAATGCACTCTCTCCTTAGCACTGCTTCTTAGAGGTCCTTGCTTCCTTCAACATTCAGCTCAAGCACCACCTTTTTCATGACACCTTACCCGACTTTCCAAACTACAGGTGCCTTTCCTCTCTCCCTTCTATTTATTTTTTATTTATTCTGTATAAACTTATGTTTGTATGTGTTGTCTTCGTGATAGAATATATGCTCCTTGGGTAAAGATACTATTGCCTTTTGGCTCTGTATCCTTGACACCTAGCATATTAAATTATAGGATCATAGTTTTAGAACTGGAAGGTCCCTTAGAGTTTAATTTCCTCATTTTTCAGAAGAGTAAACTGAAGCACAGAGAGGTTACATAATTTGCCAAAGGTCACACAGTTAGTAAGTAATTGAGGCAGGATTCAAACCCTGACTCCAGGTCCAGCATTCTATTCAGTACGGCAT
Organism: Petaurus breviceps papuanus; assembly: GCF_028583685.1. Lineage (NCBI taxonomy): Eukaryota > Metazoa > Chordata > Mammalia > Diprotodontia > Petauridae > Petaurus > Petaurus breviceps. Next base: position 3,016,728 of record NW_027185715.1, on the reverse strand, counting down.
CTAGATACCTCATGATTAATAAATACTTGTTAATTTAATATAGGAGTAAAATTTTCCAAAGTTCCCATTTTGATGAATATTTTTAAAATGTTAATTAGATTAAAACTAAAAGTTAGTAGAATTCTTGATAAACATTTTAATGATATTTAATTGACCCTGCAATATCAGTGTCAACATGTTGCTAATACAATTAATTAATTGAAAGGTGAAATATTCAGTCAAACAATTGGGTCTTCTATTAATCCAATATAACCCAGCAAGTACTTCCTAAGCATCTACTATGTTTAAGGCCTTATTCTAGGCTCTGTGGATATAAAGATTGTTTTTTTAATGTTCTATTCTAGTAAAAGATTATTTCAAATAACTGATCTGATGAATTTTCCTCCACTGAACTGACTCATTTTGATATTACAAAAACATAAGCCTGAATAGCTTTAAATAGTTATTGAATTATTTGGGGATTCCATTTACTTTCACCTTTTATCTAGATACTGTTTATTTTTTCCTAATCTATGAAATGTGGGATAATAAAAATTGATTTCTTTCTTTAAAATGCCATTTTCTTGTCCCATCTTGCCCACAAACTCTGTAGCTCAGCTACAGAGCTTTTGATGCAGTTTCTGCCATTTAATGTGCTAATGAAGCTTGGGCAGCTAGACTTTATTGCCTTTCCAGAGTTGTTTACATCTCTGTCCTGTTCACTGAGATTCTCATTTTCTTTAAGAGGAATCCACCAAGTTAGAGCTTTCTAAGTTTCTGCTCAGGCTAGTTACTGTTAACATTCATTGAGGGCTGACAGAGCTAGCAGTCTTGTGCAGTATAAGGATAAGCATGGCTCTTTTCCATTGGTAGGGTAAGTTCTCGGCAATATTGAGAAGTCTGTCTTTCTCTCTTTTTTCTCTGAATCCTGTGGGTTTTGTTCTCTCTCAAATGTCAACTAATCCTATCCAATCCTATTAACTGATAACCCCAGAGGATTAATCCAGGCTAAGTAGTGTTGCTGGCTTCTTTCTTCCCACTTCCCCCATGTGGAGACCTATCTATAAAAAACTGTTGACATGACAGATAGATTGGTAAGGGATGCCAGAGGAACTTGACCAACCTGTGTGTGGTGCACTCTGATCTAGTTTACCAATGATTGGCATATAGGGCAACTCAGAGCCATGGAGGAGTTTTGTCAGCAAGGTATATGTAAAAAAGGTAGGAATATGGGGCGCTTTTTTCTGACCAGATGGCTTAGAAAGTTCTTACCCTAAATCAAATAGTTGTCATCAACAAAGAACATTGATTCAACCCCAGATACAGGGAGTTCAAAAGAGAATTAATCATAGGCCAAAGGCACCCTGCTTGATTTTTGTCCCTTAAAAGAAGCTAGGTATTTGCCCTTATCAGGGAGAGGCTTTCTAGTTGCTGTACCAGAGATGGGAACCAAAATGGTGGGCAGGTGCCCTGAAGATTTGGAGCCTAGATCTTGGTAGGAGAGATGCTCAGGAACTATGAGACTCCAATGAATCACATGACTCCAACGAAAAGCAACAGCTAGCAAATAGAAGTTGTATGCCACATCCAGAAGCCTAGAAGAACATTACAATAACATCAGAAGAATATATAGGCAGCGCCATAGTAATGGAGGCAGGATTGTCCCTCTGTTTTCTCACTGTTGAGGCTTAAGGTTTAGATTAGGGGTGCTGGAGACCCCAAAATACTGACAAGCTGAGTCTTGCTGAATGAATTCTACTCAAGTCTTCTCTCAGCCAAAGTAAAGCAAAGTTTATTAAAGATTCACCTTAATGGGTAGACTCTTAAGGAGCCTAAGTATCTGTGATGCTTGTATTGGACAAGCAGGCCAGAATAATCTGGCACAGACTTAGTCTGCACTAGATTGAATTCTTGACAACCTCGTGGAGGCAAGATGCACCTTATATATAGAAAGATTGTGGGCAGGATCTATGGGGGGTCTAGAGGACGCATTTGGGGAGGGTCTTGAGGAGTCAAATGAGGTCAGACTCCAATAAGGAGATTAAGGGTGGGAAATAGCTGAAGGCTACTAAAGATGACAGACAACTGCAGCTAGGTTAGTTTACTTGTAACAGATTTGAATATAGATATTTTGATAGGATCAAGGGTAGAAAGTAGCTGGACAATGGAGGGCTAGGCTAGTAAGAGATTTGGGCCTAGCTATAATGAAAGGCTTATGGCCTCAGGCAAATGCCTATCAAGTGAGAAGATTCAATTAGAATTCAAGGGGTTTCCCAGAACCTGTACTCCATCCTCACCTCTTCCCTAGCAATTCTTTTCTCCCACTGGGGAGTTCCTCTGGAACCTCTATTTTGAGGAAGGACCATGTGTCATCCATCCTTCATTCCTATTCTATGTTTCTGGTGTCCCAGTCCATCACAGCCCTATATGGTTTTCTCCTTCCCAGATCCCTCCCCCTACTCCCACTTTTCAGCTCTCTTTATGTATTGTCTTCCCCATTATAAACTTGTTGAGAACAGAGATTTATTTTTTTCTGTTTGCATTTCTATCCCTAGAGTTTAGCACAGTGCCTGGCAAATAGTAAGTACTTAATAAATGTTTATTGGTTTATTCTTCAAGAAGGAAGGACAGACACAACCTGGGCCATCCCTGGATTAACTTCTTAAAGAGGCCTATTCACTGAATGGGTGAGAACCTGAAAAGACCTCAACCTAGAAGGGCCACCTCCAGTCTTCCTGATGAATGTCTGGCCACTGGATCCAGATGGCTCTGAAAGAGAAAATGAGGCTAGTGACCTTGCACAGTCCTCCCTCACTCAAATCCAAGTCAACTACAAGTCATGTCATCATTCTCCTGATATCATGGTCCTCTTTGAGAACAAAAAACAAATACACATAATTTCCTAATGGAAATGCCCAATCTGACCCTTTCTTTCATACATGTACATTGTCCACAAGTACTTCCTATGTGTGCATACCTTGTGTACGATCCACATGTGTATCTACTTTTCCAACTGGAAACGTACATATTTGTGGGAGAACACACCCCCGCTTTATGGGTGAAATGATCTCTTGCTATGTATCTTACTCCACTACATCATTAAAGTAAACATGCTAGTTCATGAACTATGTGTTTTCTTTCCTTTTTTGAAGTAAATATGGATCCAGAGAGAACCCTGAACTGAATGTCCTACATGTGAGAGAAGTGTACCCTTAGTGCTTCAAGTATATTCATGTATGAATGGGGCTTTAAAGTATACCTGAATAGCCTGTGTATTTGTTGGTATGAAAGAATGTCAAGTATCTTGGGGAGATAAGTCACTCAGATGTGTTTATATTCTTGAAAAAAGCTAATTGGCTCAGTGTGATCCAGGACCAGGAAAAAGGTTACAACCCAAGGGTAGCTATAATACAACCTCACAAGTGTCTTCTTGCTGAATCCTTTCACTGCAGGTTGGTTTAAATGGTAGAGGGGAAAGCTTGCTAAGTGTAAGCAAAATAGCTCTGCCCCTCAAATCCACAACCAAATCAAACCAGACTAGGGACTTGGGAAAAGTGTAAAGTGTTCAAGAGGCAAAGGAATTAAGCTCTAAATTTGCAATTTCAAACATCAAGCAATGGGGCAGATGATATAGGTCCATCAGTCAAAGCATTTGGCAGCTGACTACATGCTTCTGTACTAGCCCTGCTCTTTGACCTTATTAATGTTATCTGTTAACCTGGGAAAAGGCAGCATAAATTGGAATCTTTGTGGGGGGGGGGAGAGATTTTAAATTAGATGAGATGATTCAGAACATCAAAAAATTCCTTTGAATTTTAGTCACAGTTTATGCTATGTTCTTATACTAAAAGGATTACAATGAGATACAAACACATCTTTAAAATGAAGGTGATATTATGCAATCCCTAAAGAAAGTGGCTTACTCTGTATTGTAGAATCACTTTCCCCTCAAATTCTCCTCTTCTGGTTGAAAAGCAGTGACCAAATTAAATGATAGGTATTGTCAGATTTCCCTTTTGGTCTTCTAGCTATTCTGTAAACAGGTGCTATTCTATGAGGAAGTAAAGACACTTCATACCGAGACTGTGTGTCAGTCTTAAATTCAGCAGTAATTAAACTGAAAGGGAAAACATCAAGAATGATAAATTACTCTTGGAGGTTTATCCTTTCTTTTCCTTTCACATCTAGTCTGCCCAGCACCATAAGATGCTAAAATATTAACTTTGTTGGTATCAAAGGAGAAAGCTTTCCTGCTGTGCTATTTTTAATAAATGTTCACTCCAAACTGTATAAATTGCAACCTCTGGGATTTAAGTATATAATCCATGGTGTCTGAATATCTCATATTCCTTCTCTTTCTCTGTAAAAAAAATGTTAACGACCTGACATTGTGCTTGCTGATAAGTAAGCAGGGTTAAAATGGCTATTGAAGAGATACCTGGCCAAGCTTGCCAAATGACTAAGAAAAAGGGATTTTATAGCTCAGGATGCAGGCTTATGCAGGGGAAAGATATATTTCTGCTGAATAAAATATTTCTCATAATCAGTCATTATTAAATCTCTAAAAAGAAAATTCCCCAAGTGCCTCAGGCATTCCCATTGAATTATAATAAAGGACATCAAGAAAATGATGAAGTATGTTAAAAGCCAATTGCATTTTTTGTGAGCATCCTATTTGAGACAGTGACTCTGATTCCTGGAAAAAAAATACTATTTCCAGATCAAGTCAGAAACCACTCCACATTATTAGATGAAGGTGTGTGGGGGCACTTCCAAGAAACCTTACGAAGGGATTGCATAGCTTCAGATGACCACATCCAAATGTAACAACCATTGGTAGGAGAAAGTGGTTATATATATATTTTTTTTAAATGGTTATATTTTAAAATGCATTTCTACTTATGAACTTATTAATTAAATATGATTAATGTCAAAAGAGATGGATTCAATCCCATGAGTTCTAGACTGTCCACACATAGTACTATATCTACCAATTTATTGAAGCACCATTCTGTGAAGACCCTTCTTACTGTCTTCCTCCCCTTTCTTGATTCTCAGGCTCCCAGGTTCAAGATTATCCTTTGAAATATTCAGATTTCTCCTTTTTCTCCCCTTCCTTTTCCCTTTCCCTCCCCTTCCCTTCTCTCCCCTCTCCCTCTCTCCTTTTCCTTCCCTTCCCCTCCTCTCCTCCTCCATGTTTATCCTTCCCTCCATCCTTTCTCTTTCCTCCCTTCTCTGGCCAAAATGATGCCACAGTGGATATGACTGAGGAAGCCATGAAGCCTGCTGAGGTGGACATCATGGGGCTGTGTCAGGACATGTTCTCCAAAATGGCCACATACCTGACAGGCAAGCTAATAGTCACTAGTGGAGATGATAAACTTCTGGAAAATATGAACAAATTGGCTAGCTTAAAGTATCTAGAATTGGGGTGGCTAGGTAGCACAATGAATAGAGCACTGGACCTAGAGTCAGGAAGACCTGAGTTCAAATACAGCCTCAAACGCTTAACACACTTATTAGGCCAGTGACTTTAGGCAAGTCACTTAACCCCAATTGCCTTCCAAAAGGCAAAAAAAAGAAAGAAAGAAATGAAAGATATTACAGTAAATATAAGGAGAAATCTAAAGGACTAAAACCAGAAATATGCAGCACTTCAGTCTTATCTAGATCAGGTCCCTTTAACTGAGAAGCAAGCAGCATTTCATGAGCAGGCAGCTTATAAATTGGATGCATATTCAAAGAAACTAGAAGCAAAATACAAGAAGTTAGAAAGACAATGAAAGAATTCCTTAGCACAGAAACTTTAACTACGAGAATGTTTCATATAAGAGTTCAAATGAGTCGGATGGAACTTATCAGTGTGTTTCCATTCCATGAAGGCGAGCAGTGCTGCTGATCCAAGGAGAAACCCTGCCCCCACCTTTGGTTGGATATGTAACTCTGGCCACTCCTTTATGTTTTCCTGGAATCTCATCTTACCATGGGCTTCATTGTGTGCCATGGACCGAGGCTCAGAAATCAGAATAAATCCATCTAGAGAAGACACAAGGGAGAAGTTCTCATCTCCCTGCCTCCTCCTTCCTCCCCCTCTCCTAGGGCTCCCCTCACCACCCTCTTCATAATCTGTTCTTGAACTCAAATAATAAATGCTAATTTATGACTCTCAATAAAAAACAATATAAGATTCCACTTGCAGAGCAGATGGAGCCAAGATGGCAGAGTAAAGGCAGGGACTCTCCCAACCTCTCTCAAACTCTCCTCCAAACAACTTTAAAATAATGCCGCAAAATTAATTCTAGAGTGGCAAAGCCAACAAGAGGAATGGGTGAAACAATATTCCAGCCCAAGACAGCTTAGAAATTTGGTAGCAAAGTTTTGTCTCATTGGGATAAGAGGAGAATGCAATTCGTTTCATACTCCTGACAGGTCAGTGGCAAGGGCCCACACTCCCAGACAAGACAACACTGAGGCCCTACACCCTTACACAAGACAGCCATAGGGTAAACCCCAATGTAAGCTAGCAGCAGATCTTAGAGGCAACTGAATCTGTGGCAGTAATTTCCAGAGCTCTTAGCCTATAGACAGTAAAGGATTTGAACAACTGGTCAGAATGAGATTACAAGAAAATGTTGACTGGCACTGGGTGCATAGTTCTGTTACATTGCTCATGCTCATTTCTGGGTCACAATCCCAGAGTGAGAAGCAGCACTTGTATATGAGAGATCCTGGCTGCAGAGGAGCAGGAAGCCTGGTCACAGTTCCAGAGCAGAAAACAGTACTTGTGGTTGCTCACAGGTCAAAGTGCAGGCTAGGAGAGAAGTGACCACACCTCTCTTTGGATCATACCACCTTGGAAGAACTGAAAACTTACAGACTCCCAGAACTAGCTTTGAAAACAATGGAACAAAAAACCTGAAACTTCAGACCATGTCCCTTCCAGCCCAAGAACAGAGACTAACATTAACATAAAGGTAGAAGTCAAGAAATAGACTAGAAAATTGAGAAACTTTGGTTTGTTTTAACAACAACAACAACAAAAGAACCTGAACAGAAGATCAAAATACAAACTCAGAAGAAAATAACAATGTCAAAATGTCTACATTCAAAGCCTCAAAGAAAGATGTGAATTGGTCTCAGGCCCAAAAAGAACTCATGGAAGATTTCAAAATGGATTTTGAAAATCAAACAAAGGAGGTAGAAGAAAATTGGGGGAAAGAAGTTAGAGTGATGCAAGAAGAAAATAACACTTTAAAAAGCAGAATAGGTCAAATGATAAAAGAGGCACAAAAATCCATTGAAAAGAGCTTGTTAAAAACCAGAATTGACTAAATGGAAAAAGATACGCAAAAATTTAATGAAGAAAACAACTTCATAAAAAGTATAATCAGCCAAATGAAAAAGGAGGTACAAAAACTCACTGAAAAAAATAGTTCCTTAAAAATTAAAATTGGGCAAGTGGAAGTTAATGAATGAAAAAAAATTAATAGAGACAGAGAGACAGAGACAGACAGACAGACAAAGAATAGGATGATAGGATGGAGGGAAATATACAGTAATCATAATTGTGAATGTGAATGGGATAAACTTACCCATAAAACAGAACTAGATAGCAGAGTGGATTAAATACCAGAAACCTACAATATGTTGTTTATAAGAAACATACTTGAAGCAGAGAGACAAACATAGAGTAGAGTGTAAGGGAATGGAGGATAATCTATTATGCTTCAGCTAAAGTTTAAAAAAAGGGTGAGCAATAATGATCTCAAGATAAAGCAAATGCAAAAATAGATCAAATTAAAAGAGATAAGCAAGGAAAATACACCTTGTTAAAGGATACCACAAGCAATGAAGTAATATCAATACTAAACAAATATGTACCAAGTGGTATAGCATCCAAATTCTTAAAGAAAAAGTCAAATGAGTCACAAGAGGAAATAGCTAGTAAAACTTTACTTTCTCCTCTCAGAAGTAGATAATTCTAATAAAAAAAATAAATTAAAAGATGTCAAGGAGATAAACAGAATTTAGAAATGCTAAATATGATAGATCTCTGAAGAAAACTGAATGAGAATAGAAAGAGATCTAACTTTTTCTTAGCAGTGCACAAAAATTAACCATGAACATAAAAACCTTACAACCAAATGAAAAAAAGCAGAAATAGTAAATGCATCATTTTAAAATCCTAATACAATAAAAACGACATTTAATAAGGAGTCCTGGAAACAGATTAAAAATTCACTGGGAAGAGAGGATTCTGGGAAGTTGGTGAAATAAGACAGAAAGTACTGAGTACTCCAAAATTCTCTCACAAACAAGAGAAAATATTGTCTCAAAGGGAACTTTGAACAGCAGACATAATTAAAAGTCAGGGTAAAGCACTTGTTTTCATAAGACACCTTGGGGAGGACTGAAGTGCTAATGCTTCCAGGCAGACTTGGTTGAATCAACAGACAACAAGCCTTCAGGGCAGCTGTATGAGGGGGCAGTAGCCTCAGTTTCAGGAACTTTCATATCATGTACAGTGTGGGCATCAGACAGCTGAGTAGAGAAAGATAGAAAAACCCTCCATTGCCACCAGATGCCAGGTCCAGCTGTGCTAATCAGACACAGTCCTGGGCTGGAGCTGTGGGTAAGGAACAGCAAGTCAAGAATGTCAAAAGAATTAATATAAATGAAGGAATTTTAGCAGCACCAGATCTTAAACTATAGTATAGGCAGAAATTATCAAAAGTATCTGATCTTGGCTAAGAAACAGAAAGATAAATCAGTGGAACAGAGTAGACATGCAATTTACAGCAGCAAGTGATGCCTTGTGTTTCACAACTATAAAGATTTAAACTTTTGGGATAAGAACACATTATTTGGTTAAAAAAGGAAAGAATATATATATATATATGTGTGTGTGTGTGTGTGTGTGTGTATGTATGTATGTATATATATATATATATGTGTGTATATATATGTGTGTGTGTGTATACATATATCTATATATATAGATATAGATATAGATATAGATATAGATATAGATATATATATATAGTTGGGGAAGCTGGAAAGCAGTCTGGCAGAAATTGTGCATAGACCAATATCTTACACCATTTGCTAAAATAAGGTCAAAATGGATACATGACCAAGATACAAAGAGAGATATTACAAGAAAATTTGAAGAACCTGGAAATTACTACCTATCGGACTTACAGATATGAGAACAATTTCTAAATAAACAAGAGAAAGAATTTTACATTGAATTAAAAAGAGTTTGTACAAATTGAACCAATGTAGCCTAGATTAGAAGGAAAATGGAAAATTAGGAAAAAAATTATAAACAATTTTTCAGATAAAGATTTCATATCTCTAAGAAGGCAAATTATTGCACAACTGATAATTGGCCAAAGAATTTGAACAAACACTTTTTGAATAAAGAAATAAAAACTATGTATAGTCAAAGAAAAATGCTCTAAACAACTACTGGTTAGAGAAATGCAAATTAAAACAACTTTGAAAAATCATTTCATGCCTATCATTTTGTCTAAAATGATAGGAGAAAGTAATAAATGTTGGAGGGGATGTGAAGAAATTAGAACATTACATTGTTGGTGGAATTGTGTATACCCTTTGACCCAGCAATACCACTACTATGTCTGTTTCCCAAGGTGATTCAGGGAAAAGGAAAGGAACTTAGATGTTCTAAAAATATTTATAGTAGTTCTCTTTGTGTTGGCAATGAACTAGAAAATGGGGGATGCCTGTCAAATAATGACTAAACAAGTTGTGATATTTGATTGTGATGGAATATTCCTGTTCTGTAACAAAGGATAAGCTGGTTGGTTTTAGAAAAACATGAAAAGATTTGCATGAAATAATGAAGAACAAAATGAGCAAAACCAATAAAACTTTTTCTAAGTAACAGTTATAGTTCTAAGAACATGGCTCTAATATGGTTCTAAGAACAACTTTGAATGATTAAGTCATTTTGAGTATTATAAATACTCAAACCAACTACAAAGGACCTGTGGAGAAAGATGGTATCCACCTCCAGAGAAAAAAAAAGCTTATACATACATATATATGTATATGTGCGTATATATACATATACATATATATATATATACATATAATCACCTTTTTACATATAGATACATATTTGTGTGCAATGGTAGTCTTCCCTCTGGACAGGTGGGGAGGAAGGGAGAAAAGAATAAAAAGTGCACAGAAATTTTAAAAGGAAGCACAGAAAAGCAGAGTAGCTTTGAAAATGGTGTGTAGTATTCATTACATATTATTTCAAAAAAGTAAATAGTATGAAATGAAAATTTGTGGCTTCATATTGAATTCACTTTTTGTGTTGTGCTCTGTACATGGAAATGTTCTCCTTTTTTGTCTTTTGGTCTTTAAGCTCAAAATGAATAAAAAATTTAAAAAGAAAAGTAAAAAAAGGAAAATATGAAAGGAAAAATAAAATTAACTAGAAACTAAACAATCTAATTCTAAGGATGAATGGGTCAAAGAACAAATCATAGAAACAATAATTTAATTAGAGAATGAAAACAAAGAGACAACATACCAAAATTTATGGGATGCACTTAGGTGAAAATTTGTATCTTAAATGCTTGCATCAATAAAATAGAGGGAAAAAAACAGATCAATGAATTGAGCATGCAACTAAAAAAAAAAAACTAGAATGAGAACTAGTTAAAAATCCCCAATTAAGAACCATATTAGAAATTCTAAAAATCAAAGAAAAGAATAATAAAATTGAAAGTAAGAAAACCTTTGAACCCATAAAACAATTAGAAGCTAGGTTTATGGGAAAAAATAAGATAGATAAGCCAGTGGCTAATTTGATTTTTTTTTTTAAAGAAAGAAGAAAACCAATTTACCAAGATCAAAAATGAAAAGAATGAATTCACCACCAATGAAAAGGAAATTAAAGCAATTATTAGAAGTTATTTTGCTCAACTATATGCCAGTAAAACTGAGAATCTAAGTGAAATGGATGAATATTTACAAAAATATATGTTGCCTAGATTAACAGAAGAGGAAATAAATACTTAACCCTATTTTAGAAAAAGAAATTGAGGGGCAGCTAGGTGGTGCAGTGAGTAAAGCACCAGCCCTGGAGTGAGGAGGACCCAAGTTCAGTTTTGGCCTCAGACACTTAACACACACACACAAAAAACTAGGCGTGTAACCTTGGGCAAGTTACTTAACCCCAATTGCCCTCCAAAAGGAAAAAAAAAAAGAAATTGAAAAAGCCAACAATGAACTCCCTAAGAAAAAATCCCTAGGACCAGATAGATTCACAACTGAATTCTTCCAAACATTTAAAGAATAATTTCAATTCTATATAAACTATTTGGGAAACTAGCTGGATGACCCTGGGCAAGTCACTTAACCACAATTGCCCCTCCAAAAAAAAAAACAAAGGCAAAAAAAGAAATATCCACAATAATCTCATGTTTAATACACACAGATATCCAGATTTTGGGGACAAGAACTCCATATTTGACAAAAACTGCTGGAAAAACCGGACAGCAGTTTGACAGAAACTAGGTATAGCCCAGCATCTCACATCAAGATAAGATCAAAATGAGTGCATGATTTAGACATAAAGAGTGATACCACAGCAAATTAGGGTAAAGTGATACCAGAGCAAATTACCTGTGAGATCTATGAATAGGAGAAAAAAAATTTTAAATATTACATAACAAAAGATTGAGAGCATTACAGAATGCAAAATGGATAATTTGGAGGGTGGCTAGGTGGCGCAGTGAATAGAGCACCAGCGTTGGAGTCAGGAGGACCTGAGTTCAAATCCCACCTCAGACCTTATGCAAGTCACTTAACCCCAATTGCCCTACCTTTCCCCTCCAATAAGCAAAATATATATTTATATGGATAATTTGAATACATTAAATTTTGAAAGGTTTTCAAAAACAAAAACAATGAAGCCATAATTAGAAGGAAAGCAGAAACTGGTGGGAAGGAGAAAGAATGTATAGCAAGTTTCTCTACAAAAGCCTCATCTCTCAAATATATAGAGAAACGAACACAATATTGTCGGATATAGAAATCAAAGCTATCTATAGTCCTATAAAACATGCTCTAAATCACTGTTGATTAGAGAAATGCAATAAACGACTCTGAGGTAGGTACCATGTCACACCTATCAGATTGGTTGATATGAAGAAAAAGTAAAAGTGTTGTAGGGGATGTGGAGAAAATAGAGACTCTAATTCACTCTTGGTAGAGTTGTGAACTGATCCAACCATTCTGGAGAACAATTTGGAACTATGCCCAAAGTGCTATAAAACTGGATTTGCCCTTTGACCAGCAATACAACTACTAGGCTTATATCCCAAAGAGGTTTTTGGATTTTTTTTTTGTATTTTGCTTTTTTTAATAAAGGAAAGGGACCTACATGTTCAAACATATTTATAGCAACTATTTTTCTTGTGACAAAGAATTAGAAATGAAGGGAACACTGATCAACTGGGGAATGACTGAACAAGTTGTGGTAGATTATTGTAATGGAATACTATTGTGCTATAAGAAATGATGGGGGCTGATAGGTGGAAGGAAGGAAGGAAGGAAGGAAGGAAGGAAGGAAGGAAGGAAGGAAGGAAGGAAGGAAGGAAGGAAGGAAGGAAGGAAGGAAGGAAGGAAGGAAGGAAGGAAGGAAGGAAAGAAAGAAAGAAAGAAAGAAAGAAAGAAAGAAAGAAAGAAAGAA
>NW_027185715.1:2982889-3004006 GCF_028583685.1 Petaurus breviceps papuanus | reverse complement strand
AAAGAAAGAAAGAAAGAAAGAAAGAAAGAAAGAAAGAAAGAAAGAAATGATGAGTAGGATGTTTCCAGAAAAACCTATAAAGACTTATATGAACTGATGAAAAGTAAAGGGAGTAGAACTAAGAGAACTTTGTACACAGTAAAAGCAATATTGTACAATTATCAACTGTGAGCACATTATTTCCAGCAATATAAAGATCCAAGACAGTTCCAAAGAACCTATGATGAAAAAATGCTATTTACCTGCAGAGAAAGACCTGAAAGAATCTGCACAACTTTTGTCTAATTACTTGTCTTCTCAAAGATGGGGTAGGGAAAGGAGATTGGGAGAGAATTTGGAAATCAAAGTTCTTTTTAAAAAGGTTAAAATTGTTTTATGTTCTATTGGGAAAAAATAAAATATTAAAATTGAAAAAAATAAGTTTCTCCAAGCATTTTTTTAAATAGAACATTCATATACCTATGGTAATCTGGTTAACTCCAGCTTGCAAGTTCCCTGGGAGTTGTAGGTCTGCCCTACTTTATGCAATAATTTTATTCCTGGAGGAGTTGTTTGTAAATATAATCTTTGTAAATCAAATCATATCTCAAATGCCATTGGGAGCTTTGCATGCTTAAGGGACTCTCCTTACCCATCTCTTTTTGAACAATTTTTTAATAGCTAAGAATTCTTTTGAAATGATAATAATTATTCTTTGATTTATCTCATTTAAAAGTTTGGCTCTTTTCCACTAACATTTTCTTCTGATATTGTCAGTTAGCTATGGAAGTAATTCTGGATTCTTTTTTAAAATTCTTTTTATAAATTTGACAATCACTAAGAAACACAAGTATTTTCTCATAAAAAGAAAAGCAAAAAAAAGAGAGAGAAATCTCCAAATTAAAAAATAAACCTACACTATGTGGTTTTTTAAAATATATTTCAAATAACATACCAGCTCCAAAAGTATCTGGCTTGTCTCTGTCTTCTTCTGACTTTCCTTCAGTTTTCTTCTGTGGAGAAACAATCTGATCCATGCTCATAATCCAAAATTGAAGTGATATGTTTCTACTCCTCTTCCTCTTTTCATTTCATTGAGCCTAAATCTTAATCTCTGGTTCTTGTACTTAATTTTTTTAAGGCTCCTTTAATAATCCACCCTACTAAGTAAAACAAAATTTTCTGATAACTATTCCCTCTCCAGTTCCATGCTGCTTTTTCTACCTCCTGTCTCTACTGTTCACAAACGTCTATGTTTCTGTATGTGTATGTACACATATGTTCAATCTTCCTTTGACCAGTTCAGATAAAAGTGAGGTTTATAAGGTTCCCGAAACTCCTTCATTTATATACTCTTTTCCTCACATATGTCATTCATGAGATATGAATTCCTTTGTCTTTCTTCCTTGTTGTCTTTAGTGTTTTCTTTTTGCTGTCTTTTCTTTCCTCTCTTAAACCAACAAAATAGAAAAAATAAAGTACACCAAGGCCTTGTGTTTATCTAATCTCCCTCTGTATTACTTGAAGTTATTGGGGTTTTGAAGACATTTATCTCTTCTCCTCCCAATAGAGTATAAATAATTCATCATCTGGGGTGGCTAGGTGGCACAGTGAATAGAGCACTGGTCCTGGAGTCAGGAGGACCTGAGTTCAAATCCAGACTCAGACACAACACTTATTAGCCATGTCACCTTGGGCAAGTCACTTAATCCCAATTGCCCATCAAAAAAAAATTCATCATCATTTACCCCTTTCCATTTGCCCCAAAGGGACAACTAGGTGGAGCAGTAGATGGAGTCTCACCCTGGAGTCAAGAAGACCTGAGTTCAAATCCAGCCTCAGACACTTACTAGCTTTATGGCCCTGGGCAAGTCACTTGTTTGCCTCAGTATTCTCATCTGTAAAATGAGTGGAAGAAGGAAATGGTGAACAACTTGAGCATCTTCAGCAAGTAAGTCCTAAATGGGGTCACATAGAGTCAGACATGACTGAAATGACTAAACAGAAGAGACATTAGAGATTTAGTTTGAAATGTCCATTAGACAGTTCATCATGCTGCTGCTGCTGCTATTTGTCCTTCATTCTCAAAGAGGTCCATGACATCAGGGGGGCAATGCCATGACTTCATAATGTGGAACTAGAGCTCTGGAGAGAGGCTAGGGCTGAATATTTAGATTTGGGAGTCATCACCATGGTAATTAACTTATGGGAACTGGTGAAGAAACCAAGGGAAAGAATTTGACTTCAAAAGGGAGAAGAGTTATGGGATTTAGTCAATGGGAATAATGGAACTTAAGGCTTTTGGGGATGAGGGTTGTTTTGTTTTGTTTTAAGGATAAAAGAGATTTGGGAGTATATTTAGGCAGTTTGGATGGAAAAGGTAGATAGGAAAAATTTAAGATTAGAGGAGGGGATAATATTAGGGGTAATTTTCTGGCAAAGATGGCAAGGGATTGGATCAAGTTGCCCTGTAAGGGGTGAAGATAAGAGCTACATTTTCAATTGAAGTAGAATAAAGGAATAGTGTGGGGGGGGGAGGTAATGTTGATTGGTTATGAATGGAGCAGAGGACCAGAATCTATAAGTCATTGATTTTTGTAAAGTATGAGGTAAGGTTTTCAAGTGAGAGAATGAGGGAAGGCTTGGAACATTGTAGAAAGTGACACGAATCAATTAAGCAAGAACTGTGTTGAGGGTTGAGTTAAGATTAGATAACATGAATTTATAGTGGACCCAGTTGGCATGGTTGAATCACTTCCTCCAGCTCTGAATAGCATCATGTGAGCAGAAACAAAAAGCGCAGATGGTGGGAGAAATCCAGGGTTTCTATTTGGCAAGATATGAGCAATGATGAAGTGAAGGGATAGTGTAAAGTTGAACTCATTTATCAAAGAGTCAAGATAGAAGAGAGAGGACAGAATAGCTCCAGTAGGGCAATGACTTGGGAGAGTGCAGAGTAATGGAGAGATTGAAGGTCAATGTGATAATATAAAATAGGTTTAAGTCAAAGTAGTAAGGCAGAGGGGGAGAGGAGTTGGTAGGGTTGTGAATTCAGATAAAGAAATCTAAGAGGTCTTAATCATGTAAGCAGAATACTAATGGAATAGGAAAACTCTTGTAGATTATTATAAACCCAATTTTAATCCCTCATTGCTCTTGTACTCCCAATCTCACAGATTCTTTCATTGAGATTTTTGTATTTCAAGCCTTAAAAAGTTTTGACTACACATACTTTCTTTTTTCTTGTTTTTAAAACTTATTTATTTTTAGTTTTCAACAATCACTTCCATGAGATTTTGAATTTTAAATTTCCTGCCCCTCCTTCCCCTCCTCACTCCACAAGACAGCATGCAATCTGATATAGGCTCTACATATACATTCACATTAAACATATTTTCACATTGGTCATGTTGTAAAGAAGAATTAGAATGAATGGGAGGAACTATGAGAAAAAACAAAAGAGAGAGCAAATAGTAGGCTTCAGTCTGCATTCAGTCCCTGTAGTTCTTTCCCTGATTGTGGATAGCATTTTACATTATGAGTCTTTTGGAGTTGTCTTAGATCCTTGTACTGCAGAGAAGAGCTAAGTCTATCAAACTTAGTCATTGCACAAAGTTGCTGCTACTGTGTACAATGTTCTCCTGGTTACACATACTTTCAAAGGTTTTCTTAATAGAACAGCAGAATGATGTCTGGTAACTGTTGTTGCTATAGTTCCTTTATTCTCAAAGAGGACCAATGCCATCAGAAGGGAGATGTCTTGACTTGCAAGTGAACTGTATTTAAGTGAGATAGAATTGTGCAAAGCCACAAGCCTCACTCTCTCCTCCAGGGTCATCAGAGTTCAGTGGCAAAACATAGGTCAAGATAACTGGCGATGCCCTACCCTCAGTAATGTGAATAATTGCTAGAAGCCCTCTTATTGTTTAACCACTATAAAAGCTTTATAAGATACCATTAATTTGTCAAAAAAAAATTCATTGTCAGGGTGGCTAGGTGACACAGTGTATATAGAGCACTGGCCCTGGAGACAGGAGGACCTGAGTTCAAGTCCAGCCTCAGACACTTAATACTTTGTAATGGTTATGGGATTTGAAGATCTTTCATGCCCCCTTGAACTTGCTGACATAGCAGGAAGGGATGGGGCAAGAGGAAGCCTGAGCCAAGCTAAAGTCAATGTGGTGACTAGAAGTGGTGGCCACAACACGAACTCCTTTTTTTTATGAGCCATCCAGAATTTCTGCTAAGGACTCCTGCTGAGGACTGCTGGGGACAGGAACTGTGGGGGGCCAGAGCTGCTGGGAGCAAGCTGCATGGATGCTGAGCAGTTGCCATGAGTGAGGAGAGGAGGATCTTTGCCTGAGGTAGCTTGTTCTGTCTTGAAGGCTTGAGAATGTGGGTGTTTACTACATTAACTATGTGTGCCAACTTATACCTACTGATGGCTTTGACTTTCTGGTTTGGGGACTCAGTTTTCTGGTAATTGAATAAATGTTCTGGTTATATTCTCCATGTAGATAGCCTGTTACATTTTGTGATTAATAACCATATCAGCATATTTATAGTTACAGTAGGCATTGTAAATACTGCATTGTTAATATACACTTACTAGCCATGTGACCTTGGGCAAGTCACTTAATCCCAATTGCTCTGCCTTCCCCCCTCCAGAAAAGCAAAAAACAAAACAAAAACAAAAAAAAATCCATTGTCTACTATGTTCCAGATGCTATTCTAAAAGATGGGATATAGAGACCAAAACTAAATAGCCCCAGCTCTCAAGGAGCATCTAGTCCATGCCTAAACCCAGAATGCAGGCTGAGAACATCTCCAGTACCATGTAACTAGAAGTCTTAGATTATTCTAGCTTAGTACCTGGCATCAAGTAGGTGCTTAATAAATGTTTCTTGGTTTCTTGGTTTGATTGATCAATTCTACAGCAGGCTATTGTTTCTTGGTCAGCTGGAGAGAAACCAAACTCTGACAGCACTAAACTGGATCACTACATCCCTCATCTGTCTCTTTAGAAGTGGATCTAAAGATATTTGCTAAGTGATTATGGCCTAACTGGTATGGCCTACCATACTAGTGGGAAGGTCATTACAAATCAAAATTCATCTAGAGACAGACATGCTTTGGAGGATAACTATAAAATGCAGATGTATGAGTGGACATACAGCTAAAATAAATGTATATATTAGAATTATAGTACAGTGCTAAATTGCCAAATGTTTCAACCTGAAGATTAAAGTGCTTAAAATAGAATTAAAAAGAAGATATATTAGCTAATTATACCTAGAATGGCTTTTTATTAAAAGCTTGTCAAATCTTTTTCCTATTATCCTTGCATATCATGTGACTGACCTAGTAGAATTTCTTTCTTACTTAGTAGCACATTCAAACTGGGGCTGTGTGAATTACAATAACGTTTCCTTGGTTTGGCTTATTTCACATCATTCCATTCCACAAACTGTACATTCCAACTAAATCAAACTTGTAGCTATTTACTGAACTATATATTCCCTCTCTCACCTCTGTGTATTCTCCTCAGTCACCCTTCATGTCTGGAATGCACTTTCTCCTCAATTATGCCTCTCAAAGTCCTTGTCTTCCTTAAGGCTCAGATCAGGTGCCATTTTTTTCCCACCCAACTGACCTCCTGGATTTGATCTCCAGAAACTCAACATTCTGCCAGATGAAATTAACTCTGTCTCACACCTCCTCAGCATCTCCTGCCCCTTGGGTCCTTCCCTTCTTCTGACTGGAGAGGGTAAAAGTTGAATATTGGAGAGCTCCTCCCTAATCCTCTATTATTTACAAGGAATCCCCCTCATCATTTCCCAGTCAGTGCCTTCCAGGATTTCATCATCTCCAGAAACTTATCAAGCAAGATATGATCAACTCTGTAACTCATACCTTCTCAGATCTTTTCCCACCCCAGATGCAGGACTTCAACAGGAGCTTGAACCAGGTACTCCCCTCAATCATTTCATCTTCTTTTTATGAGTTTGTCTTCCCCTGTGAGACTGTAAGCTCCTTGATTTTTAAATTCATTTTTGAGCTCTCCTATGGTCTGAGACAATTGATATTTTTCTTTGAGGGTTTAGATTCAGGAATTTTGACTTTGTTGTCTTCTGAGTGAGTGTTTTGATCTTCCTTGTCACCATAGTAACTTTCTATAGTGAGAAAATTTTTTCTGTTGTTTTCTCATTTTCCAGTCTATATCTTGACTTTTAACTCTATACTGAAGTGGGGCTCTGCGTCCCAAGTGGAGGAAGCACTGTCTCAAGCTTCAGGTTTTTTGTGCAGCTGTTTTCAGAGATCATTCTGGGGACCTGTAAGTTTTTGGGTCTTCCAAGGCGGTGTGATGTAGGGTGTGGTGTCTCTGCTACTCTCCCATACTGTTCACTAGTTTGTGAGTGACCACAAGCACTCTTTTCAACTCTGGAACTGTGACCAGGGTCCCTGCTCCCCTGCCACTGCAAACTCTGATGCACTAGTGCTTTTCCTTGCACTGGGACTAAGATCCAGGACTGTAACTCCAATTCAAGTATAGCCAATGCAGCAGAGTCCTGCCCTTGGTGCCATCAAAGGGAACCTTGTAAATCTCCTTTTGAGCCATTGTCCAATCCCCTTATCATCTGTGGGCTGAGAAGTCTGGAAACTACCACTGCTGCCATTGATTCAGCCACCCAAGCCTACTCCCAAGTTACAGGTCTGGAAGTAGGGCCAGGTCTGTGCTGGCATGGCCTGCACTGCGTGATACTCATCTCTCAAAGGTATGTTGGTGCAACATACCTTTCTTGCCAACCTTTGAAGTTGTCTTGGCCTTGAAAATTGTTTCACACCATCTTTTTGCAGTTTCTGCTACTCTAGAATTTGTTTGGAGCCATTATTTAAAGGTATTTGGAGGGCTTTGGGGGAGAGCTCAGGGGAGTACCTGCCTTTACTCCTGGCTCCACCTCCCTGTAAACTCCTCCAGGACAAGGATTATCATACCTCACTTTGTATTCCCAGCACTTCACAGGGTGCCTGCAACAGAATAGGAGTTTAATAAATGTTTATTAGCTATTATTGGCTATTGTCTCCATCAAATCTTCTTTGATCTCATTCAATTTTAGCTGGCCTTAATTCCACTTTTTGTACATTTCTTTGTAAAATTAGTTGGTTTATTAGTTCCTTGAATATCCAAATTTTACTCTTTTAGACAAATCCCATTACTCCTCCTCTTTCAAATTGTTTCCCTTTGTGTCTTCAGAATTTCATTCATGAGCATCTCTTCCTGCCTCCTGAGCTGTCTTTCCCTAGACAAGAGCATTTTAATCCATGGTATCCTACCTATCTTTTCTCTGAACCCTCTGAAATCTGCTTCCCCAAAATTGAAAAAGCATATCAGGCTATGTCTAGATTTCCTTTTATCAATCACAAGCTCTAGAATAAAGTGATCACTTTACCCTATATTTCCCACCATTTCCTCCCCAGCAACCAGTTCTTCCTTGTAAAAATCAGGCCCAGAATAGAATTCTCCTTTTTTAGCTCCTCCACCTTTTAAAGTATGGAATTACCATGAAGGAAAGTCAAGAAATTATTAGAAGTCCATTTATATCTTGTTTTGATCCAGTCCTGATCCCAAAGATTGACCTGAGTTGGGCCTAGACCAGAATGTATAGTATGTAGTGTAACATTTTAATCTAAACCTAATTTTTGACATTCTTTCCTGTTTTCTTATCCTCCCCCAGGAGATTTATGATCCTGAGGTTAGGAGACACTGGATTACTGTTTGTAATTGCTGCTGTTTCTTTCTTACCTAGTTTGTTCCAATAACATTTGTGCTTGTTTTCAAACAGTACTGAATGGTTTTGATGACTGTGGGTTTATAATAAAGTTTGAGGTCCTATTCATGCTATGCTCCCCTCATTCATACTTATTATTTGTCATGGGATTCTAGACAATTCGTTCTTCCAAATATATTTTGTTACTGTTTTTTCCTAGTTATAAAAAGTATCCCTTGTTAATTTAATTGGCATAGTGCTAAATCTATAAAGTAACATAGGTAGTCTCCTCATTTTTATTCTATTGGCACAGCCAAACTACAAGCAGTGAAAAATCTCAACATTTGTTTGTTTCATTTATTTCTGTAAAGAGTGTTTTGTATTTGTATTTGTAGCCAGGTGGTCCAATAGGAAAAACACTGAGCCTGGAGTCAGAAAGAATGGAGTTCAAATCCAGCCTCAAGTGGATACTAATTGTATTAACCTGGGCAAATCATTTAAACTCTGTTAGCCTTGGTCTTTTCCTCTGTAAAATGGAGATCATAATAGAACATATGTGCTAGGATTGCTATGAGAACCAAGTGAGATAATGAGCATAAAGTACATAGCACAGTGTTAAAGTACATAATAAGTGTCACATAAATATTGGTGATTATTATTATTATTATTATTATTTAAAGGGCAGCTATGCAGTGGATAAAATGCTAGATCTGGAGTCAGAAAAGTTTCTCTTCCTGCGTTCAAATCTAGACTAGTAGGACCCTTGGCAAGTCACTTAACACAGTTTGCCTCATCTAGAAAATGAGCTTGAGAAGAAAATGGCAAACCGCTACAGTATTTTTGCCAAGAAAAACCTAAATGGGGTCACAAAGAGTCGTATCACTGAAAAACAAATGAAAGTGCTTGAGCATTCCTATTCCAAATCCCACTCACAGTAATGACTCAGGGTCCTAAGAGCAAGACTCTATATCTCTTTCAAGGTTTTAAGGGTACCTTTGAGGAACTGTGTGATGACATTCTAATATAATAGGCCCATACCCCCATTCTGATTCATTCTCCCCAGTGCTTTGTTCCCCAGAATCATTTAAGCAATTAATACCAATATGACTTTTATATAGTAAGAACAGAAATGCAAGCATTAACCACTCCCTCCCAAATACTGAGTGTACATTCTCTCCTATAACACTTTTATATTTAAGTTATTTTAAAATAGAATTTTTCTTATCACTGCTTACTCAATTTATTCATACTATTTAGAAATGTTGGGGATTTTTGTGGATTTCTTTTGTATTCTGCTACCTTGATGTAGCTATTTCCATATCTTTTTGTTGTCTAACTGATTATCTTGAGTTTTCTAAGTATACCAACATGGCATATACAAACAAATAATTTTATCCCATTTTCACTGATGTTTATATAATTTTTTTTTTTAAAGCAATTTGGGTTAAGTAACTTGCTCAAGGTTACACGGCCAGTTATTTCTGGGTGTGGTGCTGAGTATCTGAGCCCAGATTTGATCCCCAGGTCATCCCGACACTGAAGCCGGTGCTCTTACTCGCTGAGCCACCTGGCCACCCCGATGTTTATATAATTTTGCTAGCCTTTTACTACTATCAGTTCACTTTGCTAAATAATATGAAAAGTCAGGGAACCTCCTTTCTTTACCTATGTTTTGTAATGGGGAATTTCTAGTGCTTCATCATTGCAAATAATGCTAGCTCTTGGTTTTTGATATATTCATTTGATCATCTTAAAGAAGGAACCTCCATACCTGTGTTTTTAAGAGTGTTTAACATAAAATCCATTTTTATATAACATAATAGCTATATTTAGTAAAGTTTTTTCTGTATCTCTCTCTTTTTTTAAAAAAACAATTGGGGTTAAGTAACTTGCTCAAGGTTACATGGCCAGTTATTTCTGGGTGTGGTGCTAAGTGTCTGAGCCTGGATTCAATCCCAGGTCATCCCGACTCTGGGGCTGGTGCTCTTACTCACTGTGCTACCTGCCCACCCCTTGTATCTCTTAAGATAATCTTGTGGGAGGTGGTTTTTTTTTTACTCTTGTATTTACTTATGCTATTTCTCCCATTGATTCATCTTTAAATCAATTATATAAATCCAACTTGGTCATATGACATTTTTGTATATGTTGTCATAGACTCCATGTAATGATATTATTTAAAACTTTTGCATCATTTTTATTGCTGACTCTACAATTCTCTTTATCTGCTTTGTCCTTCCTGGCTTTATGAATCGGGAATGTATTTATCTCATAATAGAAGATTGGTACAGTGTTTTCTGTTTCTATTTTATAAAATTATTTTTGTAGCATAGACATCAATTTAAAAAAATAAATGCCAGCCAATACACAGAGAGAATGAGATCTCCCATTAGGAACAAGATAAATCAACTCAACCAAGAAAGAGAGCACCAGTTCTCACCCAAAGGGAAATTCCCCAAAGTCTTCAGTGTAGTAATCTCAAGATAGGAGTATGATCAAGGTAATAACTTCTACATGATGACTTCTCCTTGGAGTCTTTTCTCTTCCTTCACAAACATTTCCCTGAAGAGAACCTGGAACTCTATGGCTTTCCTCTTGAAACTGGAAGCCATAAGATAAAGATCACTCCTCTCTCAAGTTTTTGATAACTGTCACCTCCATGAAGGCATGCAGAATAAAGTCTCTAAAAATAAGAAGAGTCTTATGCAATTGGGCTTTAATCCTATAATTTGCTTGACTTTATATAGATGGCAAAGCTAGATTTGAACCCAGGTCTTCTGACTTGAAGCACAAAGAGTGCTCTTTCTACCACCCAATGTTATACTCCCTATAGTCATTATTTGACTATTTGATATTTTACCTGATATTGTTCTCAAGACCTGGAAATCCCTCCACAGTCTTTACCAACCTTTCAATTTGAGTCTCATCTCATTTATGAAGGCACTTCTAACCATCCAAGCTAGACATCAGTCTATTTCTCCTTTGGTTTCCTTTATAATATATAGTCTGTCAGTTTCATTTACTACAGATCATGTATTGCCTAATAGTTTCAGCCATCTTCTCAGTTCTCAATGAGATAACTTCATCATAGTGGATGAAGTGCTGGTCTTGGAGTCAGCAAATTCAAAATCCACCTTTAACATATTGCTGCTATGACCTAGAACAAGTCACTTAACCTCCAAGTACCTCAAGACACACAGAAGTTCCATAAAACTTTCCTAAGTCATAGAGAAGTTGCCAAAATCAGTTTCCTAATCCATATATGTAAAGGTAAGATAAAGTTTCCAGATCCTAGTTTCATGGACTTCTGGGAATTGTTAACCAAATGGATAAAGATAAATTCACCTACCATAGAAGGAAAGTATTAGAAGAGACGTATATCAGAAGAAGAGAGTGTATTAGAAGCCATAGCTCAATTGCAGACTGTAAACTAGAGATTGGAAAGATAGAAACTCTAGTAGGCATTTTTAATGCAGGCTAATTTTGGAGTTGTTGATGTGGTTAAAGACCCACAGGTAGTAGGCATTGATTCCAATATTTTTCTATATTTTAGGTTCATAATAACCTGATTTTCACATTATTTTAAAAGCTGATTACTCCGTGTATAAAATTATTATTGGCCATAAGTTCCTTGTGACTTGGGTGTTTTTATTGATGAACAGTAAGTAGAAAAAGGAGCTACAGAGAGGCCTGTACATAGAGGGAAAAGAGACAAAGATAATAAATCTGTCTAAATGCCCAAAAGAATGGTATTCTTTACTCTACTTCTCCCATTAGTTGAGGGCTTATAGCACTGATGCAATATTCACAGTGCCCACGATCACTATAAATATAACCACATGGTGCTCAATGGCAAAATATAACAGACTCCCCATAGAAAAGACATAAACAAAACATTTATTCAGACACCAGAAAACCAAATCCTAAAACTAGTAAGCTGATTCCATCATAGTAGCAAAGAAGTTAACAGCACAAAAAGCCACACCATCCTTTAGCCTTCCCACAAACCAATAGTTCTAACTCGAAACTCCATAAACAGTGCACTAATGTGCATATTTCCCATAGCACCCCTAATATATGTCATTTTCCTCTTTTGTCATCTTTACCAGACTGATAGGTGTGATATAGAAATTAAAAGTTGCTTTAATTTTCATTTCTCTAGTTATTAGAGATTTAGAGCATTTTTAATGATAGTTGACAGCCTAGATTTCTTCTTTTGAAAACTGTCTCTATCCTTAGACTAATTATTTACTGAAAATAAATGGCTCAGTCTTATAAACATCAGTCTGTTGCTTATATATCTTGGAAACTAGATCTTTGTCAGAGAACCTTGTTGTAGAGTTTTCACCTCAGTTATCTGTTTCCCATCTAATTTTTACTACACCAGACTTATTTGTACAAAAGTGTTTTAATTTATATAAATAAAATTGCCCATTTTATCTTTTATGATCCCCCCTATCACTTGGTTAGTCATGAACTCTTCCCCTATCCATAGAAGTTAAGGAGTTTCTTCCTTATTTCCCTAATTTGCTTATGGTGTGACCTCTAAGATCTAAGTCACATATCCATTTGGAACTTATGTCAATATATGGCATGGGTTGTTATTCTAAATCTATGGTCTGTCAGACTGATGCCCAGTTTTCTAACTGTCTTTCTTAAATAGTGTATTTTTCCCCTACTAACTGCGGTCTTTTGGGGTTTATCAAACACTATGTCACAGTTTGTTTGCTTTGCTTATTTTTTGATGTTGTATAATTAATCTGTTTCAGTAAATTCTTGCTATTTTTGACCAGTACTCTATACTTTTAAACATTACTGTTTAATATTACAGTTTTAGATTTGGTACTGATAGGGGCAGCCAGGTAGCACAGCAAGTAAGAGCACTGGCCCCAGTGTCGGGATGACCTGGGGGATCGAATCCAGGCTCAAACACTTAGCATCCACCCAGAAACACCTGGCCATGTAACCTTGAGCAAGTTACTTAACCCCAATTGCTTAAAAAAAAAGATTCGGTACTGATAGATACCTACCCCCTTCTCACTTTTTTTCATCATTCCCTTAATATTTGGTTCTTCCATAAGAATTTTGCTATTGTTTTCCTACCTCAAAAAATACTCTTTCAAAAGTTTCCTATTTCCCATGAGAAACAGGAAAAGGCAGAGGACACTGAACACACATACGATGAAAATTTTAATGAGAAATCTCAGTTGAATTCTTATAAAAGTATTTCATTCGCTAACTGAAAAATGCTAAATTCAGTGCCATTGATAGGATATAGTAGAATACTGATGACTCAAACCTTCCTCACCAACTCTGGGCAAAAGGGATGACAGGAAATATCCCTAGGAAAGAGAGGATTCTAGAAGCCTTCCATTGTCTCTGTAGAGGGTACTGTATCTTTTCACACAGTACTTTCAAAATAATATTTTATACTGTGCTTGGGCTGAGAAATCACTATATTGCTTTTATTTATGTTCACAATCCATTCAAATACTCATACTTGTATGCTGTTTTACAATCCTTATGTTAGTGGAAGACACTCAAGACTGAACTTTTCACCAATTTTATTAGTCTGACTATTCACTCTATGTGTCTCATGCCTTACAGTATAACTTTTGTAAAATTGTGGTTCTTCTCCTTTCTTGCTCCCTTCACATTTCTCTTAGAAGATGTAAAATACAATGATGTTAAGGAAAGGGAGCTGGAATTAAAGTGAGGAAATCTGACAACTACTCACGGCATGAACATTGAGAAGTAACCTCTGAGAGTCAGGTCTTTCATCTGTAAAATTAGGATATTATGCTTGATCTACTTATCTCACAGGATTGTTGGGAGAAAAGAGCTTTGTAAACCTTCAAGTGATATACAAATATGAGCTGCTGTGTTTATTTGGGGCTAGGAAATGCGAAAGTTGCACCTGTGATTCTGTTCAATATCATTCATTTAGCCACTAATGAATGAAACCATTAGCACAGGAATGTTATGCATTATTAAGATTACTCGAAACAATTTTATCTGAAAAATGTCATAAATTCTAAGAGTGCATATTCTCAAATGAAATTTAACATTTTAACATATTTAATGATAATAAATTGTCTTCTTTCCTTTGTTTTTTTTCTGTCCTGGCAAAGGACAGATATCCCCCCTCCCCAATTTCTTTACTCTTTAATGTTAATTTCTTTACTCTTTCATATTTTCTTTTTCCCTCTTCATTCAACTGTCAGTTTTCTAAGCACAGAATTCATCAAAACAAACACTGATGAGGCATAAGGTTTAGGAAATACTTTACATTCATATCAGAAACCTTTAGGCAAGTACTTTGAATATATCCATTTTATAAATTAGGAGATTGAGGTTGAGAGAATAATTGATTTGTCCAGGGTCACATGGCTAGTAAATGTCTGAGTCAGGATTCTAACACAGGTCTTCCTGAGTCGTCCTACATAGAATATCTTGAAGATTCTTTTAGGTTGCAACATTCTACAATTATATTTGATTGTATGCAAATTTGACCTTGAAAAAATACAAAGAAATTCATGTTATTTTTTATGTACTACTCATCCACTAGTTACAAGCAATAAGATTTGCAAAATGTTTAGTTATTTTAAAGAATTATTTATTTTAATTTGTGATACTTTAATGGTGATCCAGAATTGAATTGGAAATGGATTGCAATTGGAATATTAGCAAACTCAACAATCCCATGCCGCTCCCTGGCACAAAATCCATGTTTTTAATAAAAAAATTTTAGCAACAATGCTAAATATTCATAAATATGGAGAGACATATTCTTCAAAAAACAACATCTTTGGTAAACTAATAGTCAATAGAAAAATGCGTGATTTTGGCTTGTTTGCCAAAAACTGGACAATTTCATAGAGTGACTGGCTAATCCAGGCCCCACATGGACTTAGACGCATATGTACATGTCTTCTGACTGATTCCAGCCTACTAATTACATGCCACAGACATAATATTTAACCTTTTATTGGCTTTATTGCTGCATCTGGGATGCATTCAAAAGGTGCCAGTTAACCCAGACTTATTCTATCTTTTTTAGTTAATAGTTTCCTGACTGATGTCATGCGAATGACAAAACAATGATATAAGAAAGAGGCCTTGGTCCCAAGAAAAGTTAGTGACTTGCCCAGGGCTTTGTTCTAATGTAGTTTATTTCCCTGTAGATTAAACAAACAAGATCAGACAGACAAAGAACAAAATCCGTACAAGGTAAGCATTTTTTTCCTATCTTAGGGACCCCCTTAGAGGTTTTTTCCAGTACCCTATGGAACTCTTTTGGATATAATGCTCACTGACTTTGAAATGAGACACCTCTCTCTGATCCACAGAGGTAGGAATAAAGATATAACAATTCTGGATTAAAGTTAGTAAAAATCCAGTAAAGCCTATGCACGCATTTTCCTTGTCCCTACTTTCTATTATTATGAATGAATGTACTTTAATAGGTCTGAACTCTTCCTACCAAATTGATTAAGCAATTTACAAATTTAATCTAGCACCTCATAATTCATTTTCTTTTCCCCAGGCCTGCCCAAACTACAGTGGGTGGTTGGATGAATCCAGCCATAATCCCCATTCTGGCTTGAATAAGATGTATAATTGTTGCAGCCTCATCTTCCCTTTGGCATTGAAGACTTGCTCTAAAATTCAGTAGAGTTTAAAAGATTCTGTACTGTAGTAAGTGTCTTCTTTGGCCTTTTAAAATTCAACTCAGCAGGTGTTATATTTTGTTGTTCAGTCACTTTCAGTTGTTTCTGACTCTCCCTGACTCTATTTGGGGTTTCTTGACAAAGATACTGGAATGGTTTACCATTTCCTTCTCCAGTTCATTTTACAGATGAGGAGACTGGGTAAAAGTGACTTGCCTAGGGTCACACAGCTAGTAAGTAGCTGATGCCAGACTCAAACTCAGGAAAAATTAGTCTTTCTGACTTCAGGTCCAGCATTCTATACACTGTGACCCCTATCTGCCCAGATATTAAGTCAACTAAATCTTAAAGAAAACAGAGGAAGAAATCAGTTTGCCCAGTTTCCTCAACCTCTACTTCAGTACACAGAAAATGGTGTTGATATTTTCAAGAAAATTTGGCAATGAATTTCAGAATCTGAAAAGCAGAGGCCACTTTTCCACAGACCTTCTCCCCAGTCTGATACTGGGACCATAGGGGAGCCAAGGGGAATGACTCATTTCCTCTCATTTGCTTGCTCAAGAGGGATTGGATTAAAATTTTTATCTCCATTGAATTAGTGTGCCATCTCTGCTCCCTTTGAAAGAAGGCTGGGGGGTGTGGCTAGGTGGCACAGTGAATAGAGCATGGGCCTTGGAGTCAGGAGAACCTGAGTTCAAATTAGGCCTCAGACACTTAATACTTACTAGCCATGTGACCTTGGGCAAGTCACTTAACCCCAATTGCCCCTCCAAAAATAAAAAAAATTAAATAATAGAAGGCTGAGCTCAGGAGGAAAAACTACTTCTTCCTTTCCAACTTGCCGCTTTCCCAATTGATCACTGTATTTTCATTACTTTCTTTTTATTCCCATACTTAAAATCATTCCAATGGGATAACATCTGCTATATTCTGTGCTTGGCTAGCATAGATTTCAAGCACCTGTGCTCACCTCAGTGGTATTATAAAATGATTGGGTCACACCTGAGTGGAGAAAGTAGTCCTACTAACAGGAGGCTGATAGGTAGCATGGTAGATAGTACTAGACTTGGGATTTAGAAAGTCCTGGATTCAAATTCTGTCATAGACATTTACTTAACTGTGTGACCCTGAGAAAGTTATTTATTCTCTCAGCCTTAATTTCCTCATCTCTAAAATGAAGATAACAATAGCATCTACTTTCCAAGGTTGCTGTAAGGATCAAATAAAATAGCACATGTAAAGTACTTTGCAAATTTTAACATAACATACAAATGCAAGTTATCAATAAGATTAAATAATTCTTAGAATCCCACCTCTTTCACAAATCTCTTCTAACCCAATCCAGTTCAACAAATATTTATTAAGCACCTACAACATGCCAGGCACTGTACTAAGTGCTGGGAAGACAATAAATAAAAAAGTCCCTACCATCAAGGAATTGATGCTCTAAATGGGGGGGGGGAAGGGAAAAATGCACAAAAAGAGTCAGGAAAAAAAGGGAGGATGGGCAAACAGGAGGTACCTGGTAGAGAAGCATCTTGTTCTGTGGAGTTGAAACCAAGGAGGGCAGCAGATGCAAAGTGTAATGATCTGAGAATTCAATTTCAGCCCTCTGTAAAGAAAGGCACTGGGAAGAGTCTGGTGCTAGCTCCAGCCTTCCAATCAGAGGGAAGAAGAGACTAAGGGAGGCAGAGTCAATGAAGGCTTGAGTTATAGCATGGCGGCCAATTTAGAAACTTATCCTGGGTGGAGTATCTGGTTCTATGGCATTGGAACCAAGGAGGACAGCAGATGCAAAATAGAATGTATTCTTCTAGTATAACCAGAAGAAAACTGCCTATTTTCATACATTTACTAGTTCCATGGAGATGTAGAATTCCCATGAATGCTCTCCTCTAATTCTTTTCCAATTAAAGTGCTTCCCTTGTCTTCTTCCTTCTCATTTCCTATCTCAATAAAGAAAATGGGTCCTTATTTTATACATAAATCCTTTACTGACCATGTATTTATTTAATACTTCCCCCATATATATATATATATATATATCAGAAGATAATAATCACAGAGAGATATGTCACTACGAGGCATGATTTGGGACATGTCATGTCACCTCTTGACATGTCCTATCAGTTCTTTGACCCTTGATTACTTCATCTAAAATATAAGAATAATAAAACTTGTCTATACCTAAGCACTTGCTTGCTACTTTAAGGATTAAAGAAGATAATGTGAAAACACTTTCTAACTGTAAAACTCCATCTAAATACCAGATACTGTTTTATATGTGTCTGAATTAGCTTACAAGTTTATATGGGTCCAGAATGACATCTCTATAGTTCTTTTAATATTAAAATATAATGCTACCAAATTAGGGGCTTAGTAAACTTTTTTTTTTAATGATGAGGACTATGTTCTTCTATCTCCTATTCTTTTTACCAGAGTATACTATCTCCTTTTAAACTATTGTCCATTTCAGATCTAGCTAGCTAACTCAGTGTTTGGGAGGCTCCAAAGGAAGGTATGGGAGAGAAGAGGTATTAGACTGACTACTAAACTGAAGGTCTGCATAGCCATTGTGCTGACTTCATTGTCATATGCCTACAAAACCTGGACAGTCTACCAGTGCCATGCCAGGAAACTAAATCACTTTCATTTGAATTCTCTTGCAAAGATTCTGAAGATCACCTGGCAGGATAAGGTACCAGACACCAAGGTCCTTACTCGAACTAAACTGCCAAGCATTTAAACTCCGCTTCAGAGAGTGCAACTCCAATGGGCTGGCCATGTAGTCCAAATGCAAAATGTATGCTTCCCAAAAAAAACTTTTGTGGAGAATTCACACAGAAGAAGCATTCACATGGTGATCAAAAGAAGTGATACAATATGCACACATACATATATATGTTTATGTAGGAGGGTGTATGTGTGTATAAATATATATGTGAGTGTGTATATATGTGTACATGTATATATATATATATATATATATGTAGACAAAGGATCAGTTGAATAGGAAGGGATGTTTTCTAAAAAATAAATTAAGATGTGAGAGAGGAATATAATGAGAGGACACAGGGAGAGATAGAATAGGGCAAATAAGCTCATATAAAAGAGGCAAGAGAAAACCATTACAATGGAGGGGAAGAACAGGAAGGCAAAAGGGAATGGGTCAACCTTACTCTCATTGAATTTGGCTTAAGGAGGGAATAACATACATACTCAATTGGGTAACTTACCCTACAGGAAATCAGGGGGAAGGGGATAAGAGAGGGAAATGACAGAAGGGAGGGCAGATCGGGGGAGAGGGTAGTTAGAAGAAAACACTTTTGAAAAGGGACAGGGTCAAAGGAGAAAATAGAATAAGTTGGGGGGGGCAGGATAGGCTAGAGGGAAATATAGTTAGTCTTTCATGATATATCTACTATGGAAACGTTTTGCACAACTACGCATATACAACTGATAGTGAATTGCTTATCTTCCCAGTGGGAGTGGGTGAGAAGGGAAGAAGGGAAAGAATCTGGAAATCAACATTTTAAAAACAAATGTTAAAAAAAAGTATTTTTACATGCAACTGGGAATTAAGATATACAGGCACTGGGGTATAGAAATCCATCTTGCCCTACTAGAAAGTTAAAGGGGGAATGGGGGAGAATATAAGAGAGAGCAGATTGGAGGAAGGGGTATTCAGTAGGCTCACTATTTTGGGGTGGGAGTAGGGGAAAGATGGGGGGAAAATTGTAAGTCAAAATCTTGTGGAAATGAATGTTGAAAACAAAAAATAAACAATTTTTTTTTTTTTAAAGAAGCAATACAAGGAAACTCTCAAGGTCTCTCTCAAGCACTTTGGAATTGATTGTGTGACAGGGGAGACACTGACACAAGGCCGCTCAGCATGGCATGCTCACATCAGAGAAGGTGCTGTGCTCTGTGAGCAAATTGAATTGAAGCAGCTCAAAGGAAATGCAGGATGCACAAATTTAAAGAATCCACCCCAAATGTTCACACAGATTATTTGTGCCCAACCTGTAATGGAGCATTCTGAATTTCTATTGGTCTGATCAGCCAGAGTTAGACACATGGAAACTTAACTTTAGCATAGTGATGCCATTTTGGTCCTCTTCAAGAATGAAGGACAGGGGCTGCTAGGTGGGGCAGTGAGCAAAGCGCCGGCCCCAGAGTCAGGAGGACCGGAGTTCGGTTCCGGCCTCAGACACTTAACACCCACACAAAAAAAACTAGCGTGTAATCTTGGGCAAGTTACTTAACCCCAATTGCCCTCCAAAAGGCAAAAAAAAAAGAATGAAGGACAGCAAACAACCATTTCAGATACTAAACAATCTAGTTCTGTGCCCAGTTTTCTTCAGAGAAATTTGCTTAAAAGAAAAGGGGGGAGGGTGCAGAGGATGAGATTGATAGATAATATCATGGCAGCAATGAACATGAGCTTGGACAGTCTTCAAAAGGTAGTGAAGGATAGAAGGGCCTGGCATGCTATAGTCCATGGGATCACGGAGAGTTGAACACAATTGAGCAACAAAAATAATAATTACAACATAATTATAACATTCTCTATTATTAGATCTAATACCATGTGGGCATTATATGAATTGAAAATATGGATCTTGTACCAAGCACTGAGCTCATTGGAGAAATGCACATGAGCATGTGAGGCCAGGAAATTGGGATGATGATCTCAGTGAAATCAAAAAGAGATTAAAAACAGAGATGCTGTCAGTTTCAGGCAATTCAACTGGGTGACATTTATGCAGTAGTGATATTGTATCAGACTTCCTTAAAAAGGAAACATTTGTGAACAATAATAATGGTAGGAGCAAAGTTTAGAACTATTATCAAATCCATGAGGCAGTAATAGATTTCTATCCTTTAGATACCCTGACAACATAGAAAAATGGATTCTTTATCTTAAAATTTATCTACACATATTATTTCTTTGCATTTTTCTTTGAAAAATTGGAATGAAGACCCGGTCAAGTTCACATTTTTTTTTTTTTTGCAAAAATGTTGGGTGGCTGGTGGCAGATTTTGAATGCACCCTCTTTTTTCCCATCCCCAACCCCTACCCCCTTCATTCTCAGAAAATGAGTTTACTTTTTACTTTCCTGGGATGATTAAAATCATCCTAAACAAACTTTTTAACTACCCTCTTAACGTCCTCTAAAATACTCAATACCTTCACCAAACTTCTCTTTCTTCCCTCTAATCTCAAAAGAAGAGGTAGCATACCTTGCTAAAATGCCCTCAATTGGCTGAGTTTGTTCCATCCATCATTACAAGGCATCTGAGAAGCATAATGAACAGAAAGCTGCACTCAGGAAGACATGAGTTTGAATCTTGTTGCAAATAAATATCACCTTTGTGACCCTGTACAAGATACTTAACATCACTTAATTTCCTCATTTGTAAAATGGGAAGAATAATAGGGTCAATTAAAAAGGTCAAATGAAATAATGGATATAAAATGTATGGCAAACTATATAATGATATATAAATACTATCTACTGTTGGTGTAATTATTCTTATCCCCTCCATTTCATGTATCTTCAAGCCTTCCCTCTACTGGCTCCTTATCCTCAGCCTACTAGGATGGGAAGAAAGAAAGAAAGAAAGAAAGAAAGAAAGAAAGAAAGGAAAGAAAGAAAGGAAAGAAAGGAAAGAAAGGAAAGAAAGGAAAGAAAGGA
>NW_027185715.1:2930510-2982879 GCF_028583685.1 Petaurus breviceps papuanus | reverse complement strand
AAAGAAAGAAAGAAAGAAAGAAAGAAAGAAAGAAAGAAAGAAAGAAAAAGAGAGAGAGAAAGAAAGAGAGGGAGGGAGGGAGGAAGAAAATAGAATGCTTCAGTTTGTATTCAGACAATATCAGTTCTTTTTCTGGAGATGGATAGCATGTTTCATCATAAGTTTTTTGAGATTGTCTTGTATCATTGTATTGCTGAGAATAACTAAGTCATTCTTCTTTGTACAATATTGCTGTTACTGTGTTCAGCAGTGCCTGGTTCTGCTCACTTCACTTTGCATCAGTTCATGTAAGTTTTTTGACATCATTTCTTAGCATCAAGAACTGTAAGGCATTTCAGGTCATCTAATCTAACCCCTTCATTTTATATATGAAGAAAATTGGGTTTAGGAAAGTTAAGTGAGTCCCTCAAATTCATACAGATAGTGTTAGAGGTGAGATTTCAATACAGGTGCCCTGACTATAGAACCAGTGTTCTGTCTCTACTGTACTATGCTACCTCCTTGAAATTTTGCTCTCTCTTGCCCTACATAGTCAAACAGTTGCCAAATCTTTCCATTTCTAACAACATATCATCTCTTGATTTCAACTCTTTTTTCCTATTCACAAAACTACCACTTTAGTCAAGGTTCTCATCACCACTTGCCTAAATTATTACAATGACCTCCTATTTAGTTTTCCTACCTCAAAGTTCCCCACACTAAAGTCTAATTTCCACACATCTGTCAAAGCAATTCTCCTTAAGTATGGACCTGACAATTTCACTCTCCTACTCAGTAAAATCCAGTGACTTGTAATTGCCTTTAAGATTAAAACATAAAGTCTTCCATTTATTTCTTAAAATTCTTCATAACCATGACCCATCCTATCCTATTTCTGCCTCATTTTAAATTATCCTTTCTCCAGTCCAGCCAAACTATATTTCTTTCTGTGCCTCACATAGGGTGTTACACCCCTCAGCATCCATGCCTTTGAACATCCATGCCTGGAATGTACTCTCTTTTCACATCTGCCTCATAAAATCTCTTTCATCTTTCAAGATGTGTTCAAGCACTAACTTCAACATGGAACCTTTCCTGACTCCCCCTGTTAGCACTCCTCCCAACTACCTTGAGTTTGTTTTTTTTTTATTCTCTTTGTATTTTCTATATATACATATGCTTATTATCTCCCTGGTTGCCTGATAGCTCATTGAAAGTAGATACTATATAATTTAAATTTTTAAAAGGAAAGGTAAATGAATTACAGATGGAAATAGATAGTAGTAATATAATAATGGGGGCTTTAATCTTCCCTTCTCAGAACTAGATAAATCTAGACAAAAATAAATAAGAAGTCAAGTAGGTAAATAGAATTTTAGATGAGCTAGATATGATAGATATTTGGAAAGAATTAAGTGGAACTAGAAAGGAATACACCTTTTCATCAGTCATACATGGTACCTTTATGAAAATTTGCCATATATTAGGGTATAACATTTTTTTAGGTAAAAGCAGAATTTTTAAAAATATTTTTGAAGGAGACAATTGAGGTTAAATGACTTGCCCAGGATCACATAGCTAGTAAGTGCCTCAGGTCAGATTTGAATTCAGATCCTCCTGACTTTAGGATTGGGGCTCTGTTCACTATACCACCTACCTGCCCCAAAAGCAGAAATATTAAAAACATCCTTTTCAGATCACAATGTAATAAAATTGTATTTAGTAATGGACCATGGAAACATAGATTAAAAAGTAATTGGAGACTAAGCAAACTAAGCTTAAAGAATGAGTGAATTAAAGAACAAATGATAGAAACAATACTTTCATTAAAGAGGATGACAGTAATGAAACAACATATCAAAACCTATGGGTACAGCAAAAGCAGTAATCAGAGGAAGTTTTATATCTCTAAATGCTTACGTCAATAAAATGGAGAAAGAGCAGACCAACGGATTGGGTATGCAATTTTAAAAACTAGAAAAAGAACAAATTAAAACTCCCCAATAAAACACTAAATTGGAAATCCTAAAAAGTAAAGGTGAGATTAATAAAATTAAATGTTAAAAAATTGAATTAATAAATAAAACCAGGAGTTGGTTTTATGGAAAAATAATAAAATGGATAAATATTGGTTAATATGATTTTTAAAAGAGAAAAGAATACAAATCACTAGTATTAAAAATGAAAAAGGTGAATATACCACTAATGAAGATGAAATCCAAGCAATTTATAGGCCAATAAATTTAACAACTTAAGTGAAGTTGAAGAATACTTGGAAAAATATAAACTGCCTAGATGAGCAGAAGAAGACATGACCTATTGTAGAAAAAGAAATTGAACTGGCCATAAATGAGTTTCCCAAGGGGACAAAATAACAACACTGGAAGCCAGAGAGACAGGTGAATTCTATCAAACATTTAAAGAGCAACTAATTCCAACATTACATATTTTTTTCAGAATAATAGACAAAGAAGGTGTCCTACCAAAACCTTTATATAAAACAAGTATGGTACTGATACCTAAACCAGGAAGAATAAAAACAGAGAGAGTTATTATAGAGCAATTTCATTAATATGGATGCAAAAATCCCAAATAAAATTCTAGCTAAAAGACTGCAACACTCTATTACAAAGATTATGGATCACCCCCAAGCAGGATTTATGCCAGGAATGTAGGGTTGGTTTAACATAAAGAAAACTATTAACATAATTTATTATATCAATAATAAAAACACTTTTGATAAAATACAACACACATTTCTATGAAAAACACTTGAAAGTATAGGTATAAGTCGATTTTCCCTTAATTTGATAAAAAGCATTTACTTAAAACCATCAGTAAGCATTATTTCTAATGGGGATAAATTAAAAGCCTTCTGACTAAGATCAAATGTGAAACAAGGATGCCCACTGTCACCAAAATTATTCAATATGGTACTGGAAATACAATATGAGAATACATTATGATAAATACAATGTGAGAATATTTTATTGCAAAAAGAGAAGAAAAATAAATAGAAGGAATCAGAATAGGGAAGGAGATAAAACTATCTCTTTTGTAGAAAAAAATTTTTGGAAAGTCCCAAAGACTCAACTAAAAAGTTGAGACAATTAATAATTTTAGCAAAGTAGCAGGATATAAAGTAAAGCCACATAAATCATCAGCATTCCTATATGTCACAAATGAAACCTTGCCAGAAGATCTAGTGAGAGATATCCCATTTAAATTAATCTAGACAATATAAAATACCCAGCAGTACACCTGCCAAAAGAAATCCAGGAATCATATGAACAGAATTACAAAAATAAAAACCAATTTATACAAATAAAATTTGATTTAAATAATTGGAGAAAGTACAGGTTGCTTCATTGTTAACATTTATATATCCCGGATTTAGAACATAGCAAGTGCTTAATAGTTGTTTACGTGATTTACTCTTAGTTTTATTCTTTGTAGATTATTCACTTTACTGTTGTTTGATTAATTAATTGAGTCTCTGGCCTTTGAGCTAGTGTCAATTAAATATTTGGGAGAGGGTGGAAAGAGGCGGAAGAAAGGCTAACACATGAGGAGTTTTTGTGTGTCTGTGTTATATTACAATGTCAAATACAATAAAAATGTCAGTTAACTCTAGCTAAAACAATTAATTCAATCTTCAATTTCTCCCTCAGTATTCTTCCCTTATCTCATTTTACAATCTTTCACCACAGATATACTTAACTTTGGTGGGGAAGCAAATCATAAGAAAGTAAATTCATATCAGAAATTTGGTTTGTTTTTTTTTAGTTATTTTAAATACAGTAATTCTACCCAGGGGTTCAATGCCTATTCAATTGGATCTACTTAGTCTACTACCCCTACATCTATTACATTGGGCAACAAACATTTATGCTGAGAATGATGACCCTCAGGTATTGCAAAATCAGACTTCTATAGCAATAGACTAATATGTTTGGTAAAGATTTTCAACAGGTGTTAAAATTAAAATGACCAAGCAATTCAGTTAGCTAAAAACAACCCCTGCACCAAATATTTCATTAATCAAACTTTTCTGTATGACTGATTTGCAGATGAATTGGGTTTATTGCTGTTTTTAATAATCCATGTATCTCTTTCCCTTCATTTGGTCCAAATAATCAAAATATGACTATAATAGAAATGCATGCCCTCTTTTAAAAAATCATTAAATTAATTCACTTCAAAATATAATAAATTAAATTTAACAAATTAAGTGAATAATTAAAACAAAATAATTTTCAGAATCTTTTTTTTAAATCATATGTAGGGAGAAAGAATAAACTTGAAAAGAAGTTAGTTCTTTGCAATTATGAGAAGATGGATTACTTGAAATAATTTTTTTTTAACTAACACAAGTCAGAAAGTAAAAAATAAGACTATAGACATAGTAATAGGTAAAGGGATAAATTGTAGGCAACCAATGAAGAAGATGCCAAAAAATTTAAATCTTTCTGTAAATAAACTAAGAATATCATAAAAGAAGGAAAGAGAAAGAGAAAAAAGCAGGCATAGCACATAATACTAGGACAGGGAAGGGTTTAAGGACAGATGAATTTGGAGAAGGGAAGCAGTGTTACCCAGTGGTTTGAACATTAGCTTAATGTCAAGAAGACCTAGATTCAGGTGCTGGCTCTGTCTTACACTTGCTCTGAGATTGTGCCCAAGTCACAACATCTCAGTCCCAAAGAAACTCAATAAAACATAACTTTAGAGAAAGATGTTAATCTGCAAAGGAGGAGGAAGGAATGTCTATACCAGGTGTTCCTCCATACTGCTTAAATGACAAATCTGATGAAAAAAATCTTTAAACTATTATGAAATCTGCAATCTATGCCTCAGAGTACTTAAAAGAGTTGATGTCATAGCAGAGTCATAAAGTAGACCCAGAGGCAAGTCAGCATTCCAAAGAAAGGGGATTAAGTGATATCTATTTATTATAGAGTATAAAGACCAATAAGATTAATTCTGATACCTAGAAAGATATTAATGCAAAAGATCAAGGAAACAACTTACTAGACTGTATAAAAGAAAAGGCCTTGACACATAAATCCAAATGGCATTATAAAGAAGAACAATGACCTATGCTATTAGCAACCAGTATCTTTTAGCCAATATTCTCTAATTAGATAGTATTTGATCCCTTCCAATTCTACAATTCCGTTACTTTATAGTTTGCTGTTTTCATTGGTAACTTAGCAGCGGTAACAAACTAAAATAGAAATGGATCCCTGCCAGGCACATATTGACTTTTTTATTGTCCATTTGTTCAATCATGTCCAACTCTTTGTGATACACCAAGCCCTTCCATCCTCCACTGTTTCTCAAAGTCTGTCCAAGTTCATGTCCTTTGTTTCCATGACACTGTCTATCTATCTCATCCTCTGCCATCTCTTTTCCTTTTGCCTTCAATTTTCCCCAACATTAGGGTCTTTTCCAATGAGTCCCATTTTCTCATTATGTGGCCAAAATATTTAAGCTTCAGTGTTTGACCTTCTGGTGAATAGCCTCCATTAATTTCTTTAAGTATTGCCTGGTTTGTTCTCCTTGCTCTCCAAGGGACACTCAAAAAGCTTCTCCAGCATCACAATTCAAAAGCATCAATCCTGCATATTGACTTAGAAAACCACAAACTAACATAATCTGTATTGTTTTGTATTTTTTTTAACATTTCCCAATCATACTTTAACCTGACTCCTGACACATTCTGTAATGGCCAGGAATTTGTTAAGAAACATACAGATGGTTCTTTAAGGGGGATTTGACACAAAGTTGGAAGAATTAGCATTGTGGAAGATAAAATTAGGATTCAAAATAAGCTTGACCAAGTTAGAAAGAGAGGTAAGGAATGAAAAGGAGAAAGCAGAATACAGTTTAATAGAGAGAACTGCAGCTGAATGCATATAATTCTAGCTAGCAGAGAGGCTAGCATTCTGAAGAGCAATTTGTAATTGTCCCCAAAGGGCTATAAAACTGTGCATATCCTTTCACCCCACAATACCAACACTAAGTTTGTACTTAAAGAGATCAAAGGACCTATAGGTACAAAAATATTTATAGCAGCTCTTTTTATGGTAGCAAAGAATTGGAAATTGGAAAGATGCCCACTAATTGGGGCATGGCTGAACAACTTGTGGTTTATGATTGTGAAGGAATATTATTGTGCTATAAGAAATAAAGAGCAGGATGCTTTCAGAAAAACCTTGGAAGACTTACTTGAATTGATGCAAAATGAACTGAACACAGCAAGGAGAACATTGTGCAAGGTAACAACAATATTGTATGCTGATCAGCTGCAAATGACTTAGCTATTCTCAGCAATGCAATGATCTAAGACAATTCTGAAGGATATTTGATGAAAAATGTTATCCACCTCCAGAGAAAGAACTGATGGAATCTGAATGTAGATTGAAGCATCCTTTTTTCTTACTTTATTATTCTTGTTTTTTGGGGTCTGCATTTTCTTTTGCAACATGGCTACTATGGAAATGTTTTCCATAACTATACATGTATAATCTAGATCAAATTGCTTGCCTTCTCATAGAGGGGGGAAGGGAAGAAGGAAAAGAGAGAATGTGGAACTCAAATTTAAAAAAAAATATTTAAAAATGTTTTATATGTAATTGAAAAATAAAATAAAAATTAAATTTAAAAATTCAATATAGAGTTTGGCAAGAAAAATTGGGACACCCCACCAAAAAGAAATCCTGTGATGGCCAAAAAGAACCCTAATGAATCCATGGAGGGCAATCTACCTCAGAAGAAGGGTAATCACAGCTGTGGGGGCAGGGGGGCAACTCACACCTTGAAAAGTGAAAGCATGAACCCTGAGAGGAGATTTCATGGCAAAATGGGGGGGGCAGGGAAAAGATGATGATGGGAGAGGGAAAGAGGACTGTACAATCAGTGATATAAGAAAATTCTTATCATATGACTACTTCTGTTTTTCTACTGCAGCATTTGTATTTCTAAGATTAAAGTAAAACAGAAAAAAGGAGGTCAAGGAGAAAGATTTAAAAAGCAATAACAAAGAAACTGTTTGGAAAAGGGAACTCAAAATAGGTACTTTAGAAGCTTTAATTCAATGAGAAATACAGAGATGAATTAAAAATAAATACATAGAGAGTCATGAATCAAAGAATAAAAATTAGAATAGGTAGAAAGGGAAGATAAAAGAATGAGGGAAAGAAACCCCTTTTAGAAAAAGGTACAAAATATAAAATAAAATAACTAACAATAAAACAAGTTAAAGAGAAAGGAGGGAAGGAGTATTTTACTAGCCTGCTTAACTAAGAGAAAAAAAGTACTTGAAAATTAGAAAAAATGATTTACCAAATTAAGTAAAATTAGATAAAGGAGTGACAAATTGGGGAGGGGACATTGTGTGTGAGGGGAAAACAGTGGGAATAATGTCGTCTTAAAGTAACATAAGAGACAAAGTACTAGCATTACAAAAGAAGAAAGAAAGGATCTTAATTCAGAAAAAAAAAGTAGAAGAATATGTTACTGTAACTCTCACAAATTTAAATGTGAGTGGATTAAACAATCCAAAAATTAAAAAACAAATGACAAATTGGTTAAGAATACAAAGCCCTACAGACTGTTTTGCTTACAAAAACAATCCACTGGAGAGATTTTGTCTGGAACTTTAGATACTAAATTATGTAGTTTGAAAATCCACAAAAAAAAAAGGGGGCAATTTTTCCCCCAGAGAAAGAAAGGTTCTATCTCCCATGGACTCATCACATACATAGGCTTTCCTGGGAAGCTATGTATTCATGGGCTGGCCTGATGGAGGGGCAGAGCATCCCACCCCTTAGCTTTCCAGAGCTCAGAGATTTTGTCACTTAAACATTGTGACCAGCAGGAAGGAAAGGAAGGAAGAAGTGCCCAGTTAGTCCCTATTATATGTAGACTCACTTCCAGCTCATAACCAAATTAAAGGGCTTTTCTTCATTTCACAGGGAAACAGATTAGGAAGCAGTCACAGAATACTGGGGCACACTCTGTAGTGGAACGCCAAGCTCCTCTTTTCTGACTTATCACAGCTTCCAGAATCAGGCTCAGCAACCCCTCCCACTATGATTGGGCATTCAGCCAGAGTACCCTGTAATGCTCTTAAACTTGGACACTCCCTGGTCAAGTCTCACTCTCCTACACATCCCATTTCCATTATACTAGTGTATATTTTCAACAAAAAAATTGCATTTCTATGTGGTTTTTACACAGTAAGAACTTTAAATAGTTGGTTTAGTAGAATTTAAAATATTTTACCATTTCGACTTTTTTTTATTAACAGTGGGTAAGAACCTTCACAGAGTCACAGAGCAAGAAGGCATTTCAGAAACCATCTTGATAGTCTAGCCCTTACCTGAACAAAAAGCATCTCTACAACATTTTTTTTGCCTTTTGGAGGGCAATTGGGGTTAAGTAACTTGCCCAAGGTTACACAGCTAGCTTTTTGTGTGTGGGTGTTAAGTGTCTGAGACCGGAACCAAACTCAGGTCTTCCAACTCCGAGGCCGGCACATTACTCACTGCACCACCTAGCCACCCCTCTACAACATTTCTAACAATTTATCATCCCACCTTCACTAAAAGACTTCTAATGAAGGGGAATTTACTACCCTCTAATTGTGAGATTTTTTTCCTTCCATAGAACCTAAATCTTTCTCCCTGAAACTTCATCCATTACTCTTTAATCTCCCCTCTGGGGTAAAACTGAACAATAAATAGAATTCTTCTTTTCCAAGTCGTGTGTCCCTGGGTCTTGTCTTCTCTAGACTTAATATCTTCAGCTCTTGAAATTAATCATTTTACTGCCTAATCTCAAGCACATCACCCTCATGGTTTCCTTCCTCTAGCTGACCTCCACCTTCTAAACACCCTTCCTATAATGTGGTGCCCAGAACTAGGCAGAATACTACAGAAATGGTTTGATCAGGACAGCATGGTAGGACTATTATCTCACATATTCTGGTTATTATACCTAAGAACTCATTAAGATTTTTTGTT
Organism: Petaurus breviceps papuanus; assembly: GCF_028583685.1. Taxonomy (NCBI): domain Eukaryota; kingdom Metazoa; phylum Chordata; class Mammalia; order Diprotodontia; family Petauridae; genus Petaurus; species Petaurus breviceps. The sequence continues at coordinate 2,973,871 of NW_027185715.1, read as the reverse complement.
TGCTTGTGCTGCCATATCATATTGTTGGTACATGTCTGAACCAGTACCATAGGAGACCCAAAGAGTCTGTGCACACGAGGTTTCCAGGATGTATAATCCTTAGGCTTTTTCTCAATAAGTAGGGCTGTCTGGGCCCTCTAGATAGCGTTGTTTGACTAGGATACTATTGCATCTGGCCTTGGGCTAAGCCACCATCAGAATCTGGACAGGATACTAGAGCTTAGGAAGGTCATACATGATGCAGTCAGTACTGCTTCTCTGTGTCCATGTGGCCATTACTTCATGGCCACTGGTTGTCACATATCTCACAATCCATGGTAACTAGCCTCAAATATCCCATTTCTTCTGGTCTCTCACTTCTTTTCTCTTCTCTCCATCACTAGCACACCAACTATCTGAGATTATTCCATTTCTGGCCAGTTTCCACTCTCAAAATTTCTTGTAGTCTTTCTTTTCAAATCTTGTATGCTACAGAGCCTGATTGCATACAGTTTCATTATGGAAAGTCTCTCTCAATAAATGAGCTTCTCTGGGTCTCAAAGCATTGTGAGAATATGAAGCTACTATGGAGAGACACCTTAGATCCATATAGAAGTAACAGTGCACCAAAACCTATAGACCTTTTCTAAAAAAACTGTTGTCTAGTCATTTTTTCTCCATCTTTCTCTTGTGATCTATTCTCAAAGAAGCTGTGCATCCCTCTTTTGGTCCGACAGCTGTCTAATACTTCACAGGAACAATTTATGCTACCACTAGGAACTTTATGACTCCATTCAGGAAAAAAAGTAGATACTGTCTTTGTCATGTGTCTTGCTGGCCATTTTCCCCCTGAAATTGAATGAAGTTACCTACATTCTCTTCTGTATCATTTTTTATCCTACATGAACTAGGCATAAGATACAGGTTCAAAGGGTGGAAGGAGTCTAAACATGTAGAAAGAAGAATCAGTCTAGCTAAAACAAATTCAGGAAGTCCATTCCTTGAACTATGTCAAAACAACTCAAAGTTCAACCCTTCTGGGAATTCAAACCCTATATGCACCTGTGGAAGGAAAACAAAATAATGAAATAATCCTACTTTTTCTGATGAATGTCACAGGACAAAGTTTTACTATCTTCCCATTTGAGATTTACACATCATTGGAACTATGTAGAAAAATATGAAAAAATATAAAAATAGATCTTAAATATTTAGTTTTTTAATATATCCCATACTTACCTGTGCACATTCATTTAAATTTATTGAGGGCAGAGACTGTTTCATTTTGTCTTTGTATCTCTTCCTATTCCACCCCCAAGACAGTATCTTTAATATAGTAAGTACTAATAAATGTTCTTTATTGAATCTAATTGAATTGAATGAGTGGTGGAAAATAGAAAACATATCTGCCAGTTCATTCTCAAAGAGGCATCAATATCTATTATGAATATTCAGAATGGCAATATAGCAAGGAAAGCTGGTTTCACTCTGTCCTTCAAAGATAGTGTCTATTGTGTCTACACCCCGCCTATGTGACTAGATGACAACATCTCTAGATGAAGGTAGGTGGAAGGAGAAAATTAGTGTGGTTTGTGCAGATATGCCTGGACACCAAGAACCTTATTGTCAAACTGTTTTTGAAGCAGCTGAGAAAAGCTGTCATGATTTCTTGCATGCACTGTTGTCTATTCCCTTGCTATTAAGGAAGACATTTCCAGTAGGTTTTCCAAGAACTGGCTAGTGAAACCCTCATTTAAAAATTCGCTGCTTCTCTTTTTACACATTCAAGATGGGGCTTAACTAAAAAAAAAATTCGCCTCTTTTCTTTTCCCTTACTATGACTCAGTGTCCATATGAAGGGAGGAACTACAAAGGCTCATGGATTGCTGAGCAAAGATCATTAACATTGAGCTAACTTTCTCTTATATCAACAGGTATTTAAGGAATTGTGAGGCTCTAAACTTCAAAGGTTTTTGCCATGTCTTTATTTTCTGATTTCACCCAGTGAATGATTTGTTTTTAGAATTTGCATTGATGAGGCAGTTAGGTGGTACAGTGGAGAGGACCAGCCCTGGAATCAGGAGGACCTGAATTCAAATTCTACCTCAGACACTAGCTGTGGGACCCTGGGCAAGTCACTTTACCCTAATTGCCCAAAAAAATGCTTTGACAATCTGTTTCTTTCACTTCCCTGAATGGGTGGTTTGCAAAATTGTAGATACCAATGATGGGTTTAGCAAAATTGATTTTCTTATTCCTATCCACTGTGAAGGGATAAAACTGGTTTCATTCATGTCCCATAAACTAACCTGATTTGAACAATGAATATTCTTCCTTGAACATAGATGGTATAGAATTAAAACAAAATTTAGTAGAGTGTATGAACTAATTCAACCTGAATATAGCCTTAGTGTCTTTTTTGTTTTTTTTTTTATTAACAAACATTTATTTTCTCCTCTTCCTACTTCTCCCCCTTGGGGAAAAAAAGAAACATAAATCCCTTGTAACAAGTATGCACAATCAAGTAGAACACATTCCTATGTTTACTGTGCTAAATATGTTTTATTCTGCATCTTGAATTCATCACCTCTTGATCAGGAGGTATGTAGCACAGTCCATCAGAAGATCTCTGGAATCATGATTAACAAATCCCACAGGTTTTTCAAGGTTAGTTACCTGACATTTAAATTTTTTTTCCCATACTTAACAAGCTCTTTCTAATATAAATTTGCTTTATAGCAATGTTGGTGATGAATTTTTCCATCATTTGGGTTAAGACTAAGCTCAGTAATTAGTAGTATGTGAATATCAGTACAAAGAATCATGTGGTTGAGTGCTCATAAAAACGTGACTCAGACAGCAGGTAATGAGTGAAATTTACTGGTGAACAAAAATTTCCCTGACTTTTTAAGCAACTTTTTTTTTCTATTAAAGCATATAGAGAATTTTGGTAGGATAGTACAAATCAATGGTATCACCCCATGGGAACACTGATCTCCTTGGAATTTAGTACTGAGATCTGAGCTCCAGGCTGACTGAGCATGATTTAATAAAGAACAAAGAACAATATATTTTTAAGCATGAATTTTAACTAGCAAAATAAATATACAACTAGAATTTCATCTATGTATTGCAACCAACAAGATCTATATGTTTATTTATTTGAATGATTTCCCTAACTTTTTAGACAGTTCACAACTGTCTAAAACATGTTATATAGGCACAGCTATACAATGAGCTTGATCCAGAATTTAAAAGGAGGGAGAATAGTTACATTCCACTGGAGAAATTGTATACCACTTTCAATGATCCTAAGCTACAAACTGATATATAAACCCATCTTTGTAGCCCTAATGTTCTATCAGTGGTGCTTTCTGGTTACAATGCGTGGAACATGATCTAAAAAAAAAAAAGAAATCAAAATGACAGGTAACAAAATGCAAAAGGAAGATTGATGTTGGGTGTAAGCAGCTGCTACCAACAATCCCTGATTGGAAGAAGTAGTGCAAAAGATGTTATCTGGGTAAGAGATATATGAACTGAACATTGAGGTGGGCTGGCCATGTAGTTGGAGAATAGAGATTAATAGCCCAAGTGCTTCAATTGAACCATAGAATGTGAAAAGAATTTAAAAAGGGACCCCACCAAGTTTGATAGATCCTCTGTTAGGCATTAGAGAAATACACACTTGGATCACACAATGAAAAGGTGTGGATGGGGTTGCAATATGCCCCAGCACTAGGCATCTCTCTACATCAGTGACATCCCAGATCCATTGGAGTATTGAAGCATTCTCTCACCCAAAGAAGGAGGTGTCTTCCCCTAATAATATCCATCAGTGAACACCACGAAGAGAGCTGAAACATTCATCCTTCAATTTCAATGATGGACATATGTGACTTTTCTTAGCAAATCTTAGGCAAGGATTCATAAGGAAAATCATGTAGAAATAAAATTATTTTCTCTTCAAATGTAGGAAAGTATGAGGAATTACTTCACAACTGGAAATAAAATCAAGACAGAGTCAGCATTTGCTTCCTTAATAAAATAGATGTGACACTATAATCGGTAGGAAAAACCAATTGCTGTTAAAGCACTATACTCATAATATATACTACAAAGGATGAGCTTTACATAGATTTTGAGAACATAAACATGAAGTTGAATTATTTCTCTTAGAGCTATATGAGGTGTGACCATCAAGTGGTAAATCAGGTTTTCATATTGGCTGGCATTTTGTTTCCAGGCATCACTTATATCTGTCTTACCAAGAATAGACAGGCCAAAAAGTTCCCTCAAATTTTTTTATTCATTCTCCTTCATTTTTAATACACATGCATTCTCCCCTCTCAACAGAACCTATCCCTGGATCTTTGAGAGTAGCAGTGAAGTAACATGCCATATGCTTGGTACAGATTCATATAGAGCAGTTACTGTTTGGTGTCTCAACTTTGGCCTCCAGATGATGGTCTCTAGGCAGGTGTAACTTTGGGTCTTAGACTTTAAAATGATCTTTGGGCCCCTTTCATTGAATATACATAATATTCAATTCACATTTAGCTAAAATAAATTTTGGTCTTAAATTGATTCATAATCACTATTGCTACTTCATTAAATTACTTGTGTTTTCTAACATCTCGATATTTTCTCTTGATTTGCATCCAGCTTGCATCTCCGTAAGGATATTTTTAAATCCAATTAATTAACTAGCATCTCTATTTCCAGGAAGGTTTGAGGGAAGAAAGCCTAGCTTAGGTTGGTGTTTTGCATGAATTTTCATGTGAAACTGGACGTTCTTTTTATTTCTTCCTGACAGATCCTTATATCAGTGCATTACTCAATTTAAAGTGTTTTTCAAGACAATCAGACATTTGCATTTCCAGTATACAAGAAGAGGCACTTTAGATAGTATAGTGATTAGAGAGCTGTCCTCATAGTCAGGAATACACAGGTTCAAGTCTCACCACTGACACATATTGATTTTGTGACCCTGGACAAGTCACTTAACTGTACAGTACTCCCAACAACCCACTAAGTTACACAAAAGCTGTCAATCTGCATTGATAGAGGGACTTTCCTCATCCAGAAGTTCCCCAGTTCAGTGAAATCCCAGGTCAAGTCCCCTTCACTATCCATTCCTCTCCCAGTTCTCTTTCTGATTCTCTGGACTTTACCACCATGCCTCACCAGTTTTCTCACCCTAGAACATCCCTTTGCCCCTTAGGTCCCCTTTTCCCATGGTGAGTTCCTCCCAAAACCTCCATTTTTTAAAAAGGGCCCAGGCGAACTATCCTTCATTCCTCTTCTGACTCTGCAGCCTTCAACACTATGCCCCTGTGCCAGTGCTCACACACACAAACATTTTAACTCCTTTTATGTATTATCTTCCCTTACTAGAATGTAAGACCCTTGAGGGAAGGGGCATTCTTTCTTTGTCCTTGTATTTCAATTCCTGGCACTTAGGACAATGCCTGGCACATAGTAAGCACTAAATAAATGCTTACTAACTTGACTTATGGAGAATCCCTATTAAATTATCCATTGCTTTTTCTCCTTTTCATTAGTATAGATGATCAGAAGAGAAAGTCCCAAAAATTCAATGTTTAATATTTAATATGTAAAACAAAGTAAGTTGAGGGGTTGAGAGTGAAAGTTATCCCAGCATTATATTTATCAACCTCTATGAAGAAATAGAAGAAGCAGAAATGCCTCAAGGAAACTATCACCCAACACTGAGCAGAATTTTCACTTATTTAGGTAACTTGAGAGAAATTTAATTTTTCTTATATACTTTCTCTAAAGGTATTCCATTTTGACCTGGGTAACATGTAGTTTTCTCCAACTGAATCAACTCAGCAACCCATACTTACCAAGCAAAGACTTTGGATCATTGTATGTAGGTCTACCAATTCCAACTGCTGCTGAGACCAGTGTGATGAGGTACCATCCCTCTCTCTTCACTGAATCACCTCTGCTCTGGACCAGGTCCAGTCTTAGCAGAACCTCCATTTAATAGATTCAGGTTTTGGACCCCAGTGAATAGCAGTTCCAAGACACCAAGAGACCAGCAGTGATAAAGGGAATAGATAGTCTGACCAGAAAAGCATTCACCTGCAAGATAACTATAAAGGGGAAAGAGCATGTCATACAGTAAAAGTTTCCTATTTTAACTAATTATTCTTGGTAACCAAAAACTAAACTCAGCTGTTTCTACCTTCTGGAATACAAGTGTTGTCAGTGTCCTGGAAATTTCAATGCCCTGAAGCAAAGTTTAGTTAACTTCATCCTAGTTAACTTTGGCTAGTGGTCACTACTGAACAATATTTCCAGAGGGGCTCTTCAGTGTAAAAGAAAAGAAAAAAAAAACTAATTTTGTCATTTAATAGTTGAATCAGGACAGAAAAAAAGCAGCATTAAGTGGCAATGCATGAGTGCCAAATTGGCATTCTCTGAATATCTGGTGTATACTGAGCATTATCTAACAATATTTGTACTATCAACCTTGAGTAAGTCGAATTCTCCCTCTGGGTAACAGCTTACTGATCTGTAAAATGAGGAAGTTAAATTAGATGAAATCTAAATTCCTTTCTAACTCTAATCTCGTCATCTTTCTTGTCCTACCCCCACAGAATTAGTGAGGAAAAACAAAGCACTAAATAAATGTAAGTTCTTATTATTTTCCTTATTAGTTAAGTTAATGAGTACTTATTAAGCATCTGTGAGTGAGAGAAAATGGCAGGAGTAATCCTCTAAAACTCTGCTTACAAACTCTACTAGTAAACTTGACTTAACAGCAACTGTTGTATCCATCATGACCAGCCTCAAATTTAGCTAATGAAACTGTGAAATCTATCCTCTTACCAATGTCTTCTCTCTCTAGGTTTAGACTCTGGATTCTGTGAACTATGTCACCTTTAGCTTATGATTACTAAACAAACTGTCATCTTCTGCATATTATCAGATAAATAATATTTGTCCCAAAAGCATTCAACAGCTCTGTTGTCCCTATCTTCAGTATATAGCAGTTTGTTACACTAGAAATTCAGCCACTACTTGTCTCACAATTCTGAATCAGAGTAATTGCTTCAGTAACTGTTCTGCTTAGAACTCTATCCTGACTTAACACAGCAATAAACTTTAAAGAGATAGTACATTACAGTTGTAAAGATTGGTTAGAGGCCATCTAATTCAAGACCAATCCAAATCCTAATAGCCTTTGAAGTGGTCATCTGAACCTCTCCTTAAACATCTCCAGTTCTGAAAACAAAGATGCAGCCCCTGTCCTCATTACTCTTATAATAACAATTACAATCCCTGCCCTGATTAAAATAATCTAATAGGATTCAAAACAGGGACATATATAGCTATGGTACAAATTTGAATGTGATGATTATATTAGAGGTACAAAGGGGAAAAATAACTACATTCTGGACAAGATTATTACTGGTATGGAGGAAGAAAAGTAGTAAAATATCATATTAGAAAAATAAACGACTAGGACTTTGAAGCCCAAAGTGTTTTTACCACATTTGTGGTTGTAGGAAGGTAATAATGATTGTTTAGCAGGTTTTGAGATATGATTGGATCTGTATATTAAAAAAAAATAATATGCCAATAACTTGTAGAATAAGTTGGGAAAAAAGAGAAATTAGAAGTCAGAGAATAAGGAGGCGGGAGAGTAAGTAACAGATCACTCTCACCCTCCTTTATTGACCTCAAAAAACCCAAAAGATATCACCCCAGGAAAAATCTTGGAATGGCAGAGCCATCAGAAAGACAGGGTACAGCAATCTTTTTGCCTGGGAGGGTTAGGGGGTTAATAGGAAAGGTCCTTCTTGTTGTAGTGGAATGGGAATAGTATATCCCAGCAAGCTAGTGGCAAGCCCCATATCAGTAAACCAGCAGGAGGTCCTGAATCCCATGGTGGTGGAACAGGCAAGTACCAACACCAGGACACCCACTCCCACCTGTGTGTCTTGGCACAGCCAGGGGAACCGGCAGACTCCAGGTCAGAGGACCACCACATGCACAGGTGGACAGGCATTCACCAGCAGCTGAACTTACCCATGCTCTAGCACAGCCCCAGTGAGGAGGTGTCCTCCAGTGACCAGTTCACCCTCCCACCACCCCGTTAGCTTCCATGTAGCCCTGGGGAAATGTACAGAAATCTCACCTGGCCTCTGCACGTAACAGCCACTACCACCAGCTTTAGCTGAGAAGTAAGTATCAGTAAGCTACCAGATTCCTACAGCTTCCAGAATCAAGCACCTGAGACCCAATACACAATGCCAGTGACCAGGTCCCTGACCCCCCAGCACAAGGAGCTTGGGATGGTGCCCCCTGCCCCAGAAGCAGAAAACAACTTTAAAAGCCAAGAAAAAGGCAAACGCCATGAGAGAAAAAAACAACAAAGAAAAACAGTCTATAGAGAATTGTTATGGTGACAGGGAAAATCAAAACACAAACTCAAAAGAAGACAACACTGTCAATAAACCTACATCAGAAACCTCAAAGGGACATATGAGCTTGTTTCAAGCCCAAAAAGCCTTCTTGGAAGAGCTCAAGAAGGATTTTAAAAGACAAATGAGAGAGAGAGAAGAAAAATTGGGAAAAGAAATAAGAGGTATGCAAGAGAGAATCAACAGCTTGGGAAATGAAGGATAAAAATTAATTGTAGAAAACAATTCCTTTATAATATGCAATTGGTTAACTATGGAGTCTGAATGCATATCAAAGCATATTATTTGGTCTCTTTTTTGTTTTGTTTTTTTCTTTCTAATGGTTTCTCTCAGTCATTCTAATTCTTCATTAACAATATGACCAATGTGGAAATGTTTAATAAGAATGTATATATAGAAACTTTATCAGATTGCACACCACCTTGGGGAGATGGAAGGGGAAAGAGGTGGAGAAAATTTAAAACTAAAACTTGTGGAATTGAATGCTTGAAACTAAAATTAAATAAATTGATTTAAAGAAAAAATAAAATTGGCAAAATGGAAAAGGGGGTACAAAAGCTAAGTGAAGAAAATAATTTGTTAAAAATTAGAATTGGACAAGTAGAAGCTAATGACTCTGTGAGAAATCAAGAATCAGTCAAACAAAATCAGAAGAATGAAAAAATAGAAGAAAACATAAAATACTTCATTGGAAAAATAATTGACTTGGAAAACTGATTGAGGAGAGATAATTTGAGAATTATTGGTCTGCCTGAAAGCCATAATCAAGAAAAGAATCTGAAGAGCATCTTTCAAGAAATCATTGAGGAAAACTGCCCTGAGGTCCTAGAACCAGAGGGTAAATTAGTCATCCAAAGAATTCACCAATCACCTTCTGAAAGAGACACCAAATTGAAAATACTAAGAAATATTGTAAACAAATTCCAGAATTATCAGGCTAATGAAAAAATGCTGCAATCATCCAGAAAGAAACAATTTAAATTTCATGGATCCACAGTCAGAATTATACAGGACCTTGCAGCTTCTACATCAAAATATGATATTCCATAAGGCAAAGGAGCTTGGATTGCAACCAAGGATCATCTACCCAGCAAAACTGAGCATAATCTTTCAGGGAAGGAGATAGATATTCAATGACATAGGGGATTTCCAAACCAATGGAAAATTTGATCTTCAAATACAGGGCTCAAGAGAGGCATAAAAAGATAAACAGGAAAGAAAAAAGCACAAAATGTTATTCAATAAGGACAAGCTGTTTACATCCCTACATGGGAAGATAATACTTGTAACTCTTGAGAACTATATCTTTTATGGCATTCAGAAGGGATCTACATAGACAGAGCACATGCGTATAAGTTCACTTTGATGTGATGATAAAAAAAAATCTAATTAAGTGATGAAAAGGGATTTTAAAGGGAGATAGGAGGAGGCCAAAATGAGTAATTGCATCCTATAAAGAGTACCAAAGATCCATTACAGTAGAGGGAAAGAAGAGAGGGAGATGAGCATTGTTTGAACCTTATTCTCATTGGATTTGGCTCAAAGAGGGAATAACATACTCAGGTATAGAAATCTAACTTACCTATAGGAAGTGGGAGGGAAAAGAAGAGGGAGCAGGGAGGGGCACATAAAAGCAGAGAAGAAGTAGTAGGGGAAAAGGGAAAGTAAAAGGAGGGGGCTAATAGAAGGGAGGGCAGATTGAGGGAGCCAGTGGTCAAAAGCAAAATTCTAATGAGGAGGGAAAGGGAGAAAGGAGAGAGAAAATCATAAACAGTGTGGGGGGAATTGGATGGAGAGAAAGACACAGATACTAATCATAACTATGAATGTGATGAATGTGAATGTGATAGACTCTCCTATAAAACAGAAGCAGATAACAGAGTGAATTAAAAAACACAATCCTACAATATGTTGTTTGTAGAGGGCCAGTACTCAGCCAGTCCAATCATGGGTAGAGTCTGGATCAGGATTTCCCTAGGCTCCGCTCCTCATGAGGGCTCATTGTTGCTCAGGGTGATTGGCTAACGATCTTTCCCTGATTAGCAAGGGAACAGGGAGTGATTACCAAGAAGTGATTACCAAGAAATGATCACACATACACACAATAGAATAAAGTACTAGGAGGTAGAATACCAGATGTAATCACTTTTGCTATTAGTATATAAACCCTTACCCTCAGATAAATAAACGAACTACCTAGACAGCTTCCTGCCTGGCTGGTGTCTCATCATGCCCACACTCTCACACATGGCCCGTGCCCCTTCGGTGTGGGCATCAGTTATTTACAAGAAACACATTTGAAACAGAGGGATACACAGAGAAAAGGTAAAAGGCTGGAGTATGCTTCAGCTGAAATTTTAAAAAGCAGGGGTGCAATCCTGATCTCAGTCAAAGCAAAAGCAAAACTAGATTTAATTAAAAGAGATAGGGAAGGAAACTGCATCCTACTAAAGGCACCATAGACAAAGAAGTAATATCATTACTCAACATGTATGCACCATGTGGTATAGTATCCAAATGCTTAGAGGAGAAGTTAAGGGAGTTATAGGAAGAAGTAGACAGAAAAATTATACTAGTGGGGGACCTTAACCTCCCCCTCTCTGAACTAGAGAAATCTAACTACAAAATAAACAAGAAAGAAGTTAAGGAGGTGAAGAGAATTTTAGTAGAGTTAAATAGGGTAAATCTCTGGAGAAAACTAAATAGGGATAGAAAGGAATATACCTTTTGCTCAGTGATACATGGCACCTATACAAAAAATTTACCATGTATTAGGACATAATAACCTCACAATCTAATGTAGAAAGGCAGAAATATTAATGCACCCTTTTTCAGTGGATGATGCAATAAAAATTACATGTAATAAAGGGCCATAGAAAGATAGACTAAAAATTAATTGGAAATTAAATAATCTAATCCTAAAAAATGAATGGGTCAAACAACAAATCATAGAAACAATCAGTAACTTCATTCAAGAGAATGACAATAATGAGACAACATACCAAAACTTATGGGATGCTGTGAAAGCAGTTCTTAAGGAAAGTTTTATATCTCTCAATGCTTAATTGAATAAAATAGAGAAGGGGGAGATCAATGAATTGGGCATGCAACTAAAAAAGCCAGAAAAAGAACAAATTAAAAATGCTCAACTAAACATCAAAATTAAGAATACTGAAAACCAAAGAAGAGATAAACAAAATTGAAATTTAGAAAACTATTGAAATAAATAAATGAATGAATAAGTAAATAAAGCTAAGAGCTGGTTTTATAAAAAAAGAAGATAAACCTTTGGTTAATTTAATTTTAAAAAAAGAAAGATGAAAACCAAACTACCAGTATCAAAAAAGATATTTGAGAAAATAGATTGAAGAATGAGTCTTTATCAAATTCTTTTTATGATGCAAATATGGTACTGGTACCTAAACTGTGAAGAGCCAAAACAGAGAAAAAAAAAATTATAGACCAATTTCCCTAGTGAATACAGATACAAAAATTTTAAATAAAATATTAGCAAAGGGATTATAGCAACTTATCTTGAGGATAATACACTATGATCAGGTAGGATTTATACTAGGAATGCAGGGTTGGTTCAATATTAGGAAAACTATCATCATAATTGACCATATCAACAACAAAATTAACAGAAAATATATAATTATATTAATAGATGCAGAAAAAGCTTTTGACAAAATACAACACCCATTCCTATTAAAAACACTAGAGAGCATAGGAATAAAAGGAGTCTTCCTTAAAATTATAATGAGCATCTACCTAAAACCATCAGAAAGTATTATGTGCAATGGGAATAAACTAGAAGCATTTCCAATAAGATTAAGGGTGAAGCAAGGATGTCCATTATCACCAGTGTTGTTCAATATTGTACTAGAAATGTTAGCTTTAGCAATAAGAGAAGAAAAAGTAATTGGAGGAATTAGAATAGGGAAAGAATAAACAAAGTTATCACTCTTTGCAGATGGTGTAATTGTATACTTAGAGAATCCCAGAGAATCAAGTAAAAAACTGCTTGAAATAATAAACAACTTTAGCAAAGTTTCAGGATATAAAATAAACCCACACAAATCATGGGAATTTCTATATATTACTAACAAAGTCCAACAGCAAGAGATAGAAAGGGAAATTACATTTAAAGTCACTATAGATATTATAAAATATTTGGAATTTTACCTGCCAAGACAAACCAGGAGCTATATGAACTCAATTATGAAACACTTTTTACCCAAATAAAGTCAGATCTAAATAATTGGGAAAATATCAATTGCTCATGGGTAGGCTGAGCTAGCTAATATAATAAAAATAACAATTATACCTAAATTAATTTACTTATTCAGTGCTATAGCAAACTACCAAAAATTTATTTTATAGAGCTAGAAAAAATAATAACAAAAGTCATCTGGAATAACAAAAGGCCCAGAATATTAAGGGAACTAGTAAAAAGAAATGCAAGGGAAGGTGGCCTAGTTGTACCAGATCTTAAATTGTATTATAAAGCAGCAACCATCAGAACTACTTTGTACTAGCTAAGAAATGGAATAGTAGATCAGTGGACCAGGTTAGATACACAAGGCACAGTAGTCATTGAAAATAGTAATCTACTGTTTGATAAACCCAAAGACTCCAGATTTTGGTATAAGAACTCATTATTTGACAAAAACTACTGGTGAGACTGGAAAATAGTATGGCAGAAACTAGAGAAAGACCAACCTCTTACACGCTATACCAAGATAAAGTCAAAATGGGCACACAATTTAGATATAAAGGCTAACACTAAAAGCAAACTGGGAGAGGAAAGAATAGATTACTCATCAGATATATGGAGAACAGAAGAATTTGTTGCTGAACAAGATGGAGAACATTATGAAATGCAAAATGGATAATTTTGATTACCTTAAATTGAAAAGTTTTTGCACAAAGTCAATGCAACCAAGATTAGAAGGGAAGCATAAAACTTGGAAACAATGTTTACAGCCATTGTCTCTGATAAAGGCCCCATTTCTAAAATATATAGAGAACTGAGTCAAATGTATAAGAATACATGTCATTCCCCAACTGATAAATGGTTAAAGGATAGGAACAGGTAGTTTTCAGAGGAACAAATTAAAGCTATCTATAGTCTTATGAAAAAAAATGTTCTAAATTATTATTGATTAGAGAAATTCAAATCAAAACAACTCTGAGGTACCACATCAGACTTATCAAATTGGCTAACATGACAGAAAAGGAAAATGATAAATGTTGGAGAAGATGTGGGAAAATTGGAACACTAACATATTGTTGATGGAGTTGTGGACTGATCCAACCATTCTATAGAGCTATTTGGAACTATGCACAAAACTATGCATACCCTTTGACCCAGCAATACCATTTCTAGGTCTGTGTCCCAAAGATATCATAAAAACAGGAAAAGGACCCTGGTTTACAAAACTATTTACGGCAGCTCCTTTTGTCATGACTAAAAATCAGAATTGAGGGGATCTGTCCATCAAGGTTTGAAAAGTTGAACAAGCTATGGTATATGAATGTAATGGAATTCTATTTTCCCATAAGAAATGATGAGCAGACAGACTTCAAAAAAACCTGGAAAGACATATAAATTGATGCTCAGTGAGGAGAGCAGAACCAGAAGAATATTTTACATAATAACAGCAACACTGTGCAATGACTAACTTTGTTAGACATATCTCTACTCAGTAATGCAAGGATCTAAGACAACTCCAAATGACTCATGATGAAAAATGCTATCCATAGGCATCAAAAAAAAGCTATGGAGCCTAAATGCAGATTGAAGCAAACTATTTGTTCTCTCTCTGTCTCTCTCCCTCCCTCTCCCTCTCCATCTTCCTCTCCTTTTCTCTCCCTTCCTTCCTCCTTTGTTTCTTCTTCCTCATGGTTTCTCCCATTGGTTCTAATTCTTCTTTACAACATGATTAATGTGAAAATATGTTTAATATTAATGCATGTATAGTGCCTATGTCAGATTGCATGCTATCTTGGGGTGGGTGAGAAGAGGGATGGGGGGGAATTTGGAACTCAAAATCTTATGGAAATGAATGGTGAAAACTTAAAATAAATTAATTTTTTTTTAAAAAAAGAAGTCAGAGGGTAATTAGTAGAGCATTATACCCATTGCATTAGCACCATGTTATAGAAAGAATAGCACTGGACTTAGAATAAAAAGACTTGAACAGTTTGAATATATATTTAAAATACCCACTAGCTGGGTATTTTGGCAATCGGGGATTCACTTAACTACTTAGTGCCTCAGTTTCTCCTCTATCAAATAGGGATAATATTTGCACTATCTATAATTGTTGAAAGGAAAGCACCTTGCAGATTTTAAAGCACTATGTCCAAGTGACCTATTATTATTATTGCTTCAAGGGATAATGAACAAATTAATTAGAGGAGTGGGAGGTAGATTCATGGTACACTCATAACTCCTATTGTTTGAACAGTTCCTCTTCTCACAAGAAAAGAAAGTTGCAAAAATATGCATGAGGCTGGAAAAGATAGGGGGATTTCTTTGGCACCGTGCCATCGCCTTGTATTCACCAATAATATTATGTTTTTAACAAATGTTCTATCTTTATTTTAAATATGCTGGCAACCAGCAGATTTCCAGAGAAGTTATGGGGAGCTAATCCTTTTTGGAAGTTATTCTCCCATCATGATTAATTTACTTCTCTTCTGGGAAACAGCATTTTGGGTTTTCACTCTCAGTTCGTCATTGAATATGGAGCTTCATGGATTCCAGCTGTTGAATGCATCATTTCTCAGGGCAAGAAGGTTGTAATTGTTTGATTACTATGCTTTAGCATCTTCCCTAAATCTGTCCCATATGCTACAGTAAGAAGGAAGAGGAGGAGGAGGACATAGAGGCCCAAGGACACAGGGCCTATCTGATTGCTAAAGTAATAGGAGAGCTTACTTGATCTAAACCTTTCTAATGAGGAAGTCCATTGTTTTCTGCCTATGTTCCCTGACCGTTTTTTGTGAAAACTACCACCTGCTCCTTATTTTCTCAAACTGTCTTCAATTGACCATGGAAAAATATTACATTTTCCCACTGAAAATGCTCCTAGATTGTCTATATCCTGGCTTTTGTTTACAGTCTCTGAATTACTGTGCCAAAGAAAAATAGAAAAAAAAAACACTGCTTCATCTTCAATTTCACCTTTCATAGGCAAGTTCTTTTATCCCCCATTGAAGTACACAAAATGCTTCAAGCAAGAGAAATCCAGTCCCTGCAGGGATAAACTCCAATTTTTGTTTTGTTCTATTTTGTTTTAAACTGAAGAGAATTTAAATTTTGAAAGGGGAGTAGTTTGAAATGAAATAAATGTATTACACAATAAAGATAGTAATATAAACGATTACAACGCCAAAAGCCATCAATTTTGTCTATCAGGAACCATAATGATTAATTCCAGACCCAGAAAACAGATACTAAAGTACATCCAATACCTCCATTCATCAGCAAGGTGGGGAACTATGGATGTGAAGAACAAGCATACACTGTTTTCCTTCAAAGTTTTCCTTTGACACAAGGGAAGGTGTTGGGGGTGGCATGCTTGATGTAAAATAAGAAAGGCAGCAATAAAACTTTTTTTTAATGAAATGCATTGGGGGCAGAGCCAAGATGGTGAAGTAAAAGCAGGATCATGTTTGAGCTCATCCCCCAATCACCTCCAAATACCTGCAAAAATCATTCTAAACAAATTTTAGAGTGATAGAACCCATAAAATGACAGAGTGAAACACATCTCCAGCTGAAGACAGCCTGGTAGGCCAACAGGAAAGATCTATCACACTGGGCTGGGAGTAGAGCACAGTCCTGTGAGGGCCATGCTGGCTCAGACTGGGCCAGCAGCACACCAGAGGGGCTGAATCACTGGCAACTGTGGCAGTTTCAAAGCTTCTCAACTCACAAACACCAAAG
Organism: Petaurus breviceps papuanus; assembly: GCF_028583685.1. Classification (NCBI taxonomy): domain Eukaryota; kingdom Metazoa; phylum Chordata; class Mammalia; order Diprotodontia; family Petauridae; genus Petaurus; species Petaurus breviceps. Next base: position 2,957,477 of record NW_027185715.1, on the reverse strand, counting down.
ACAAAGTAAAAGGTCAGTGGGGAAACTCTGTTGGATCTGGGTAAGAGAAGGGCACAGTCTGGCCCTAGCCCTGGGGCAGAAGAGGTGGCAGCCGTGGCAAAAGCAGCAGTGGCTACTTCTGGAGCAAATGTTGGGGAGATCAAGCAGCTGATCAAAGGGCAATTGCAGAAATCTCTTTGCTGGCACTGAGGTAGGATTCTCTTGCTTTGCCCTCCTTGGATCTGGGTTGCAGTCTTGGGTGGCAATCTGGGGGTGAGGAGGAGCACTGGTGTGGCAGAGCTTGTGACTGCTGTGGAGAAGGCATCCTCAAAGTTCTGAGGCAGAAAAGAGTGCTTGTGGCTACTCACAGACCAGACAACAGGCCAGGAGAAAAGTAAACACCTCTCCTTTTATCATATCACCTTAGAAGAACAGAAAATTTACAGGTGCCTAGAAGTAGCTCTGACAACAGCTGTACAAAACCCCAGAAATTTAGAACAGAGCACTCTCCACTCTGGAAGCAGAGTCCTGCCTTGGCAAAGAGCTCAAAAGTCAAGTGACTAACTGGGACAATGAGCAAACAGGGGGAAAAATCAGACTATAGAATCTTTCTTTGGTGACAAAGAAGAACAAATCATACAACCAGAAGAAGACAACAAAGACAAAACTCCTGAATCAAAAGCATCCAAGAAAAACATGAGCTGGTCACAGGTCATGGAGGAGCTCAAAAAGGAAAATCAGGTAAGAAAAGTAGAGGAAAAATTGGGAAGAAAAATCAGAGTGATGCAAGAAAATCATGAAAAAATGATTCAACAGCTTGCTAAAGGAGACTCAAAAAAGCACTGAAGAAAATAATACCTTAAAAAATAGACTAATTCAAATGGCAAAAAGAAGTTCAAAATGTCAATGAGGAGAAGAATGCCTTAAAAATCAAATTGATCAGATGGAAAAGGAAAACTCACTGAAGAAAATAATCCCTTCAAATACTGCACCAAACTGTTAGGGTTTGCTCTTGATCACTATACATAACAAAGACAAGAATGTGAAATAGATAGAGAAGAACACAGAACTTAGCTTATTTTTTGTCCTAGACCAAATTCATTTTATGGTTTAACCACACAGAATCCTAGGGCTATATAAGAGTAGCATATCCAGTTATCTATAACAAGAGATTTTGGTTTATGGCTACTACATGGGATCAGAAAGGTATGACCCTCATCTTAGCCTGGGAGTGCTCTATCTAATTTTTATTAGCTGGGTGTGTGGGTATAACTAAAGACCTATCATCTTGCACTTATTGGGACAGGTTTTCCGCACTGTATTCTTAGAGTGAGAATCAGACCTGGCAGAGACATTAGAATGCCTGTCAAGAGTAGGTCCAGGGGAGCAAGAGTACCAGCAGAGATCCCAGGATCATCAAGGAACATAAAGATCTCATTCTGCAGTATCAAAAGTATGAGTTGTCAGATACCACCTATCTATCCCATATAAATAGGGTCTCTATGCATGCTCACTTTCTCCACTAGTGGGGCACATATTTCTAGAATAATGTGCCCCTTGTTTGGGGAGCAAGAAGAGGAATGCTCTATAGCAAATCTTACTAACTTACCACTTTAAGTGCCTTTGATTTGAACTGATTGTGCCCTCTGGCTCCCTAAAGAAAAAGTAGTCACATCTTTTGCAACTAGGTACATAGGTAAATGCAATGGATAGATAACTTGGCCTGGAGTCATGAAGACCTAATACTTACTTCAGATACTTACCAGCTGTGTGGCCCTGGACAAGTCACTTAACCTCTGTTTGCCTCAGTTTCCTCCTTTGTAAAATGGAGATGATAAAAGCACCAATCTCACCAAGTTGTCAAAAGGATCAAATGAGATATTTGTAAAGCACGTAGCACAATATCTGGCACATAGTAGGCACTATCTATAAAAATGTTAGCAATTTACTATTATTTATTATTATTATCTTTGGGGACTTGTGAGATTTCCACTTAAATGGATGTGGACCCACAGAGAATCTTGATTCTTGGGAAGTATTCTGTGGAATATGGGGGGTAGGGGGAGAGTTGGGGGAATGTTATAGGAATATAAATTTTTAAGATCTTCCCTACCCCTAGGCTTAAGTGCACCTGGAGCCTGTGGTAGGAAGCTTGTTTCTCAGGAGATACTTTGTGATTGGGCAGTGGGTCAAGAGGGTTGTTACATTCTCTGACCCAGGAGAAGGCTATATAAGCCCTGATGGGAAGCTTTGCTTTGGGGCTCACTTTGAGAAATGTTGTGTGATTTGACCAGATGAGACTCTGGGCAGCTGTTGTTGTGAGCCCCCTGGCTTTGAAAAACCCAGATGTTGATGCTTCCCTCTCTGGTAATTGTAATTTGGTATGGATGTAATGGTTGGACAGTTTGGAATCCTGTCTGCTTGATCTGTTTCTCTGTCTTGATAATTCTGTCTGTATACTCTGAAGTTCATGGTGCTGACCTTTTTCTCCTGAACTAGGCAAATGATATATGTTTGATTGATTAAAGTAAGCTTGTTAACCCATTTTGAGTTGCTTTCCTTTTTTTTAAAGAGTTGGGATTAAGTAACCTGCTCAAGGTTACACGACTGGTTATTTCTGGGTGTGGTGCTGAGTATCTGAGCCCATATTTGATCCCCAAGTCATCCCGACACTGGAGCCAGTGCTCTTACTCACTAAGCCACCTGGCCTCCCCTTAGAGTTGCTTTCCTTTAGAAAAGCAGATCTAAGAACCTGTGTTGGCAGCCACCCTGGGGATGCTGGGGTGCTTGCTGCTACAGGGAGGTGCACCAAAAATTCTTACTTGAATCTCTCATGACCTACTGCTTTACTTCTCTAATATACTAATAAACTTGCTTTTTTTTTGGAGGGGGAAGGTTGGGAAATTGAGGTTAAATAACTTGCCCAAGGTCACATGGCTTGTAATTGTGTCAAGTGTCTGAGGTCAGATTTGAACTCAGGTCCTCCTGACTCCAGGGCTGGTGCTCTATTCATTGAGCCACCTAGTTGCCCCTGTACTAATACTCTTGATATATTTATTGTATAGTTATTTGTTATTGCCTAATAAGGCCATAGATTAGGAAGAGATCTCAGAGACAATACAGTCCAACCTTTTCATGTTGAAGATGAAGAAACTTAGTCCCTGAGAGGCTAAGCAAAATCTTTAATAACACAGAAGAAATTTATAGCATATCTAGGATGTTCATCCCTACTAATCTAAGCCACTTGAGAGAGAGGTCTATGATTTTTTTTTCATCTGTGAATCCCTTTACCAAAAGCAAAGTCAGCACCTGGATTCATTTGAGAGGCCCTTAAATGGTGTTTGTTAAATTGAAGTTTAAAGTTTGGGTGAATCTTCATTCATCATACAGCATTTTCCCATTAGACCTCTGTTCTTCTGTCTTTGCATTCTGAACTAGTCAGACCAATTTAATTGAACTTCATTTGAAGAACTGTGTTTGGCTCTGGGTATCACAATCATCTTTGTATTCCCACAATGCCTGGCACACTGGTTTGTACATTATAAGTGCTTGGTAAATAGTGAGGAAGGGGACCAGGGGTGATAAAAGTGCTAGGAACCATGTCATAAGAGAAGCACTTTAGGAAATTGTCCAAGTTTAGTCTGGAGAAAGGAAGGTTTAAGGGAAACATGATATCTCTCTTCAAATATTTGTATGGCTGCTATGGAAGAGAGAATAGACTTATTCTATGCTGCTCCAGAGCAAAATAAGAATCAGATGCTACAAATTACAATAAAGTGCATTTTTGTTCAATTTAAGAGACAATCTTAAAATAATTAGAGCTAACAATGAAGCAGGCTATCTCACACAGATTGAGTTCTCCATCCCTGAAAGTATACAAGCAGGGGTTAAATGACCATTTGTAAGAAATGTGGTGGAGGGTGTCAACATTTTGGAAGGGTATCCAACTAAATGAACTCTAAGTCTCTTTTCAATTCTGAGAGTCTTTGATTCTTTGACTATAATATGATGGTCTTTCACTCAAAAATCTACTCTTAGGACTTCAGATATCACTGCCAGATCGACATTTCCCAATCTCATAGTCTATTAAACTGATTTCTCTCCTGAACTCTAATCCCTGATTTTCAACTGTCTGCTGGACAGCTCCTCCTATCTATCCTGTTATAATTTTTAAATTCATCAGTCTAAAACAAAAGTCATCATCATCAACCCAAAGTCACAGGATTCCCTCTTGAAATCCCAATTTATTGCAGTATATTTTCCCCACCTCCTCTGCACATGCTATTCATTCCACCTAAAAGGCCAGTTCCTACCATCTTCACCTGCTAAAATCCCACACAACTTTCGAGGTTCTATTCAAATGCTATATTCTTGATTCTTTCAACATCCACTCCAGCTGGAAGCAATTTTTTCCTCCTCAGAATCCTTAAAGCCCTTTTGTTTTTCCTCTTTAGTGGTACCTATGACTTCCTGCCTTATTATTATTGTTATTTTTAATCTCCGCAAAAGTCTGACTGAAGCCTAAGCATGATAATAAAGGAGTCCCTGAGTCCTTTAAGGTTTTGCCAGTGAAACACAAACTCCAGTAAGTCCTTCTCAACTGGCAAGACTTTAAGGACAGTCCCAATGATGCTCATTCCAACATCAGCAAAAAATAAGTGCCAAGAGATTTGTCATCCAAATTTCACACCAAATGATTAACTTTTTGATGTCAGCAACTATAAAATCATTTGATAAGCACACAGGAGTTCTTAAACTCGGTCTCTTTGAATTTTCTACTTTAATATTTTGATAACTATTTCAATGTAATTGGTTTCTTTTATAATCCTATGTATTTTAGTTTATGGATTTAAAAATTTTTTTCTGTTAAAAGGTCCACAGACTTCACCAGACTTCCAGAAAGATCCATGGCAAGGATCCCTAGACTAAGGTGTAGAAGAAATTTAATTTATGTTAGTGGAGGGAATATCCACATTAATGAAATCACAGGTGTTATTTAAGTATTAAAGGGAAATTGTGTTATCTCCTCCCACTGGGTCATTGAACTTTATCCAGACATCTCTTTTTGTATTCATCTTTATGTGTTTCCATAACCCCCAACACATACTCAATACCCAGCACAGCACTTTATGCACATTAAGTGCTAAATAAATATCTGCTCAATGAATATTAGTGATCCTATCATTTTTGTTGTCACCCAGATTCAAAATGCCAAAGTTTTCTTTGATTCCTCCCTTTTCCCCTAACTCCATATTCAATCAGTCACTACCCTGTGTATCATTGCCTTGTAATGTCTCCCTCATTTCTCCTTTGCTTCCTATTACTAATTCTAGCATCCTACTGCTGTATCCCTTGGCCAAGAATCTAGACTATTACAGTAGCCTCCTAATTGATTCCCCAGCCTCCAATCTCTCCCTACTCCTTTCAATCCATCATACAAACCTGTATCACATTAATCTTCATAAAACAAGACTTTCCTTATGCCATTCCCTCTCATAAGCTTTCAACAGCTCTCCATATTCTCTGTGATAAATTCCAAACTTTTCAGGTTTCAAGAAACTCAAGAAATGATTGCAACCTACCTTCCCAACCCTGTTGTTTTTGTTGTTTCGTCGTTTTCAGCATGTCTTACTCTTCATGACTCCATTTGAGAAACACTCATCAAAGATATCAGAGTGGTTTGCCATTTCTTTCTCCAGATCATTTTATTGATGAGGAAACTGAGGCAAACAAGATTAAGTGACTTGCTCAAGGTCACACGAGTATTAAGCACCTAAAACTAGATTTGAACTCAGGAAGATAAATCTTCCTAATCCCAGGCCTGCATTCTATCCATTGCACCACCTAGCTGTTCTTCCCTGATCTGATACTTAAATACCTACTGTATCACCTTAAGAAACTGACTTTCCATCACTGGATCATAGATCATACATTCGGAGCTAGAAGGGAACTGAGGTTCATAGACCCTAAATGATTTCTCCAGGATCAAATAACTAGGAAGTGTGTCAACTGCAACTGCAGCACTTAATCTGAGAATTTTCTGAAACCAAATTCAGAATGCTATCCATAATGCCAAGATTCCTCTTTTGTAAAAAGAGGAATTAGATTAGAGAAATTCAAATTAAAACAACCTTGAGCTATTGTTTTATATCTAACAGACTGACAAAAATGATTGAAGGAGGGGGTTGAATGTTGGTGAGAATGTGGAAAATTCATTGTTGATGAAGTTGTGATCTGATCCAATAATTTTAGAGAGCTATCTGGAATTCTGTCCAAAGAGGCATTAAACTGCCTATACCCTTTGTCCCAGCAATACCACTGCTAGGTATATGTCCAAAGATAATTAGGGAAAAGGAAAAGAACCTACATGTTCTAAAATGATTATAACAGCTCTCTTTGTGCTGACAAAGAATTGGAAATTATAGTGATGCCCATTTGTTGGGGAATGGCTGAACAAGCTGTGGTATATGATTGTGATGGAATATTGCTATGTCATAGCAAATGTCATTGCATTGATTTGAGAAAAACATAAATGGACTTGCTTAAATAATGAAGAGTGAAAAGAGCAGAAGTAAGAGAATATTGTTTACAGTAATAGCAATATTATTTTAAGAACAATTTTCAGTGACTGAGTCATTTTGTCTATTATAAATACCCAAATTATCTACAAAGGATCCATGAAGAAAGAAACTGTCTGCATTCAGGGAAAGAATTGATAAATAGAGGCATGTATAGAATCATTAAACACACACATACACACATTTGTGTCTAATGGGGGGGTGGAGGGAAGGGAAAAAAGAAATTTATATGATAATTTTATTATGTATTTAAAGGGAATATCAAGTTGTACATAATAGAGTTGCAGTTTCATGTACAATGACCTTTCTTATTCTACTATGTCATGGAAATGCTTGTTTTATTTCATAAATTAAAAATAAAGTAAATAAACTTTTTGAAAAGAGAGGGTTGGGGGAGGCCAGGTAGCACAGTGAGTGGGAGCACCGGCTCCAGTGTTGAGAAGACCTGGAGATAGAATCCCAGGCTCAGACACTTAGCACCCACCCAGAAACACCTGGCCATGTAACCTCGAGCAAGTTACTTAACCCCAATTGCTTAGGGGCGGCCAGGTGGCTCAGCGAGTAAGAGCACTGGCTCCAGTGTCAGGATGACCTGGATCAAATCCGGGCTCAGATACTCAGCACCACACCCAGAAATAACTGGCCATGTAACCTTGAGCAAGTTACTTAACCCCGATTGCTTCAAAAGAAAAAAAAAAAGAAAAGAGAGGGTTGGATTCGCTTACCTCTGTATTTCCTTATAGTTTTAAAATCCAATAATCATTATCCAATTTTACTTTCTATTACTTCTCAACATGCAAACTCTGCTTCAAAGAGACAAATTTCTTTACTGCCCTCCATATATCATAGTTATTCTTGTATCTGTGCTTTTACTCCCTTCATTGACTTTGTTATCCATTGTCTATAGAATAAATCCCAAAGTCCTTAACTTGACAAACAAGGCACCCCGTAACATGGCCCTAAACTACCTTTCCAACCCAGCTTTGACACTATCTTTTTGCGGCTGGGCAAGTCACTTAACTTTTCGGGATTTATAATGGTAAACCGAGAGGAATTGGGTAAGCTCCTCTCCCTTCATTTGTAGAGGCACTCACTCAGAGTCCAGGCTAAAGAATTGAGTTTCATCCATAGAAGAGGAGCCATAGGCAACACAAAGGAGAAGTATATATGGAGAGTGCGCATACTACATCAACCTGAAATTGTAGGCCAAAGGAGACACATAGACTAAACTACAAAGAAACTCAGAGTGAGGGAGGCCTCTGCATCTATACAGGCCCAGAGAAAAGTATTCAACACCAAATGGAGCTGTCAAGACACATATGTACTTGTTGAGAGGCACGTATCAAAGGGCACCATATCCACATAGACTCAAAGAGAAACAACCAATATCATACATGAAAAATGAATTGGCAAGGGAGAGAAAAATCCATATAGGAGGAATTCATGAAATCAAGCACCAGAGGAGGGGCCACAATGGAGGAGCAACATGGAGCAAAGGTGCCATGTGGAAGAGCAAACCCAGTCCCAGGTGAGCTCTATTGACCTCAAACCACAATGACTATAATTGAAAAGGATGTTTAGATCTGTGTGAGAAGTGGGAGACTCCTTTCTGTTGTCTATCAACTTGGCTAACAATGTCATTTGTCTTTTTGTTGAGTAAATAAAACGGTTTCCATGTTTAGCATCTTGTTACCAAAGTACTTTCAGGAAAACAGAGCACCTTTATGGGGAGCATATGGGGAGAGAGAGAGGGAGATGAAGTTAAACTCTTAACCAACCATAGCAAAATGAAAGGTGGGTTGGGGAATTATTGGTGTTTTAGCACAAAGATTTTCTGAAGTAACTATCTTGTCTATATCTCAGGTTGCCTATTCTCTTGTAATTAAGTCACCGTATCCCTAAAATGAACATTGCTTTATGATCTAAACATGTGCTTGTTTCTATTTGATGTTTGAATTATACAATCAAAGAATCAAATATCATTCTACTTGGACTTCTTGGATTGTATATTGATATTTCTGTCGCATACACAAACAGATGACCCCTCCACTGTGTGGAATTTAAGCCTTCTACCTTCACTATTTTTTTCTCCTCAAAATCTTTTTTTCTGGAATAACAGACTTGAGTATTTAAAGTAATCTTTTTTTCTCTCTCCAAAGGCTCCTGTGGTGCTCAGGGGAAGTCATTTTCAATGAATTGGGGTGGGTAAGGGTGAGGGTGGGAGGTGGAGGTGTTTCCTTCATGCTACCTACTTACTCCCAACCCTCCCCCTACTTCTTTGGCTGTTCAATGCATTCAGACCAACTCTTTGATTTTCAAATTACTGTGCAATTACAAGATGTTTAGCTAATTTTAGCCAAATTTCCCCAAAAGCGATTTTCATTGGTGTCATCTCTGTCTTTATCTCTTTCTTTCCTTGGCCAGAGTGGAGAAAGACATGAAATTAATTGCTGCCTGATTTTAACAATGCTACGTGAACAATCTCACAGTTCCTCTCTGCAGAAGCATGAATTTTTAAAAATCCCTAACATCAGAGCTACTAGCTAAATAAATGGGGACTTAATTTTTTTAAAGTATATTATACTAAAATAATGAGAGGCAGCATGATGTAGTGGATAAAGAGAAAGCCTCAGAAAGAGGAAAATCCAGGTTCTTGTCCTGCCTCTGACACAGATTGGCTGTGTGGACCTGGGCAAGTCATTTAAACTTGCAGTGCTATAGGCAATCCTCTGAGACTATAAATTTCAGAAGAGGTGCCAACTCACGTTTATGGAGGGAGATTCCTTGCTGAGGAGTTTTCTTTAGTTGAACTCACATGGCTAGCCCCTATACCTATTTGATTGTTCATTATCCTCACTACTATTCTTTAATACAGATCATTAGAAGTACGAATTAATAACTAGGAAGTAACAAGAATAATTAGGGGATAATAATGGTCAATTATTCTCCATTGTTGCTAGAATAAGAAGAAAACAGATTTTAGCTATGGCATGATGATTTCTCTTTGGCTTAAGTCTATGTTTAATATCGGACAGGACAGGTCTTGTGTTTGGTGCAAGTCACCTACATGGTGTGATAACAAGACTGATAACAAGACTGTGATAACAATTCCCCCATCATCATAAAACCATTATTCTGAAATATATATTGTACTATGCCTAAATCCTCTGCAAATACTCCTGAGAAAAAAATGACTCTAATTGTAGTAGAAAGAGTATAGTATAGTGGATGCAGTAATTGGCTTAGAATCCAGACCTGGATTCAAATATTACCTACTAGCTTTGTGCCCCTAGACAAGCCATTTAAGCTTTATATACCTTAGGCAGGGCATTTCAGTAAAATGGTGCTGGTTCTAGAATTAGGGGCCTCAGATCCCTCCTCTGATCTTTACTGTCTATGCTACCTTAGCAAGTCAACTAACTTCCCTAGGTCTCATTTTCCTCAACTGTAAAATGAAGGTGTTGTACTAGATGATCTCTAAGATACCTTCCTGATCTAAATCTATAATCTCACAATCTTTTTTTTTTGAGAGGGGAAGGTAGGACAATTGGAGTTAAGTGACTTGCCCAAGGTCACATGGCTAGTTTGTGTGTGTGTGTGTGTGTGTGTGTGTGTGTGTGTGTGTTGTGTCTGGGTCCAGATTTGAATTCAGGTCCTCCTGCTGCCAGGGCTGGTGCTCTGTTCACTGAGCCACCTAGCCACCCCTCTATGATTTCATAATCTTAGGCAGATTCCTCTCAGTGGAAAAACATCAGAGTACTGAGCAACTGAAGGGGAGGGAGGGCAAGAAAGCTTAAGAGAAGGGGAAAGGAAGGTTACTCAGAAGGCACTGAAGACAGGTTTCATCAACTTCATAATGTCCAAGGACTAACTCTGAGTGAGTGAGAAAAGGAAAGGAATAAGCATGTATATAATGCCTACAATGTGCCACTAGTATATTTCTGAGGTCAGATTTGAACTTAGTAAAGATGGTCTAAGTTTTTCCTTACATTCTAGAACAACATTAATAATAATTAACATTTACATACTAGCTAGGCCTGGAGTCAAGAAGACATCTTCCAGAGTTCAAATGCAGCCTCAGACATTTACTAGCTGTGTGACCTTGGGCAAGTCACTTAACTCTATTTGTTTTCTCAAGCGTAAAATGAGCTAGGGAAGGAAATGGCAAACCACTCCAGTATCTTTGCCAAGAAAACCCCAAATGGGGTCACATTGAGTCAGACACAACTGAAAAATGCCTCAAGAACAAAACTCTTTAAGGTTTGCAAAACTATATTCAATTATCCCTATTCGAAGCCATTTACATTTTAACAACTGCCTTTAAAAATGTGAAAATTTTCAGATAATGAGACATGGGTGAGAAATGGGTGGGGGTAGTGGTATAGTAGTGGGGCCTCAAGGTGTTTGTCTATCTTCAGGACCATGGGCAGGGATGACCCATCAATCAGCCCAACACTCAGCTCCACTCTTCTATGTCACCCTTGAGACCTTATTTAAGAGTATGATGCATTTAATTAACAGCTCATGCCCAATGCAACTGGTCTCTCTCTCTCTCTTCCCTCCCCTTCCAAGCAGGTACTGTGTCAAGCAAAACCCTTGTACATTAATCTTAGTAAGCAGTAAAATTGTAAACAAAATTCAAGTAACCAACACGTGTGCCACAAATATTTCAATGGAACCTCACTCTTGCTGGGTTTCACTTCAGACTGAAATAAATGGAAAGTTCTTATGAATAACGGAAACTTCTCTACTCCTAACAGGGTAGGAAGGAGTGCTGGCAGTCACTTACTGTAGTGAGCACTGTTACAGATATTAATTTTTTCCCTGGGCTTGAACAGTAACAGAAATCTTAATTGCCACACTCACTAGATCTATGTACTACATAGTCATCACCTAAATAAAATAGATTCCTTTTCTAAAAAAAAAGGGATTAGAATAAGATGTTGTACCTTAATAGGATTATTTTGGTAATAATGTGGAGGATGGACTGGATAGGAGGGGGCCTAAGTGGAGTCCAATTAGGAGGATAGATCAATAGTGTTAAGTGAGAAAAGTCAAAGGCCTGAACCAGGGTGGTGGTATTCCTACTATGAGTGGAGAAAAAATAATCGATGTCATAGAGGTAGAAGGTCTGCCTGCTCACACCCACTTTCAAGTCAGTTTTCTGCCATGGCCATGGATCCCTGCTTCAACCTCATATTAATACTCCTGATTTAAATAGATGTCAGAAAGTTTGGGGATTTCCACATGAGGAGTAAAAAAGCTGCTCAACACTGGCCTTTGTAATCCCCATCTTGAGAATTCACAGATGTTACTACTTTAAATAGCATCAGTGTTTTACAGATTTCTAAATATCGATGTTTAATGGGCATAGAATTAAAAATAGGAAGCTCTAAGCACTATTTGAAAGATACAAGTTTTTCAATAAATATCTGACCTAGGTCTTCATTATTTATATTATCTGCTATAACATGTTATATACCCCATGATAATGATTCCCAATTATTTAATTTGAAATTCCAGGAGAAAGGATAAGCAACCTGAATCTGGGTGGGAGAGAAACCAGATTTAACTGAAAAGGAAAGGAATTTCATATCTAAGCTTCTTAGGCTCCACTCTGGAGATCAGCCCAAGCAAAGCCTTCCTGCCTCTCAGGAAGAGCTTTCAACAAAGTTATGAAAATGGAGCAGCATAGTCTCTTCAAATGAAGGACGAGGGGTGAGGGATAATCTCTCAATCTATTTTTTTTAATGAGGCAGACCTTTCAAAGGAGCACCAGAAAAATTCCCAGAGTGAATGAGATCCAGAGTGAATTGAATTTAAGGCTTGGTTTTGAGGAAGAAATCTAGCCAGTAAAACCCAATTAATTGCCACAATCACTAGATCTATGTACTACATATTCATCACCTAAATAGATTCCTTTTTTTTTTAAAAAGGGGGGAAGTGGAATAAAGATGAAAATCTTCCTTTTTTAAGAGAAGGGGAAAGGAAGGTTACTCAGAAGGCTCTGAAAACAGGTTTCATCAACTTCATAATGTAATTCCAAGTTAGGTAGGTTTTGGCCATCAAAATTTACCTTCATTTGGGCAGAACAGGACAGGACAGGACAGGAGAAGGAAGAGGAGAGGAAGGAAGAAGAAGAGAAGAGAGGAAAAAAGAGGGGAGGGGAGGAGAGGAGAGTTTGGGATTCACTCTGGATCTCAGTCATTGAACAACAATAGGCTCCTGCCCAAACACAACTTAATGGTTATTTGGGGGGCTCTTCCAACTTGAAGGGAATGTAAATAGTAACTGTTTCTCTTTTGGCCCGCAATTCTCAGGGTCTTCCCCTCCCAGTTTGATTTTTTTTATTAAAGGGGCCATCCCTTGACCCACTTCTTAAAGAGGCCTATTCATCGAATGGGTATTGCCTTACTCCAAGTGAGAACTAGAAAATAACCTTAGCTTAAAAAGGTCAAGGTGTCCCACAGCATCCTGGGTCATCTCCAGTGGTCCTGATCTATCTCTGGCCACTGGACTGAGATGGCTCTGGAAGAGAAAGTGAGGCCAGTGACTTTGCACAACCCTCCCTCACTCAAATCAATGTCAACTGCAAGCCATGTCATCATCTCCTTGATGTCATGGTCTTTTTCAAGAAGAGGGACAAACCACACAACACAACATAAATTCCCATCCAGAGCATTATTTCTCAATACTGATTAATGCAAGACTAATGATAAAAGAAAAAAAATCTAGAAAGTCCTTAAAAGATGGTTAATCTTGAAGAAGCTAACCAGAACATGGCACTGTGAATTGGAAAGGTTATATTAAGTGAAACTGAAGACAACACAAACATGAACTAAAACCATGCCCTATGATGATGTATAAATAGGAGTCAAGCATGTTCATTCATTCAAAGATTTCAGATTGTAAAATAAACATGTTGAAGGGGGAAGCAAGTAAGTTTTTTCAGCCCAGTGTATGGTTCAGGTTTCATGGTTTTTAGCCAAAGCATTAAAGAATCTTGTAAGAGTGCTAATGATCTCAGATATTAGATTGCATAGACATTTCAAAAGAAGTTACATGTAATCTGTGTTTCATCAAATAATTTATTTAGAAGCATATTTCCTTCTCCTAATTCTTAATATTTTATCATGTTTCAAACAGGAAAAGATCATCTCTAGGCCTGTTGAACTTAGTGGTAAAAAAAAATCCTTTTTTTTAAGATGTAGCAGTATGTCAGTAAAATTTCGTGTATCCTGCATCTACCTTATAATGGCACATGTACATGCACATCTGATGTGTTATTAATTGATTTTAAAACTTCATTACCAATAGTTTCTTCTTGAAGCTGTAATTCTATGACTCTGGGAAAAATCAATGCTTAAGAAACAGTTGAACCAGAAATAGAAAAGACTACCCCATGTTATTTACACACCACAGAAAGTGTGGGAACAATTTCTGCTTCTAATAGGAGAATAAATGGGATAGCGCTAATGTTTCACACTAATAAATGAAATTCGGGGTACTGCCGTAAAATAGAAGTGTCTCCGGTAGTTATGACCCAGAATATGGAAACTGAAAAGGAATACAATTGCTCTGGAAAATGTTACTTTGCACTTAAAAAGAGAGGATATCATTTTAACGTTGTTCTTAACTTTGCTAAAAATAATAACCATGATAGAATGCATTTTCCAACTGATATTGATGGCTGTTGAATGAATAACATGAAGAACCACAGTGACCCCTAGTGGTCAAAAAAGCATTATTTTCTTGCAAAGTAAAAGAGTTATATAAGCAGGATTCTTCAACCCACCTTAGGCAAGAGCCTAAATACAAACATAAGCTAGAAGAAGTCAAAATACCTACTGGCATCCAAAAACCATGGCTTAATTTTTCAACATTATAATTCAATGATGAAATATTCTCAGTACAGTTATTGGTCATAACATAAATATATGGATTCATTTTTATGATATATAAAAACTGGAATGAACCTTGGAGATTATCTAGGCCAGACTTTCATTTAGTAACTGAAGAAACTTTATTTTCTATTCTATTGTTGTGTGTGTGTGTGTGTGTGTGTATACCCACCTATATCAATATCTTGGATAGATAGTACACATAGACAACAGAAGGAGAGTGGCTTTGGAAAAATGGAAAAATTCCTTGAACGCCCTCCCAACTTCCCATGAAAATGAAGACTCATTTGATTGATACTGCTGTATGTCAGCAAGACATGGAATACAATAGTCTCCAAAGAATTAACAATGAATATCATATAAAGGACAAAGAAGTAAGTGCACATGTAGATATGGAGAAATTTTGAAGAACCAGGGTAAAGCAGCTACCAAGAAATCATAAGTAACAAAAAGAAGTTGGACTAATTATATAGTAAGAGCAAGGGATGGCAAATGGACAGTCAGAATACTCAAATTTACCCTTTTATCACATGAATTGAGGAAATTTGTGCTAAAGAAATTAGTAGCATAAACAAGATTGCAAACGCTATAGGTTTTCCCAACTTAAATTTTTTTTAAAAAAGCTACTCTCAAGCATTTTGGCAATGCCAATTTATATACAATCCATATGCTCACCAGCCTGGCCTATTTCATCTTAACATGTCTCTTACTTTTCTGCCTCTAGACCTTTGCTCAATCTTCTCTCTGAGAATATGTTCTCCTCTCCTTACCATTTATTTGCTTTTTGTTTCTTTTTTTTTTTTGAAGCGAGGAAGGCAGGGCAGTTGGGGTTAAGTGACTTGCCCAAGGTCACACAGCTAGTAAGTGTTAAGTGTCTGAAGCTGGATTTGAACTCAGGTCCTCCTGACTCCATAGCCAGTGCTCTATTCACTGCACCACCTAGCCATCCTGAAATTTTTTTAATCCACAAAAGAAAACAGAATAAAGCACAGCCATGGAGGCAATATAGAATTTATTATAAACTTTCCTTAAAGTGAGTGATTATTTGAAGTTGAAATTCAGTTTCATATAGATTCCACTTTTTAGGTCTTACCTTATGTGTAGAAATGTTCTTTTTCAGAAAAAATAGATATTTAGTTCCAAACAGGTTCTTGTGAGGATAAAAGGAGAAAATATTTAAAAGGTGCTTAGTTTAATGCCTGGCACATAGTAAGCAATAAATGCTTAATCCCTTTCAAAATTTTATTTAAAAAAAAACTAAAGTAAAAAAATTAATATATTAATGAGATGTCCTTCATGTTATAGGCTCTCCTGGATGTTTTCTTCACCAGAATTGCAAAGTAGTCACAGGGTCCATAATTTTTAGAGTAGGGCAATTGCTATGACACGGTAAAACCCATGGTTTAAGTGGGAAGTGATATTGAAGGATGCACTAAGAAGGAATAAAAATTAAGAATAATATGATATCACAAGATATTACTGGAGTCCTTTAACATTAAGAACAAAGCACATTCTTTTCCTTTCAGTATAAATGACAAAATGCAAGCCTTTAAGGGGAGGTAGTATAATCTAATGAAAAGAATACTGGATTTTAAATTCTTTCTAGACTTGGTCTCAACATTTATGATTTAAGTGACCTTGGACAAGTCACTTAACTTCTTTAAATCTCAATCTCTTCATACTTAAAATGAGGGAAGCAGATCAGATAACTGCCTTGACACTTACTAGCTAGGCTATTGGAAAGATCACTCAACAACTACCAACCTAATTTTCCTTATGCATAAAGGAGGGGAAGTCCACTATATGAACTCCTTGATAGCTTTAAATTTATGATCCTAAGAGGGATTATTAGCATCAGTTGGACTTTTGCTTTGACTTAGATGGTCTACCAGTAGAGAATAAATATGCTAAAACATTCACACTCTCTTTATAATACATGAAATACTTTCACAAGTCAGAAGTATGGGTAGAGACTATGTCCAGGAAACAGTTTATATCTGTGCAAAGCTAACTTACCTCTGTTGAGATTAATCCTAGTCATTAGGGCCAACCTAAGCCACTAAGCTAACCAACCAGATGGAAATTTACATAGGTAATTAAATTTAAAGAAAAATTATCAACTGAGTTCTCTTCATTAAAAGTAGTTATCTTTTTATGAAGAGTTTAAAATTAAATTAAAACTTCACTCTAAGCACTCCTACATTCTCATATTGTCTAGGAGATTAGTGGGATAAATTTCTCTTAAAGCTCTGATTATCTACACTCCAAACATGGGTTAATTGTCTGTTCAGGAAAACCTTTCAAGAGGAAATGTTTACAATGCAGCACATATATTTTTAGTTTATCATTTGGGGATACATATCACCATCTGTTCACACCAGCATATACCTACACATCACCTTCAATTCTCTCCACCTCAATGATGAAACCAACAGTAATTTTGCCAAGAACAATTGGTTGCCTATGACCTTTTCATTAATATGTAAAGAATTTTTCCAAGACATGCAGAATGCACCAGCCAAGACAGATGCCAAATCAATAGGTGAATTACATAGAAACAATTATTTCTCTCACCCTACTTCCATTATAAGGGAAATGCATAGTCTGAATTGTAAAACAAGACATCTTTCCTCATTTAAAAAATCATTCCCACTGTCATTTTAGAGTAATTCCTATCGACAAGCAATTTCGCACTGGTATCTTATCTTCAGAATTTCCATATTGGTTTTGGAAAGTTTTTCCCCTTCTAAATTTTTACTAGTAAGGAGGGGTGTTAGAACTACTTAATGTTTCCTGAGAGTATTTTTGAAAATTGCTGCTTGTTACAACTACCATATAACCATATGGAAAATTTGATGTTCACCTTAAAGGATTACAGACAGAAAGGGCTATTAGTGTTTTGATGATAGCTCTAATTTAAATTTCTCTGCCTTTTGATCTTGCATACGATTTAAGATTCATCTATTACACTATAGCTTTGAATTAAAGTTCACTTAGACTTTTTGAACTAAAAAAAAAATCTATTTTGATTGGATTAAACAACAGGAAGGATTTATGAGACAGCTGACCATAGACAAAGGGAAATTTGAGAGGAGGTGGCTAGTTCCTAATATATTCATCCACTATCTGATGTAAAAAGAGAGATGGACTCACTAGAATATTTATTCGCTTTTCCTGGTGTTAATGAATCGACTAGAATCACATGGACCAGTTCAACTCACAAGAGGATACATATGAGACTCAGAATGAGATATCAGTAAATTCAGCCCCAAACCAAGTCAACCGTCCATTTCCCAAGGGTATGTTTTAGGACTAGAAGAGAAGGAGGGAAGGAATGAAGGGTATATGGATGGATCAGTGCTAAACTATGACCACTACTAGGGGAAGGGGCAGAGCAAACACCTGAAAACTCATGTTTTTCTGAACCTGGGTTAGAAGCGTCACCTTGAAATACCAAAACTAAGGGTCTTTGTTATTAATTTAGTCAAATTTCTTGAAAAAAGAGATTTTTTTAAACCACGTGAATTTATTGCTGCTTTACAGAAGTCATCAATCAGACTACAAATATTACCATTCTAGATAGATGGATAAGTTTCCATATCCTGAAGAGTATAGACACTCTGTAACTGTCATTAGTGACCTATCATAGCTCTCTATCTCTGTGCTACATTTGAACATACCTACATGTCCACCAGAACCTTTACAGTGACAAAATGTGAGTGTATTCAGTGAGAACAGAAATGGGTATTGAAGAATTTAATGGTGTTCCTATTTTCACAAAATCTTTGAGATGGAAAGAGTTTCTTGGGTGACCTAGTTCAAACACTTACACAATGGATGTCTTTCTTCCACAGTACCCGTCTACAACATATATACATATATGAGTGCATGTAAATATGTAATTTCAGGTATAAAGAGGAGTAATGTGTAATAAGTCTGGGAAAGGTGGTTGTATAAATATAGACATGTGTGTACACATATATACATATATGTATACACATGCATACATATATATGTACATACATACATACATAGAGAGAAAGTACATGTATAGTTATCTGTTGATGAACTCCTAATCACCTATTTAGTCAACAAATATTTGTTAAGTATCTAATATGTTCTAGGCTCTGTGATCAATGGACACATAGATACATATTACATTGCTGGAAATATAGGCTAAAATGAACCAGTTCCTTCCAATAAGCAGGGAGAAAAAACGACATGTACAAATCTAAATAACTACAAAAGTAATAAGGTAGGGGAGTGGTAGCTAGAAGCTTTGTGAATCAGAAAAGGCCTTATATAGGAGGAAGGCCTTGACCTGGGATTTGAAGGAAGATAAGACTTCCAGGAGGTAGAGAAAAGGAGTTGCTCCATCCAGGCATGGAGAACAAAGAGCCTGTACAAAGGCACAGAGATGGTGGGTGAAATTATTCACATACAAGGAAAAATAAGTGGCCAGGTTTACCTGGAACTCAAAATGTGTGAAGGAGAGCCATGGGTAATTAGCCTGGAAAAATAGGCTGGAAGATTGTTTTGTTGTTGTTCATTGTTTTTGTTACAAGGGAGGATTCAGTGTGGAGGGTGGAATATTCTCACAGAAATTACCATGGATTAAAGACAAAAAGCATCAAGAAAACATTTTTAAAGACAAGATAAGTTAAGATCAAATTGTGAAGGGTTTTAAAGGTCAAATAAGGTCTTAAATGTTATTATAGGTGCAATAATGGAGCCACTGGGACTTTTTAATCAAAGGACATGGTCCGATTTATGCTTTAGGAATATCAGAGTAGCTGTGCTGAGAATAGATTAGAGAGGAGAAAGACAGGAGGTAAAAAAAAAAACTAATATTCAGATTATTGAAGTAGTCCAAGTAAGATGTGATTAGGGCATGAACAAGGTTAGTAAGTGTGTGAATAAAGAGAAGGTAATGGATGCAAGATCATAGGATCATGGATTTAAAATTCGAGGAACCTGGTTGGCTAGGTGGTACAGTGGATAGAGTGCCAGGTCTGAAGTCAGAAAGACCTGAGTTCAAGTCTGAACTCAGAAACTTACCAGCTGTGTGATCTTGGGCAAGTCATTTAAATTTAACTGTTTGCCTCAGTTCCTCATCTGTAAAATGAGCTAGAAAAGGAAATGGTGAACCACTCCAGTATCTTTACCAAGAAAATCCCAAATGGGTTCACAATAGAAATAATATCTCAACAACAATAGAGAATCCTTAGGGATTATCTAATCCAAACACCTCAGTTTACAGATTTGTGTGTGTACGTATGTACATGCATGTTGCATTGTACAAGTATCTGTGTATATGCATACTGTTACATTGCAATGTGTTACATACATATGTGTATGTGTAGGTGGGAGTGACTGGGACTTACCAATAAGCCCAGTCCTTAATAAATATGGACAGTGAGCATAAAGATGCACTTAACTGCTCAGACTTTGGAGCAGACATTCAGTAATGGGGTCAAGTCTACTATCTAAGGAGTCAAGTCTAGTAACTATAAAGGTTAATTGTTGATGGATTACTGAATCAGAACTGGTGTACATTCAAAAGTAACTACCTGGCCAGAAGAGTAGGCCTCCTTCTCTTTCCTACCTGACTGTTTTAGAGTGAGAGAAATACAATATAAGCCTTTGAAGAGATGAGGCCTTGACCCACCTCCCAGGGCTAACATGTGGCCCCTGAATATGTTCATGGAGGACTTCGCTATGAGATTAAAGAATCTAGACTTTATTCCTTAGGCAATAAGGTACAATCAATTTTTGAGCATGAAAATAGCATAAGAAAAACTATAATTTGAGTTTGATACAGGAACAATAGAACAATGTGACATTTGGATATTAACTTATAGTTTTCACAGCATTTGCGTGAACTTTTTTTTTTATATAATCTTCACTATCATTTGGTAAACTGGGGCAGGTCTCATTATCTCCATTTTACAAATGAAAGTATTGAGGTTTAGAAAGATTGTGACTTGCCTAGGATCTCCTAGCTAGTAACTGCAAAGCTGAAACTTTGTCTGATTTCAAAGACAATGCTCTTTCCAATGGAACTACCACCACTCAATCTTCTCACAGCCTCCAAACTCATAAGCCCCCCAAAACTTTAATATTATAGGCATTAAAAGAAATATGAAACATGTTTCTTACCCTTGAAAAGTTTAGGGAAATAAGGACTAGTGGAAAGCCCCTAGGTGTCGTATTAGAAAATCTGGGTTCCAGTCTTAATTCTATACTTGAACTAGATTGTGACCTTAGGAAAGTAAATTAACTTCTTTGATTCCTTGACTATACAAATTTAGAGAATCCACCACAAATGTTCACATGGACTATCTCTGCCTGATCTGTGGTAGAACATTCCAATCAACCACAGTCCGACACACTGTAACTTGATTCTACATAGTGATATCGCTTTGGTCCCATTCAAGAATGAACCAAACAACCAATACAATAGTAATGTATAATAATAATATTAGTAAGGATGATGGTCAAAGGGTTGTTGTGAAGATCAAGTGAGAAGGTGGTAGTATTTGCCATTTTTTTCATTTGTAGTTGTAATACCCTTTGCAAACTCTAAAGAATTACTACATGTTTATTGGTATTTAAGCAAACATGTAAAAACAACAAGTACCCCAAGAAAAGATAGAGTTAAATGCTCTAATATATGTTTCAGAGAAGTGTTACCCAATTCAGAAAAGGGGAAATTAATTGTCCATTGGAAATAACCAAGGAAGACATTAGTGGTGGTGGAATTGGAAGTAATTGAAGTAAGTGGGATACTGAGGCAAGTCAGAGAGGTAGTAATGAGCACTGCTTATAATGGTAATAACTAAAATACCAATAGAAACAGAATATCCATGTTCAGAAGCAATTGAATATAAGGTTGGAGAGTGAGTCAGCTAAAAGAAGTCCTTGAATGGCAGGCCATGGGGTTAAGATATGATACAAAGTGTGATAGGGAGCCATTGTAGGTTTGTAAGCATCTGGAGTGATGAAATGAAAGCAGTTTTTTCAAGAAAACTCATCTGAAGAGGGCCATCCATCAATTGTGTAAAGTGTACACAACAATGAAAAGTGTTGGCAATTGCCCCCAAGGAAATCTATTGACACTACAGAAGATAGTGTACAAAGGGTTCCATATTGTTGGTGAGTCTTTCAGTGGCTGAAGAATAGTCCTTCAAAGAGTTCCGAAGTGATATTTTTCCAAAAAGGAAAACACGTAGTCAGTCTCTGAGAGACTCTGTCATAAAAACCCAAAATGCTGTAAAACACCTAAAGATGAAATATAGAAGTCATCACTAAAAATCTGTTAAATATTATATGGATAAATGCTTTGAATCAGCACTTATTTTTGTTCTTATAATTTATAGAGCTATGTAACTCTATATGATGCTTCATAGGACATAAAACATAAAAGACAAAACTCCTATCCTCTGAAGTTTACAGTCTGATTCAGACATAAACTAAAATACAGAATGGCCCCAAAACATTTTTCCAACCAATGTGATTAGGGAGAGGATATCAGTGCTGGGAGGGTGATCATTCAACATAACTGATCAATGTTACAACTTTGCACAAGCTTACACACCAAGAAAAACCCAATACAAATTCCTTCAAGACATATAACCTTTAAATGATCTTTTATCTGGGTCACAGACATATGCAAAAAATATTTGTCATGGTCTGAAACTTTGACTTTGTCATTAGCTTCCTTTTCCTTCTTAAAAAATGACCAGTTCCAAAGGGGGCTAATATATATGCTGTCATCTGCACAAAAGATCAATACAGCACAAACATACAAAAGATAAACACAGCACAAACATATCAATATATATGTGTGTCTACATTCATATGCATATACATGTGTGTATATATATATATACATAAATGCATGCATATGCATTTATGTGTAGATAACTATGTGTAAGCAAGTGACAAAGGCTTTATAGCAATTACAGTCATTCAGTAGAGGTCTCCAGGTTGAAACCATGGTTTGTAGTATTTCTAGAACTTTCTTATGGTTTATGAAAGTTTTAAGACAATAAGCAAGGCCAGCCATAGCTCCAGGTAGTATAATGGAAAATGATCAATTAAGTAAATGGAGTTATGTTTTTATCTCCAGTCTCAGAAAAATTCATCAGGAGGTAATAATCATGCTATTCTCTAAGATGGAGGAGTAAAATGAAATCAGCCACCCTAACTCAGATTAGAGCGTGGTCTGGGAACTTTCTACAGAAAGGGGTGAGGGGGGGAAAGGCTCACAGTTATCTGAGTAACCCTTTTATGCACTCTGGGAGTTATGACATTCCCCTATGGTGGGAGGGGTGGTTGCAGGGTTGTTGCCCTAAAGATTTTATATAAATATAAATACACATACATACACACACATATATACACATATACACAGGAAGACTTCCTGTGTGTATAGTCTTAGGAAAATTATGCATAATTATATAATATATTATATGAGTAGAATGTTATATTATATATTGCATATCATGTTTATTATTTTATAATATTATATAGAATACAATATAGAATATGAATTATAACTAATATAATTAAATATACACATACATATATATAATGTCTTAGGAGGATTCTGAAGATCATCTTACAGGATAAGATAATAGACATTGAGGTCCTTTCTTGAACTAAACTGCCAAGGATTCAAATTACTGCATACAGTGCAACTCAAATGGGTTGGCCATGTTGTTCAAATACCAAACATATAGTTTTCTAAAAGTCCATTTTATGGAGAACTCACCAAGGGCAAGTTCTCACATGGCAATCAGAAAAAGCAATAGAAGGACACTCTCAAGGTCTCTCTTAAGAACTCTGGAATTGATTGTATGACATGGGAGACAGTGGCACAGGACTGCCCCATATGGTGTGCCCACATCAGAGAAGGTGCTGTGTGTTCAATGAGCAAAGCAGAGTTGAAGTAGCTCAAAAGGAACAGGAGATGCAAAAATTTAGAGAACCCACCAAATGGACTATGGACTATCTGCACCCAACCTGTGGTAGATCATTCTGAACTCATATTAGTCTTATCAGCCACACTTCGACACACTATAACTTGACCCCAACATAGTGATGTCATTTTGATCCTCAAGAATAAAGGGCAACAGGTCAAGATGGCAGAGTAGAAGTAGCACTTCCACTGGGCTCCGGCTTCCACCTTCCCCAATCCATGTAAAAGGGGACTCTAAATAAACTTTGGAGCTGCAGAACCCACAAAATGACACAGAGAAGCTAACCTCTCACTGAGGCAGGCCTGCAAGAATCGGCCAGCACAGTGCTCTGGGAGCCAAGCCCAGCCCCATACCGAGGCTTTAGCCCCAGGGCGGGCCTGACCAGCCGCCAGCCAGAGGGACCCCAGAGCAGCAGTAGCTGTGGCCGTTTCCAGATTTATCAACACACAGATGTGAAGGACAAAGTGAGAGGTCAGAGCAGTCTGGACTTTGGGACCAGTAAGTGGGAGTGTGTGGCTTTTGCCCCTGGGGTGAGAAGCCGCTGAGATGGCCAGCACAGCCAGCCAGTGTCACATGGCAGCTTCAGGTCCTGGCCTGCAGAGTGTAGGGGGACCAAGCACCAGTCTGAGGGGTAATCGCTCTTGCTTTAACCTGCTTGGATCTGAATTGCAGTCTAGGGTGGAGGTCCTGGGGTGTGTGTCCAGCTTGCCAGAGTATGTAGAGACCTCAGAGTGGGCACCCATCTAATATATCCAGCAGCTAAGAAAACCCCAGCATTTGGGACAAAAGCTCCCCTGTCTGGTGGCAGAGTCCTACTGTGGCAAAAAGCCCAAAAGTAAAGTGACTGAGGGGTGACATGACCAGGCAAAGGAAACAAAGCAGACAGAAGATTCCATCATTAGACTCCTATTTTGGGGACAAAAGGAGCAAAGTGTGGAACAGGAGGAAGACAGTGAAGTCAGAACTCCTGCACCAAAAGCTTCAAGGAAAATACAAGCTGGTTATAGGCCATCGAGGACATTAAGAAGCAGATAAGAGAAGTGGAGGAAAAATTGGGAAGAGAAATGAGAACAATGCAAGAAAATCACAAAATGAGAGTCAACAGCCTGACTGAGGAAAATAACACCTTAAAAATAGACTAACTCAAATGGCAAAAGAGGCTCAAAAAGGCAATGAAGAGAAGAATGCCTTAAAAAGCCAAATTTGCCTGATGGAAAAAGAATCTCAAAAGCTCAATGAGGAGAATCATGGCTTCAGAATTAGACTAGAGCTAATGGAAGCTAATGACTTTATGAGAAATCAAGATGCTGTTAAACAGATCCAAACAAACAAAAGAATGGAAGGCAATGTGAAATATCTCATGGGAAAAACCACTGACCTAGAAAATAGATCCAGTAGAGATAATTTAAAAATTATTGAACTACCTGAAAGCCATGATCAAAGTAAAAACCTAGAAATCATCCTCCAGGAAGTTCTCAAAGAAAACTGCCCTGATATTTTAGAACTAGAAGGCAAAATAGAGGTTGAAAGAATCCAATGATCACCTCCTGAAAAAGATCCCAAAAAGAAAATTCCTAGGAATATTATAGCCAGATTCCAGAATTCCCAGATGAAAAAGAAAGTATTACAAGCAGCCAGGAAGAAACAATTTGAATATTGTGGAAAGACAATCAGGATAACACAGGATCTGGCATCTTCTACACTGAGGGATCGAAGGGCTTGGAATATGATATTCCGGAGGTCAAAGGAGCTGGGATTAAAACCAAGAATCACCTACCCAGGAAAATTGAGTATCATGTTTCAGGGGAAAATATGGTCATTCAGTGGAATAGAAGACTTTAAAGCATTCTTGCTGAAAAAATCAGAGTTGAATAGAAAATTTGACATTCAGATACAAGAAGCAAGAGAAGTATGAGAAGGTAAACAGGGAAAAGAAATCATAAGGAACTTGTCAAAGTTGAACTATTAACATTCCCACATGTAAAAACAATACTTGTAACTTATGAAACTTTTCTCAGTAGTTGAAGGGAATAGAAATATATATGTCTATATATGAGGGTATAGGGGCATATGAATACATATGTGAATGTGTGTGTATATGTTTACAGGTTTACATAGATAGAGGGCACAGGACCAATTTAAAAGGAAGGGATGATACTTTAAAAGGTGAAATTAAGAGATGAGAGAGGAATATAATGACAGGAGATGGGGAGAGACAGAATGGGGTAAATTATCTCATATAGTTTATCTCATATAGAGGCAAGGGAAAATGGTTACAATGGAGGGGAAGAATAGGAAGGCAAAAGGGAATGGGTCAACCTTATTCCCATTGAATTCGGCTTGAGGAGGGAATGAAATACACAATAAATAGGATATCTCACCCTCCAGGACAGTAGGGGGGAAGGGGATGAGAGGGGGAATGATGGAAGGGAAGGCAGGCTGGGGGGGGGATGGAAGTTGGGAGCACCCACTTTTGAAAAGGGATGGGATCAAAGTAGAGAATAGAACAAGTGGGAGGTGGGATAGGAGGGAGGGAAATATAGTCAGTCTTTTACAATATATCTACTATGTTGTTTTGCATTAGCCACACATGTACAACCTATACTGAACTGCTTATCTTCCCAGTAAGAGTGGGAGACAAGGGAGGAAGGGAATGAATCTGGAATTGAAAGTTTTAAAATCAAATACACAACTATATATATTTACACTATTATTAATACCATCTTACATGTAATTGGGAAATAAGATATACGGGCACTGAGGCATAGAGAACCACTGGAAAAGTTGAAAGGGGTATGGTAGAAAATATGGGAGAGAGCAGATTGGAGGAGGGGATATCCTATGGGACCGCTATTTGGGGGTGGTGGGTAGGGGAAAAACGGGGAGAAAATTTGTAACTCAAACTCTGGTGGAAATTAATGAAGTAAATCAGAAGTTAATAAAGCATTTGAAAAAAAAAAGAATAAAGGGCAACAACCAGCATGCTCTCTGTCTCAGATCTCTGTCCTTGTGTACATACATATACATATACATATATGCGTATACATATTCCACTTGGGTCTAATGTGGAATATATGCATATATGTATATTCATATCTATATGTGTGTATATACAGAGACAGAGAGAGAGAGAGAGAGACATGGTTGTTGTCCTTTATTCTTGGAGAGTTACTAGAATAGAACTATATATATACACACACATATAGATATAAATATGTATATATATATATATATACACACATATATAATTCACATGGGCCTGTCTAATTGTGCTTCACAGGTGTAATGGGAATGTAAATTTGTAAGATCTTCCCTGCCCCTAGGCTAAAGTGCACCTGGAGCCTGGGGTGGGAGGCTTGTTTTTCAGTAGATACTTCTTGATTGACCAATGAGTCAATAAGGTTGTTACATTCTCTGAGCCAGGAGAAGGCTGTATAAGCCCTGATGTGTAGCTTTGTTTTGGGGGGCTCACTTTGAGAAGTGTTCTGTGATTTGATCTGGATTCTGGGAAGCCGTTGTCCAGAG
>NW_027185715.1:2875515-2930410 GCF_028583685.1 Petaurus breviceps papuanus | reverse complement strand
CCCCCCCCCCCCCCCCCGGCTTTGAAAAACCCAGATGTTGAAACCCAGATGTTGACTGGGTATGGATGTAATGGTTGGACAGTTTGGAAATCTGTCTACTTGATCTGTTTCTGTCTTGATAATTCTGCCTGTATACTTTGAAGTTCGGGATGCTGACCTTTTTCCCCTGAACAAGGTAAACGATATATGTCTGACTGATTAAAGTAAGCTTGTTAACCCATTTTGAGTTGCTTTCCTTTAACAAAGCAGATCCAAGAACCTGTGCTGTCATAAAACCCTGAGGACGCTTGGGGTGCTTGCTGCTACAAAAATGGCATCACGAACAGGATCTGCAGAGTAAAAGGAAAGTGTGGGGGCTGGGATAATCGTTTGTTTCCCAGTTGTGCTAGCTGTGACTCTGTGGAGCCATGGACCAGGAGAGAAGAATGGCCTGCATGAGGACTTCGCTGAGCTGAGAGCAGGAATGGTGAGCTGCCTGCATCGGGACCTGGGCAAAAGCCAGGAGCCGCTGCCGCCTGCGGGAGGAGAAGGAACCCAGGAGTTCGGAATTCAGCCACCGGAAAAGATAAGAACTGAGCAGCAAAGCAGGGGCACTGAATGTGTTTCCTGGCTGCATCCCACAGTTTGGGACCCAGGGGGAGGATGGACTTGTGACTATGGTGGGTGGGATGAAGTGCCTCGGATCCCCAGGGACCCCACCTTGTTGGTTTTGTTGCCCAGCCCCTCTCTGTACTTGGAAGCAGGGGCTGGAGCTGTGAGAGGGGAAGGACACCACCACCCCCCCACCCCCCAAAGAACTTTATTTGAACTGAAGTGATAATGCTATGTACTTTGTGTTTGTTGAAGGCCCAGTGGCCACTTTGGTAACTTTAGTTCTGTACCTTGAAAATGTGACCTAAGAGATGTTTAGTGCTAATTCAAAAGTAAATTGTCTATGCTATGGGCATGAAAGATCTTGGGGCCGAATGTAATGCGAATGTAAATTTGTAAGATCTTCCCTGCCCCTAGGCTAAAGTGCACCTGGAGCCTGGGGTGGGAGGCTTGTTTTTCAGTAGATACTTCTTGATTGGCCAATGAGTCAATATGGTTGTTACATTCTCTGAGCCAGGAGAAGGCTATATAAGCCCTGATGGATACCTTTGTTTTGGGGGCTCACTTTGAGAAGTGTTCTGTAATTTGATCTGGATTCTGGGAAGTCGTTGTCCAGAGCCCCCCTGGCTGCTACAACAGGGAAGAATGAATACATGTGTCTGGAATATTATTCACCCCTCTCAAAAGAGAACTTTGATTCCTCCCTGGAGGGAAGTAGAAGAATGTGGGGCATGACTCTGGCTTCTCTGCTCTCCTCAAAGAAGAGTTACCAGAATAGAACTATATTTATCTGCTCCTCATCCCCCTTCCCCCTTCCAAATGTTGCTAGTTTAGCATAAATGATGTTTCGGTTCAAACTGCCTTCCTGTTTGCTATCCTTTAAAGAAAAATTATCATGCTAAGGTTGCATCAGAAGGCTTGTCTCCCTTCCCACCAAATGATGGTTAGACAAAAGACCTTTACAAATATGAAAAACAACTAAACCTATTTACCAAAGCATCTAGAAAACAAATATCAGAGAGGTTTTACAGATATGGATATACCAAAGAATACACAGAGTGAATTATCTTGTTGTAAGATAGCTCTGCTCTGCTCAACAGTCTCCAATATTGCCAAAGGGAAAATTCTCCAAAGTCTCTACAGAGACAAGCTGGAAATCAGAGGTATATTAAGGTGTTGGATCCTCTATATTAGTAATTAATATGGAAACAGAAGAATGTATCCTTACCTTCCATATCCCAAAGTCTTTTCTATCTTATTCTGAATTTCTTCCTGAAAAAGGTCTTTATATGTATAGACTTTTCTTGAAACAAGAAGCCAGAAGAAAGTCTTTCCTCTCAAGCTCTTGCACCAACCCTGCCCCTCACACAGACATTTAACATCAAGCAATCATTCTTTTCACCGTGAGAAGAGCATTATACAAATATGCTAGCCTCCTACCTTCGGTTACGCTTGAATTAATAGCACTAACAGGGTACCAACAGCTGAATATATCTCCTTGGGATGATAGCGAGGATTCTGGATAGCCACAGTGGGTAGAACAACAATATAGCAGAGAAACGGTAACTAGAATCTTAAGAGACAGAGAGCTTAAGTGGGCCCCATAATATAGAAGTAGAGTGTAGCAGCAGGGCAAGAGAGTTATAGGGCTATGCTATGGGAGGAAGAGCCAATAGAAAGAAACAGGATACTGTTGTCTGCAGACCAAGTCATGAGAATTCAAGTAGGAGAAGTTTCCTAGCTGCCAGTGAAGGCAAGGTATTACTGAAGACAAAACTTTTCCCTGCTTTGTGGCATGAGTTTTACGGGGATTTGTTCCACTCCCCACAAGTGTGTTTGTCTTTGAGAAATTGTCCCAATTCCTATATAACAATGATCTGATTACATGATTTCTCCTCCTGTTTATATGTACCGTGTTTCCCCGATAATAAGACCTGTCCCGAAAATAAACCCTCCCCTTACTGTGTAAGATTCCTCTAAAATAAGCCCTCCCCAAAAATAAGCCCTATTGAGATTGCTACTGTAGTGAAGGTGATCCCCTGCGCTACACACTACATTACGGTACCCTCTGTATGCACCGTCCCCCCCCGCCCGGGTGAAACGCACGCCGCGCTCTGAGCTGCATCCAATCAGAGCTGCAGCAGTGAGCGCGTCATCCTGTCCTTCCCCAGTGATTTGCTTGCTGGCACCATTGAGAGCAGTGCCGCGGAGGAGAGCTGAGGCAGGACAACATAAAAACCCGGTATGTAAGCGGGAGTGAGGGGGCATGATGGAGGATAAAAAGGGCATGATGGAGGAAAAAAGAAGAACTCAGGGGGCATTATGGAGTGAAAAGAAGGACTGATGGTCATAATTTTATTATTCTGTCTGTTTTGACCCCCAGACATGAGTACAAAAAGGAAGAGCTATACTGTTGAGTATAAGAAAGCAATTGTAGAGGAGTCACATGGCAAGAATCTTGCAGTTTTCTGTAAAGAAAAACTTTTGGATCTTCGAATAAATAAGCCCTCCCCTGAAAATAAGCCCTCTGGTGTTTTTCTGTCCAAAAAAAAAATATAATAAGACAGTGTCTTATTATCAGGGAAACACGGTATGTATGTATATATTAAATACCTGCTATCATCAAGATTCCTTGATACCTGATGAGGACATGAAGACAAAGTGAAAAATAGTCCCTGCCCTCAAGGACCTTACATTCTACTGGGAGAATATATTTACATAGACTAGTAAATAAAAGAGAATTTGATGAGAGGGGAGCACAAATGTCACTTACCTGAATGAAAATCAAATAAAGCTTTCTGTTCCAATTAAATAACTTGCTGTATAATTTGTGGTCCCTTCTATGCATTGGATAGGAGTGTAGGCCCACATGGAACCCAAGTAACCTGTGCTTCCAGAATCAAGCAAGATAACTGCTACATATACATATATAGATAGTATCAATGTATATGTAGACTGGCATGCACACACACACATTGAGTGAGCTAATAAGTAAGACAAATTTAAACTTTTCTTCAAAATAATTTATTTTAGAAACATAAACATGTTGGTGACTTTATATTTAAAAGACCCCAAGTGCTACATATTCAAACATAGTAGTGAGTAAGTGTATACCTATGTAATATCATCTTAAATAGCTGCTTCCAATGAGATGATATATACTGTTACTGTAGCTTTAAGAATCAAAAGGAATCTTAGGGAGTAATAATAATAATACAGAGAGGACAGATGAAAAGACCTAGGAGAATTTATTCCCTGAAAGAACTGGGTTTAACCTTTTTCTTACAAAGAAATATGAAGGGAATTCTTAAGAAAGGACTTTAATTGGTATCCTTAGAGAAATGAATGGTGGAAGGGGTTCCAGAATTGAGGGGAAGTCAGCAGTTGCAGCTATGGTTAAAAGTGAGTGAATGCAATCTTTGTAAACTGTTGCATTGTAAATAGTTATTTATGATTGTTTCATTGCTTGTTACACTCTAAAATGATATAGCCTATAACCTTGATGCTTATTTAAGCCAAGGAGATTAGATGGTTTGAGGTATGATCAAACAATTATGGGAAGAACTATTTCTCTAATTTGCTGTAACAATAACAAATTAGCGTGGAGGCTCAGAATAAACTGTAATGAATGAGAAGAAGTTGACATTTTAGTAATTAATATGGAAATAACAGAATATATACTCACCTTAAATACCTTAAAACCTAGGAGAAGAATAAATTAGAAGAATGAGCCATAAGAAGAAAGCTGAATGTCTAAACTACATGTGAGTATAGTTGTCCCCAAAAACGTATTACAGGACCTTAAAAGATTATAAGTATATAACCCCTATGAAAAAAAAGCAAAATTTTCACCTTCATTATTGTCTCTTTTCTACCTTCAGTCTGGCTACCATATATTCAGGACAACATGTGAGCCAAGATGAAAACTCACTAAAAATATAAATGGAAATCAAATCCATCATACATTCATTTATTCAAGATATTCATTGCATGCCAACTACATGCAAAATCCAGATCATTAGCTGTTAAATGGGATGTGATTCAAAAATTAAATACAACTAGAGCCTAAAGACTGTCTTCAACTAGAGTCTTTTAAATTTTTTTTTTAATAAAAATATCTGCAGGCCAATGAAATAAATATAATGTATGGGACCCCACTCACATTTACTATCTTCATATTTCTGTAATAAACAGACAAAAATAATTTCAAAGAATCTTAGAATTGGACACAATCTTAAAAATAAATTAACCCAGCTCTTTCATTCATTCTTCAAAATATCAGCAGATTATTTAGCTCCCTGATATATTTCTTCCATCTTGCCCTCATAAATTCTCCATCATCTACCCAACCCAAGCCTTCTTTTAGGAATTTTTATATTTCATAAATACCAGTACCCAGGCTATTTCTCACTTGTATGCCTCCTTTTCCAATTATTTGTTTCCTAAATGATATCCTTTCTGCCATTTCTTGCACATAAATCATCATTAGAATAACTTACAGCTGTCTTACTTATACCATGATTCTCTTCACTGCCCTTTAAGTCAGTCTAACCTCTGACTCTTTGGAGATTTTGGTATTTCAACATTCAAAACTATACACTACATGAGGTTTTTCAAATGGTGTGTGTGTGTGTGTGTGTGTGTGTGTGTGTGTGAAGTAGCAGCTTGAAATCATTGGAAGCAGTATGAAGTGTACCAAATATAAATTAAATTAGCCTTCTTTGTCCATATTTTTAAAAATTCTAAGTCCAGCTCCTCAGCCATTCAACTTACCTATTCCAAATACATGTACAAATGGAGAAACTCATTAGTATGGTCATAGTCATTAGTCATTATTATTTTATATTAGTATATATATAATATTATATATTGATATATAATATTACATATTATTCATAATCATTAGCATGTCATAGTCTAAACAATAGGCATATTTCACCCATTTTGTTTTTTCTTAGACACATCTCTTTTGAATAATCATGACTCTCACCAAGAATGTCATGTAATATTCTGGAGCATAATGCAATCAAACAGTATCATTTGTTTCAAGAGTATCTAGAGAACATATCCATGATTCCCAAAAAGGGAATCTATCTTTGTTTTGAAACTAAACATGTGCCAGCCACTATGCCAAGTGAAATCTTGAATGATCTTCCCCTATATAAAAAAGACACTCCTCATGAGAGGAGAGCCTTTAAGACTGGCTTTGCTCTATAGAAATAAAGAAACCTGTTTTGTAATCTTATCTCTAACATTTAATCCCTATGTGACTTTGGGCTAGTCACTTTACACCTCTGCAAAATGGGGCTGTTAACACACTATTAATATTGAGGAAAGTGCTTAGTAAACATTAATGTGTCATTTTTATATGAGTTAATATTAATACCAAAGAACATTTCTCACATTCCAATAGCCAAGAAACAAAGGCTAGCTAAGATGGCTTTATATTGGATTATTTCTTGCAGACAGTTCCTGTTCTCTGTTTCCTGGAACCATGGAAAAGGAATTATCTTTCCCTCCGAAATAGAAGCACTCTATTAGCAGTAACCTTCAGATCAAACATGTACAGCAACTTGCAATCTGGGGTTTTGGTTTGTTTGTTTTCTGTTGGGGTTTTCAGGGATTGGGGGTTTTTGGAGGGTTTTTTTGGCCATTCAAGACCAGTCTACAAAAAAAAAAAAAAACCAGAATACAGTGTATTGTGGATTAATTGACTGTGAAATTACAGTTTAAGCAACAAAGCTCTTTTAAAGTGTGGGGAATGTAAAGAAGCTTCTAAACAAACTGATTTTCATTATATGTTAGAGTAAAACAGTTTCCTTTTTTTTCTTTACAGATTTTTGTACAAGCACTTATAGTGAGATCTTTCCTTTTATAGTGTCTACCTCATTTTCATTCCCTGAAAAAGGGAACCTACAATAGAGGAGCTAATGAATTTTTTAACAGAAGTAATCAGCAGCAGTTTCTCTAATTGGAAAAGCCAATGACCATATTGTTAGTGAGCTTGGCAGGGCATGGAATCATAGAGCTGGAAGAAACACACATTATTAATTCAATTCAGTAAAATAAATGTAAACTGATGTGCTTTTAAAAAAAGATAGAAATAAAGAAACCCACATTCAAGTGGGTCCCTGGAAGTAAATGAGCACAGTATAGAGAACACAGATTTTATCATCAGAGGGCCTGGGTTCAAAACACTTAATACATTTGTGATCTTCCCTTAAAATCTTCATCCCTGTGGGACTCAGTGTCATCTATAAAATGAGTAAGTTGGACTAGTTAATGTCTAAGGTCTCCTCCTAAGATTTAGTGACATGAGCGACCCGGAGCAAATGGGCCAGTGAATGTCATTTCATTTCCTACCCCTTGAAGGCAACTTGGAAGGGGGGAGGAGGGCACATCTAGAGTGATCGACCCAGAGTCAATTGAATTTATTAATTGTTATATTTTATTTTTTATATTTTTTATATTTTTATTTTTTATATATTTATTAATTGTTATATATTATAATTGTTATAATTAATAACAATTTATTAAGGATCTACAGTGTGCAAGGCATTGTCCTAGGAACTGAGGGAAGAAAAATAAAAGCAGCACAATCCCTGCCCTCAGGGAACTTACAATTAAATTGAATGTATAAAATATATACACAAGTAATCCTGGGGTAAAGTGACTTAGGATGAGAACAAAGGAGAGATCCAGACAAAGTACTCTAAGAAAATTTGAAAAGAATTTAACTTCAGAGGGTAAAGAGAAACCTTCATGGGAGAAAGCATACCTGATCTGAGTCAACATTCTTTCTAAGCATAGAGTATATCCTATGCAAGCAAAATCTCAAAGATAGGAGAGAGCCCTATAAAATAAAGTAGGAGCTTTATCCACATTATCACCAGATTGCAGAGGCCCTGAAATCTAAGGCCAAAACATAATGTTAAAGCTGGTTCCCACTCAAGAATCCCCTTTATGTCAACACATCAAAAACACTGTATAATACTCTCAATTGTCCCAGACTAACTACTTGGTCCATCACTTTCATACCAATATTTTCTGGTGTCAATATGTGTATATACAACATGAATATCATGTCCTTGAAGGAAGCAAAATTATAAAAATCCAAAAGGCAATGGAAAGATGCACAATGAATATAAATTGGTCATGGCATGATACCAAAGATTATTTGCATGTGAACAGTTTCATTCAAAAGGATTATCAATGCCAAGTTCAATCATGTTTGTTTGTTTTGCTTTTTGGAGGGGGGAGGGCAGGGAAATTGGGGTTAACTGACTTGCCCAAGGTCACATGGCTAGTAATGGATTTGAACTCAGGTCCTCCTAACTCCAGGGCCAGTGCTCCATTCATTGCACCACCTACCTGCCCTGTCAATCATATTTTTTAAATGGGAGGCAACCAAAAAATAGCCCAAAAGCTGCAATGGGAGCCCCAAGATATAAATGAAGCTGAGTAAGGCCTCCAATGCATTGAATCAATCCTCTCTGAGGAAAAATAATAACAGGCATTTATATAGTACAAGTTTGCAAGAGCATTGTACACACCTTGTCTGAATTGAACTCAGCAATCCTGAGAGGCATGACAAGTATCTTTATCCCTATTTTACAAATGAGGAAACTGAGACTTAAAGTGACTTATATATAGTTACAGTTATTGAAAGGGTTTTTGTTTTGTTTTGTTTTTATTTGGGGGGGTGACTTTCTCTTGGAATACCTAGTTTTCTTCTTCTAGTAAGCTATCTATACCATAGTCATGGTCCCTCCTCTTTTGCCCCACCTTTTCTCTGAAATCCTCCAGACCTAAAATCTCCAGTGCCTGGAACCTAATAGACCAGAAGCTTCCAGTTTCCTAGCTTGCTGGCACCCCCTTGTCTACGACCTCAGAGATATGAAACCAGTGAGACTGAATGGTGCCCCAGCCCTCCCAATAATTCACCTGAATAACTCTAATCCTGAAACTTCTCTAAACCTGAGCTACCTGATATTTTGAGTGGAACAAATATTTACCCAAGGAGTAGTAATAATCTGAAAATGTTTTAAGTCTCATGCTTTATCAAGCAATGGAACATGAAAGTTTAACTTAATATGATCTCTAAGTTATCAGGATGAGCTTCACACAAAATCTCACTTCCTATCAGACCTTGAAGACCAGAAACTTTTTGGCAACGCCATGTCTTCCTTGCCACCCAGGTCCTACTTTGGAGTGTTCAGCCCTAGCTCCCACATGAGCAATCTGTAGCCTACTTTTCCATTCTTACCTGGTTTGCCCCTCCCACTCCCCCTCAGCTAAATCAATTGACCTTCCCTTAAACATTTCAAATAAAGGTGCCTTTCCTGAAGCCCCCCTAAGTTTCAACATGTTTCCTCACTGGTGTCAGAGGTAGAATTCAAACCCAGGCCCTCTTTACTCCATATCCAGCACTATATCCACCATATCACAGAATGTATATGAATTACACAAGATATGAAGATGTGTAAGGGTTGCTATCTTCACTGCTGGAAGGAATAACCACAAATAACATAGTTCATCACCAACAAGTAGTCACTATCTAATGCTTTTTTGGGAGCCACAGAAATTCAAGAAAATACTTGCCCATGGATACAGAGCTACAGAGTGGTGATGAAAACAGAGCTTTGTCACAGAATGCGAAAATTTAGAGGGCACTGACAATACTTAAAATACTTCAGCAGTAGTGAAATACTTATGTAGCACCTGATTAGCAAGAATAATTAATTAAAATAAGTTACAAAAAGTAAGAGGATTTCAGAAAAACCTGGAAAGACTTACATAAACTGATAAAAAGTGAAGTGAGCAGAACTAGGCAAACATTGTATACAATAACAGCAACATTGTAACAATGATTAAATATGAATGACTTTGCTCTTTCTCGCCAATACAATGATCCAAGACAATTGGTGGAAAATTCCATGCAGAGAAAGAACTGATGTTATCTGAATACAGATCAAAGCACAGTATTTTTCACTTTATCCTTTTTTTCTTTTTGAGTTTTCTTGCACAAAATGACTAATATGGAAATGTGTTTTACATATATATGTGTATGTGTGTATGTATATATATGTATATGCATATATATAATACATACATACATATATATACTATATCAGATTTTTTACCATCTTCGGGAAGGAGGAAAGGAGGAAAAGGAGGGAAGGATAGAATTTTCAAAACTTTTAAAAAAATCTTAAAATTATTTTTACATGTAATTGGAGAAAAGATAAAATGTTATTTTTTTTTAAGTTACAAGGGAGCATGCTTCCTCTCCTAACACTATTTGGGTTTTCTTCCCAAAAATACTTAGAGTGGTTTGCCATTTCCTTCTCCAGCTCATTTGCAAAATGACAAAACTGAGGCAAATAGAGTTAAGTGACTTGCCCAGGAGCACACAGCTAGTAAGTACCTAAGGCTGGATTTAAATTCCATCTTCCTGACTCTAGGCTGGGTGCTCTATCTAATACACCACCTAGCTTCACATTCCCAACGTTATCCCAACTCAAATTTTCCCATGTGGCAGCTCTCCTAGAGCAGCCACTAGGTGTCCTGTAATCTGTCCAGTCCACTCCCCTTAGCCAAGGTCTCAGAATCTTTCCCCACAATGAAGGCTTGCTTCCCAAGATCCAAAACTAAACCCTGAGGTCTCTCCCTTTCTACAGCTATATTCATTTTTAATAAATTAGGGAGCACCTTTCACAATTTGTCCAAGACACAAGAATTACTAGTTAAAACTCTGCACCCAGATCTACCGATTCTAAATTCAACATAGCTGCCATTATACAACTCCTACGTCAACCACAAGTTCACTGTTTCTACTCAGGATTCTGGTGGCCAGCTCCTTTTGTATCCTTTTGCAAAACAGACACTAGTTATCTCCTGGGACCCTCACACTTAACCCATACCAAGATGATACTGCCAGATGGGACTGGACAGTACAGCTCTGAGCTCTGTAGAGCCTACTCTAAAATAATATTCTAAAGCAAAAAGGAAAATTCTTAAATGACCACAGAGGGGTATACTTGAAAGAGTTATATTCAGTTCCAAAACTCTCAGCTAAATATCCTTGAGGAAGAGGTTGTCTCTAGCCTAGCTGGGGAATTTGGATAGTAAAACTCTAGCATCTGTTTTCATGGAATTAGTAGGAATCCCCTGGTGGTACTGAAATGTGGAGAGCTGCTGCTGAACAAGCTGAAGCAAATTGTCTCGCCACTTCTCCATCACTGTCCATCTGCTACCATTCCAGTCAATTCTGGGTGTATTTATTAAGCGCTTGTTCTGTGCCCAGCACTGGGTGAGGACACAGGACATCTTGACTGAGCTTGGCCCAAAATAAACACAATGGATGGTGTGCAATTGAAAGGTTTGAATCCAACTGGAGTGATTCAGGAATGGGATCCTTTAATGGAGTGAGTATCCCAATTCTGAAATTCTTGAAAGAAATTATATGGCCACTGGTAGAGAGGTGAATCCTATTCACCTATGATTTGGACTAGGTGACCTCTGAGATGCTTTACAATTCACAAGGAAATTCAGATCATTTAAATTTGATAAACTCTACTAAGGAAATAGTGATGTGTCTGCCTCCTTTCTTCTAT
This sequence comes from Petaurus breviceps papuanus, assembly GCF_028583685.1. Classification (NCBI taxonomy): domain Eukaryota; kingdom Metazoa; phylum Chordata; class Mammalia; order Diprotodontia; family Petauridae; genus Petaurus; species Petaurus breviceps. The sequence continues at coordinate 2,919,203 of NW_027185715.1, read as the reverse complement.
GAATTTTTTTGTTCATTTTGAGAAAATCTGTACAAAGATATGGATGAGAAATGCAACTCTATTTTTAACTTTTTATTCTTCCCAGGTGAAAAAGAGGTAATTGTATCTTGGAAGTAACCTTTTCCTGTCTTTAGGTTGGTAATGGTGTCAAATAATTTTCATAATAGATCATAAAAATCCCATTAGTGTTATGAATTATATTATGTACTAATCATTTTCAAAGTCTTAAAATGTTTGAGCTGATATTTCAATTAATGTCTTAAGATGGTGAAATCAGGTTAATTTTTTTCCTGCTAGTAGTGAAAAAAAATATTTTTTTCAGGTCTATCTTTGATGAAGCTAATAGAACACATAGAAAATGATTTTATTAACAATGTGTGTAACAGCAACAATCATAGTAATAGATCACATTTGTATATCAATTTAAGGCTTGAAAAGTGCTTTAGAGGGGGCGGAGGGCAGTTACTCAAGGACAGCTACTCATTCCCTCCTTCTGGTCCACATTTTCATGTGGATTGTATTATTCCTCATTTATAACTTCTTTTAGGTATATTCTTTCTAGTCCTTCATTTCCGTCCCTAGGGAACAATGGCTTTCCTTTCAAAAAGGGCAACAGGAAGACCATGGAAAGAATCTGCCCCAGATTGCTCATGACCTTTCCCTCACAAAAACATTTTCCTAGACGTGATCTGGGGTGACAACTTCTCCCATGTTATATTATTATACTATGTTATAAGATAATATATTATATAGATAAATGAAATAATATGTAATGATATAGCATATTATGTTATATCATAATATATAATGTAACAAATCATAATATTATAAATCCATAATGCCCCTATTTCCAGCTCAAACCTCCAGTCATTATTTTCTCTGGTGAAGAAATATTTTTGCTTTTCTCCCTCTTATTTCACCCTTGTTGCTTTCCTTTCTCTTTTGTATTTATTTGAGTAATGAAACACATAAATCTGCAATTCAGTGGTTAATACTATTTATCTTAGAAAACCTATCTTAAAACAAACTCTTAAGAAACTGGAAATAAATTTTAAAAATAGATATTTTAAAAATTGGGGTGGCTAGGTGGCACAGTGAATAGAGGTCCTGGAGTCAGGAGGACCTGAGTTCAAATCCCACCTCAGACACTTAACACTTACTAGCCATGTGACCTTGGGCAAATCACTTAACCCCAATTGCCCTGCTTTCCTCCTTCAAAATAAAAAAGAAAGATATTTAAGAAATTGGGACTGGAGGATCAGCACCCCTCTCCCAGAAAGATACAGAAGGAGAGAGTATAAGGAATCAACAGTTTGGGCTCTGCTTCTCTGGGCAAGCTCAGGACAACAGAAGCTGCCCAAATATGTCTTGGGGCCTGGGAATCCAAGTCTGCCTGATTGCTGGTACCATATTCTCCAGGCCGTGGCAATTTGAACTTTTGGTTCTTTTTCCAAAATCTGGCAGTCAGCACATATTGGTATCTTTCCTTTTTCCTTTTATTCCATCACTATCGGTGACTAGTAAAGGTTGGTGAACTCTATGATGAAACTATTGACCATCAAGTCTTTAAAATGATCCAGCTCAAATATCCTCCATCATAAATTAAGTAAGCTTTCAAGGTTATCCCCCAAATGGCTGGGAATAGAAGATCTGAATCCTGGGAGTGGATCCTTAGGGATTTGCTGAATCCCAATCTTACACTTCTCTCTTTTTGATATCTTTCCAGATATTGGGTCCTAGTTTGGTGTTTGCAGCATCCTGCTAATATCTCCAGTTTCCAATGTCCTATTATACCCACCTTATCTTATTTGAGCCTCCCACCAAAACAGTGAGGTGTGTGCTATTATTAAGCACCATTTTACAACTTAAAAAAAAAAAACCTGTGTCCAGAGAGATTAAATAATTCTTTTTTTAGTTAATTTATTTAATTTTAGTTTTCAACATTTACTTCCATAAGTTTTAAATTTTCCCCCTCCCTCCCCCCTTCCTCCCCAAGATGGCCTGCAATATGATACAGATTTTACATTTACATTCCTATTAAAAATATTTTCACGTTAGTCATGTTGTACAGAAGAATTATAATGAATGGGAGAAACCATGAGAAAGAAAAAACAAAACAAAAGACTAAATAACTCTTTCAAGGTCACAAAGCCAAGTCTTCCTAGCTCCACGTGCAACACCCTTTCTATTCCACCACACCTATGCTGTGTCATTCTAGCATAAACATAAATATCTAAAAGACAGTAGAGAGTAGAAGACCCACCTCAGGGTCAAAGTGACCTAAGCACTTGAGTGCAAGGTCTGCCACTTCAATCAATCAATCAACCAATCAATATTTATTAAGTACCTGCCAAATATTGTGCTAAATGCTAGGATACAAAAAAGAGGCAAAAGACAGCTTCTGCACTCAAGAAGCTTACAATCTAATGGGGGGCGAGCAACATGCTAATAAATACATACAATTGCAAGTTAAATGGAAAACACTAGAATTAGGAGGGGTTGGAGAATATTTCCAGTTAAGATGGAATTTTATTTGGGACACATAGAGTTTGTATAACCCTGGGAAAACCACTTCATCTCTAAGTGCTTCCAGGAAACTTGTTATGACTAGAAGGTGCCCATCTGCAATGTCAGAGTTTTCTTTCACTAAGAGCTCCTTATTCCAAAGAAATTATAGATAAAAATAATGTCAATGTAAATCTGTATATTTTAAATTACATATTTACTGTTAATAAACTTGAACATGTGAGTTTTCCTGAACTAGAACTCTATATTAAAAACCTTTAACCCTCTTCTGAGCAAAGTTCTATATTAAAAAAAAATTCTGAGCACTAAGCTAACAATCTAATTGAAAAATAGGGCAGCATGTTTAAAATCTCATATATTTTAAATTAGGTGATTTGTTCACTGAATTCTTCCAAAGAAGAAATTAATTATTACTCTATTGCTTCCTGACTGCCAGTGTAATCATGTCATCTTACTCTAGGGGCACAAATTCTTTCAAATGATTAAAAAACTTTTCATATATTTGGAAGGGGATAGAAACTATGAAATAATGAAATATATGTATGCTTCAACTTAAAGAACACCTATAGGTTTCATAAAGAAATAGTAAATGATTCTTAAATCCCTAAAACTACATCAGTATAGTTGAAAATTGCTGCTGTGTCCAGAAAATGACTATCTTAAAACATTGGAGTACAATTTTTCAGTTACTTGATACAGAAGAAAAAGCATAGTTATCCAGAGACAACAGAGAAAAGACATGCTGGTTTATCAAAGCATTTCATTAAACATGTGCATTTGTATCATGGAAGAGCCTCCCTTGGTAGTCTGAATGATTAGCCCAAGGCTATGTCTATGTGGCTAGGTTATCTAGATGAAAAATGAAAAATTCAGTCAATTGCTAAAATGTTTTGTCTACACCTCCAGTGCATCCAGATGCATCTGGAAACATCTGGCAATTACATTTTTTTTCCTTTGAGATCTTATTAGTTGACATTCTATAGCTACAACCCAAATTTGTTGTTCTGAACTAAATACCTAAAGGACTTTGTCTCCATGGATCATGTGTCCTCTCCCTTCATCCAAAAGATGATAGATTACAATGACTCTTATTCAGATTTATATCTCTTGGTTGTAAGAATATTATTAAAGCAGCACATGAAAGACAATTATTTAAAATGAAAAAAAAATTAGTCAAAGCTCCTTTCCAATGCCCTGTCTCTTCAGAGAACTAGTAGAGCCTCTCCCAAGGTTTATGTTTGACAGAGGATTATAGGTATAAAGCATTCATCACAGTGCCAGTAAGTGTGGTACAATATATTGGTCTTGAGGTTGAGAGACCTGGGTTTGAATGCTATGTTATATACTTACTACCTCATGAGCAAGTATTTTAAAAATTCAAAGCCACTGCTTTATCTGTAAAATGGGCATAGTACTTCCCCTGCAATCTAGCTCATGGACTAACTGTGATCACAGCAAACCTCAATGCAATATTTGTGAAATAAATGAGTTAATAATTGACCAGTGAAAATTGGTTTTACTAGAATAGCTCCAACCCTCCAGAAGAAAAATATGCTAAAGCTAATAAACCAAGAAACTGGACATTAACCCACCTAACCCAGCCTCTGGCTGGATTGGCACAATTAGGATTAATTTCTCCAAGTCCCTGCCCTTCATTCTTCATTCCTTAGTAGGTAATGTAGAAGATACCTTTACTTTAACAGTCTTGTAGATAACTGGAAAGTGTAGCTAGGTGGCATAGTGGATGGAATACTGGCCCCTGGAGTCAGGAAGAGTCCTCTTCAAGAGTTCAAGTCCAGCCTCAGACACTTACTATCTATGTGACCCTGGGCCAGCCATTTAGTCCTGTTTGCCTCAGTTTCCTTATCTGCAAAGTTAGTTGGAGAATGAAATGACAAACCAGTCTAGTATTTTTGCCAAGAAAACCCCAAATGGTATCACGAAGTCAGATATGTCTGAAAATGATTCAACAACAACAGAGATAACAGGACAGACTTCCATTACTATCACACTGGCTCTTAACCTAAAACTCAATATAAGTTTGGGCCCTAATCTGCTCTGGGTCTTCAGTCAGAATGTAGACTGTGTGCTCACACTGTGGGCATGGAGGTCACAGAAGACTATTCCTACTTGCAACTATTCTCATCCTCCCCTTGTGAGTAGCAATAAAGTTTGTTAAGTTATGGAAATATTGTGCTTCTTTATCTTTAATATTAAACATAATAGGAACTTCAAAAATATTAATCAAATTTAACCTCAGGAATCTTAAAGATCATCTAATTCCTCTCATTTTCCAAATAACAAAACTGAGATTCAAAGAGGTTTGAATTTCCTAATATAATATGGGAATAAGAAGAGGAACCAAGATGCAAATGTGGTCCTTTGATTCCAAATCCAGTGTTGCTATAGACCAAAAGAAACTTGAGTTAAAATGTTATTGTCATAGGGGGTGGGAGGGGGAGAGGGAGGGGAGCATTTTTTCCCAAAAACAAATCAAATTTTCTGAGCAAAAACCCGTTTCTATTCCATTCCCCACTTATCTTAAGTCAAGCTGGTAGCAATCAATGAGGATTTAGCATGTTTCTATTGAGTGAGTTTGGTAGTTCAATATCATCAGCAAATACCAGAGTCTGAAGCATAGTTAAACAGTTAAGCAGCCCCCAAAGGGTTAAACTAAGGAGTTCATTCATTTATGTCAACTCTCCAGGAACCTCTGAAAAGTGTTTCATGGGAAAATTCAATTTCAGGTTATGGTTAAAGGGAATTTTCTTTAAAACATGTGATATTCTTTTTTTTTAACTGAGTCTCATCTTACTTAATATGGGAGTGCAGTAACCATTGATAGACCCAATCCTACTGCTAGTCAGCACAGAAGCATTGACTTGCTCCATTTCTGACCTGAGCTACTTTTACTCTCCTTAATCATGCTGGTACCTTCTCCCCCAAATCCAACCCCTTCCTCCACTCATTTTCACCATATTGGTGCTACATTCCCCATTTTATAGATATAGAAGCAGTGGCTTTGAATTTTTAAGATACTTGCTCATGAGTTAGTAACTGTATAATGCAGCATTCAAACCCAGGTCTCTCAGACAGATATCTGATTGGCTTTAGTTAGTCAATAAACATTTATTAAGTTAACTGAGGTTGGGAAAGGTTAGGTGATTTGCCTGAGATCACACAAATAGCAAGTGTCTGAATTTGAACTCAGCTCTTACACTTTCCAGGTCCTATGCTTTATCCTATCTACTGTCAAGGTGATGGAGTCAATAATTCAAATTCTGCCTCAGATGCTATCTGCATGGCCCTAACCTTTCACAGCCTCAGTTTCCTCATCTGTAAAATGGGGATAATAATACCATGTTTCCCCAATAATAAGACACTGTCTTATTATTTTTTTGGACAGAAAAACACCAGAGGGCTTATTTTCAGGGGAGGGCTTATTTTAATGAACATTGACAGCAATTTTAATAAACAGGTAAATGTGAACAAAAAAATGTACCTTTATTCAATAAGCAAATCACTGGGGAAGAACAGGATGACGCGCTCACTGCTGCAGCTCTGATTGGATGCAGCTCGGAGCAAGGCATGCATTTCACGGTGGGGGGGGGGGAGACGGTGCATACAGAGGGTACCGTAACGTAGCGTGTAGCGCAGGGGATCACCTTCACTACAGTAGCAATCTCAATAGGGCTTATTTTCGGGAGAGGGCTTATTTTAGAGGAATCTTACACAGTAAGGGGAGGGCTTATTTTTGGGATAGGTCTTATTATCAGGGAAACACGGTAGCACTGACCTTACAGGGCTTTTGTAAGGATCAAATGAGATAATATGTGTAAATGCTTCTAGCTATTTCTCTTAAGATAAAAAAAAATTCTATGTACAACGGTATAGAATCTTTCACAGCTTCCCTTAATGCCAATGGGAGAACAAACATTACCTAAATACCTCTCATTCCTTGGGTCTCCAGATGGAAAATGTACCGTGATTCCATTGACTAGATCTCCCAGAAACCCACATTACTTTACTTTGCCTCCAAAGGTGCTACTGGGAAGGGGGAGCAGAGCCAAGATGGCAGAGTAAAAGCAGGAACTTGCTTGAACTCCAGCTCCAACCAACTCCAATACCTGCTGTAAACAAATTTTAGAACTACAGAACTCAAAAAATGACAGAGAGAAACAAATCTCCCACTGAAGGCAGCCTGACACGCCAACAGGAAGGGTCTATTGCACTGGGTTGGGAGTCGAACACAGTCCCACATAAGCCACTCTGGCCCAGACTCATGGCCCAGACTAACCAGAACAGACTTCAGAAGAGTCACTGGCAACTGTGGTGGTTTCCAGACTTCTCAACCCATAACCACCAAAGAGAATTAAAAGGTCAGTAGGCAACTCTGTTGGAACTGGGTAAGAGAAGAGCATGATCCAGCCCTGTAATGGTAATGTAATTTTGAATTTGAAGATCCCTTTGTGTTGGCAAGAGTAGCAGGTACTTAACACTTAGTAACTGATCAAGCCTCTGATTGAGGGAACAGAAGGTATGAATTCCTGTTTCCTGTTAACTGACGTAACAGGAAGGGGTTGGCAGAAGGAAGTGAAGTAGGTAATACTGTGTATATAAGAAAAGCCCCAGAGAGGCACAGTCAGAATTTCCTTGAGACCAAGATCTGGTGGCAGAACAGCTACAGAAGAATGGAGAACTGAGTCCTGAAAACTTGTCTTGGTGGAACCCAGAGCCAGGAGCCAGGAGCTAGAAGCCCAGGAGCCCGGAATCAGGAGCTAGAAGCCCCAGAGCCCAGGAGACAGGAGCCCAGGAGCCAGGAGCCAGGAGCCCAGGTGACTGAAACATGACCAGGATGCTGAGACTTTGTTTGTTTGTGGCTTGGTTAAGCCTTGAATTCCTTGGAGCAGAAATGGTGAAGGAGCTGACATGGACCAGACCCTGTGAATGCCAGTGTGGAGCAGGATCTCCCCAGAGAGCTGGTCAAGGAACTGAGAGCTGTCTGCCATTGAATCCAGATATTATCTGGGACCATGGAAGGGGATCCAGGGAATGTGAGAACAGGCCCCAAGTCAAGATGAAGAAAAGATCTCTCTTTCTATTGGAAATCAAAGTTTTAAAAAACAAATGCAAAAAAAAAATGTTTTTTACATACCACTGGGAAATAAGATATACAGGCACTGGGGTATAGAAATCCATCTTTCCCTACTAGAAAGTTAGGGCAGGGATCGGGGGGAGAATATAAGAGAGAACAAATTGGGGGCTTGCTATCTTGGAGTGGGGTATAGGGGAGAGATGGGGAAAAATTTGTAACTCATAATCTTGTGGAGATGAATGTTGAAAACTAAAAATAAACAAGTAAATGAAAAAAAGAAAAAAAACAAAGGTGCTACTGGTTGTTTTTCTGCATACCTACTTCTGACATCTATTCGGGGATGGAAGAAGGGAATTGGGGTTAAGTGACTTGCCCAGGGTCATACAGCTAATAATAATAATAATAATATCTGGGGTCAAATTTGAACTCAGGTCCTCCTAACTCCAGGGCCAATGTTCAATCCATTGTGCTGCGCTACTTCTGACATCTAGTATAGCTATCTTAACTATAATCTTTCTTTTGTAAGACTGCCCTGGACAGAATCTACCTCATTTTATTTCTTCTCTTATATCATGCCAAGCCAGTACAGAAAATAATTTCTCTGGTATTTTTTTTTTCACAGCTACTAATTCAATAAAGAAACTTATCTTTGGGAGAGGGAAAAAAATCACTTAAACTACTCATGCCAAGTTTTTCCTTCATTGAAATGATACTATAATATCTCCACCCTGTATCTTAGGAATCTTATTCTAGTTAGACATTGCCCCAAGGCCCTCCATGATCTGTTCCAACTTAACCATCTAGGTTTATCTCCCACTGCTTCCTATACAAGTAAATCCTCCCCTTTAATTCATTCACTGTCCCCTAAATGCCCTGTATATTTTTCTGACTTAATGTTTTCCCCATACCACTTCCTCTCCAACACACACACACACACACACACACACACATACACACACACGCACCACTCTAGACCCTTATAGGACTATAGATTTAGAGCTAGAATGAAGCATAAAGGCCAACAAATGCAACACCCTCCCTTTCAGCTGAGGAAACTGAGAAATGGAGAGGCTAAGTGATTTGTAGATGGTAAGTACCTGAGGTGAGATTGGAACCCAAGTCATCTGATTCCAAATTAATAGCTTTTTCCCCTTTTTATTTGAATGTATTTTTTTTATCTTTTCATGTCCATTTTCTACCAGGGTCCTCTTCTACTGCTTCATCAGAGTTTAACAACAAGTACTATCAAGTTGGAAAAGCTTCAAGTATGGCCCTGAAATATATTTGTCATCTTTAGTGCCAACATAATATTCACAGCACCAACAGTGACTATGATCATGCCAGCATAATTCTGATTTGCAAAATATAACAGACTCTCCATATATAAGACAGAAACAAAACACTTATTCAACACCAGAAAGCCAAACCCCAATACCAGAAAACCTAATCCATCATAGCAACAAAGAAGTTAATAACTGCAGGAAGCAACACTATCCCAAAGCCTTCCCATAAACACTCACAATACTAGCTGTTGGCTTGCCTCTGTCTTCTCTCTCCCTCTACATGAACTGCTCTGACTCCCATCTTCCTCTGGGCTCTGCTCCACTCATTCAGCAAACTCCTCCCACCACAGGTCCCATGTGATTACATTCAGTCTATTAGGGGCAGGTAATTTTCTTCAAATTCCCTGAGTTCTGTTAGGGGGCAGGGAAGAGCTTCAAATTACCATTACCATTACATCATCTCAGGATCAAATTAGCTAAGTTTTTCCATGCTTTTCTCAAGTTTGGGCAGAATCAGATTTTTCAGCCATAGTAACTTATGAAGACAATCTACTCCACAAATGAGTATGCAATATGTTTCATACAGTTGAGTACCAAGTATTAAAGTATTTTGGGGGGGGGGGAGGAAGTGGTAAATATGATAATATACATAGAGAGATATAAAAGTATATAGACTTATAAACTTCCCAGATAGAGTACAAGTAGGAACTGTGTCTTATTCTTCTTTGTGAAGCTCATAGTGCCCACCACACTATTTTGCACATAATTTGTACTCACTAGACCATGGTAGATAAATTTTCTATAATTTTTGTGTTTTTCAATTAACAAAAATCTATTTCTTCTCCCTTTCTCTACCCTCTCCATCTCATACATTTAAAAAAGAAGAAACCCTTATCAAAATATGCAGAGTCCACCCAAACAAATTCCCACATTGACTATGGCTAAGAGTATATGTGTCTTAGTCTTCACCCAACATCCATCATTACTGTGTGGGTAGCATGCTTCATTATCAGGCCTCAGGAATTGTGGTTAGCCATTGTATTGATCAGAGTTGATGCAGTCAAATTGATAAATCATTCAAAAGCAGAAAATATGTGTGGGGATCATCTTATTTCTGCCTTCATACCATCAGTTCTCTGGACATTGGACGTACCTGATAAATGCTTGCTGAACTGAATTGGACTGTATACAATGTATGCAATATTAGAATATTGTATAAAACATCGTTATCATTGTATATGGTGCTTTCACTAAAAGGCTATTGCATTTTATTAAAATGCTGGTTTAGTGCTAGGGCCAGCCCTCCCATTTCAGTTCTAAAGATAGTTACAATAAGTCCTCCAGAATTGTGGAGAAATAATAACTCCCTATTCACCTCATCTGGCAAGAGAGGCATTCTACCATGCTGAGCCAAATATGAAGGGTTCCTTTCACTGATTTATCACGCTCTGACTTCTACTCCATGGCTAAGAGAAGAGTCAGAGTCACAGGGCAAATCTTAAAGAGTAAAAGACTCGAGGTGGCCAGGTAGCACAGAGAGTAAGAGCACTGGCTCCAGTGTCGGGATGACCTGGAGATCGAATCCCGGGCTCAGACACTTAGCACCCCACCCAGAAACACCTGGCCGTGTAACCTTGAGAAAGTTACTTAACCCCAATTGCTTAGGGGAGGCCAGGTGGCTCAGCGAGTAAGAGCACCAGCTCCAGTGTCGGGATGACCTGGGGATCAAATCCGGGATCAGATACTTAGCACCACATCCAGAAATAACTGGCCGTGTAACCTTGAGCAAGTTACTTAACCCCGATTGCTTAAAAAAAAAACAGAGTAAAAGACTGATTAAAGATGTGGTGATTGAACTTTCAGTTACTTTATTTAATTCCACAAATATTTCTTATGGGCTTTCTATGAGTGAGGCAAACATGAAAATGAATGAAAGACCAGGACATACCATGTTAGGGACTAGGCAGGGGTGGGGAACCTGTGGCCTCAATGTCACATGTGGTCCTCTAAGTCTTCAAATGTCATCCTTTGACTGAATCCAGACTTCACAGGACAAATTCCCTTAAGAAAAGGATTTGTTCTGCAGAACTTGGACTCAGTCAAAAGGCCACACCTAAGCATCTAGAAAGCTACATGTAGCCTCAAGGTCACAGATTTCCCACCCCTGGACTTGGGATAAATATATGAGGCAGTTCCTGCCCTAAAGGAGCTTACTTCCTACTACTCAGTTACTAAGTAGCACAAATCATATGATATAGGGAGACAAGGGAAGTGAATTAATAGATAGTAGATATGAGGGAAAATATAAATAAAGCATTTGGAAATATGTACAGAAGGATGGGAGGGGAGCTAAAGAAGGGATCAAAAATAGAGTAATGTGTTATTACCTGGTTAAGAGTATGCTTTTCTGGGTAAGGGTGTGTGTGTCTGTCTGTCTGTATTTTTAAAACACCATATATAGTGAAAACTGTATAATCCTCAGTCACATTCTTTATTTCTTGAGAAGTCAATTATTAATTTCATAATTAAAGAAGAGAAAACAAATATACTTATGAAAGCCAAACACCTTTTCATTACCAGAACTCCTTAGACCCTTTTTCAAGGAAAAATGAGGAAGAAGAAGAGGAGGAGGAGGAGAAAGAGAGAGGAAGAAACAATGAGAGAAAAAGAAAGAGAGGAAGGAAGGAAGGAAGGAAGGAAGGAAGGAAGGAAGGGAGGGAGGGAGGGACGGAGGGACGGAGGGAAGAGTGGAGAGAAATTGTTTAATTCTGGGGCGGCCAGGTAGCACAGCGAGTAAGAGCACCAGCTCCAGTGTCAGGATGACCTGGGGATCAAATTTGGGCTCAGATACTTAGCACCACACCCAGAAATAACTGGCCATATAACCTTGAGCAAGTTACTTAACCCCATTGCTTTAAAAAAAAAAGAAATTATTTAATTCTGAAATTAAGAAATATTAGAAAGAAAATTCTATGAAGAGAGAAACTATAAAGAGTAATTATTTAAGAGAAAGTGAAGAAGACAAAGAAAGAATGTGAAGAGGACCTCTTTTCTACAGAAAATTTTTAGATTTATCTTGCAAAGAACATAAAGAAAATTCTTATAAACATACTTTAATTGGCATCCTACTTTAACAGAATGGTAGAACTATGTTTTTCAAAGTTATCTGCAGTAACAATAATGTTGAATCGGATTTTTGTCACTACAAGATCTTGTAAATAATTTTGTGTCTTTATTCTATTATTGATTGTGCTCTTAATAAATTGTATAACTGCTAACTGTAGTACTCATTTAATCCTAGAGATCTGTGATTTTGCAATGAACAGAAAGATTATGAGAAATGATTATAAGAAAGGTTTCTATAGTTTATTAAATAGATAATCTTTGATAATGTCAATAAACTAAAGTAAGCACTTCAATCTTAATTGATTGATCCATGAATGGGATATTGTAATTTAGTAATTAATGAGAAAATATCTATCATACTCCCTGAATTTGAACTATGATAATCAATATGGCAGCAGATCAAATGGCTAGCTGAGTAGTGACCTACAAGTAAGTGTGCCCAGCTCTGTGGAACCCTGTTTCATTATGTTGTCCAACATTTACAGAGATTAAATGAAACCACATAAAACACATGTTAATAAGAAAGTCATTGCTGAATTTAGCAGGAACCTAATTGATCTTATTATCCAATTAAACGTATCTCTCTCTGTGTTTTAATCACTTTTGATTTGAATAAGGATCCTGAGCCAGACCAAAAACATTTACCCTCAATAGTTTTTAAAAAAAAGGCTTCCCAGGGCAGCCAGGTAGCACAGCAAGTAAGAGCACCGGCTCCAGTGTCAGGATGACCTGGAGATCCAATCCCAGGCTCAGACACTTAGCACCCACTCAGAAACACCTGGCTATGTAACCTTGAGCAAGTTACTTAACCCTGATTGCTTAAAAAAAAAATAAAGGCTTCCCTAGGTGGCATATAAGTACCACTGATTAGAAGGTGATGGGAAACTCCCTTCTCAATATCCTCTTCCTTTAAAGTCAATGTTCACAGCTATAGAAAAATGATGAGAACTCATAGAAAACATGAGCATAGCATGGAACACCATGAAGAGAGCTGTTAAGTGCCTCTTTCTCCCAAACAATACCATTTTATTTCAGGAAAACTATGATTCTGAAGATTCCTTCATCTCTCAAAACCCAAGCACAATTTCAGTGCTATAAATGTACAGTTTCCAGGAGTTGGGTGAGAGAGAAATGGCAGCAATTCAATATCATTTTCACTTTAGCTTTTAACTCGGATTTGAAATATAAAAGACACCATTGAAATGAGGACAAGATAAAGAGAGAGAGATTTGGAAGAATTTCCAAAAACCACTCAAACTCATTTCTGCTGAAAATATGCACTTTGCTAAATTTTTGTTTATTGTTGTTTTGGAGGCAGACTTTAAGGTCCTTACCTTTTTTGTGTCATTGATCTTTTTGGCAGTCTGATGAAGGAGTTAGAATGGGAATTCTTTACTTGGTCTTTTGCCCTGATTAACTAAACAAAAGCCAGGACAAAGAAAATTAAAAAGAGTTTATTAAAATACATCAGCATGGCTACATGTGGATGGGCTGATGACTGGAGATCAGCAAGGGGCTCAAGATTATTAATAACTTTCATAGTGAGATAAAGACAATTCAGATAGGCCCACAACAGTAAAAGGGGAAGGGCCACTGCATCTCAGTTCCTCTCCAATAGCCTATATGTGATGTTTATCAGGTAGGGATACAAGCATCACTGGTAGGGGTACAAGAGCAGGTAATTCAAAAGCTGCAAACTGGTTGACACCTTCCCCAACAGAGCCTCCCCTAATACTGATTTACAGAAAAGGCTGAGAGCAATGGGTCACTGAATCAGCATAAGTTTCAGTGGCCCCTTTTTGATATTTATGGTTTTTTAGGTCCATAAAATAAAATACATAAATTACAAAGGAAAACACTTTTATTGAAAAAAGTATTTATTTTCCATCCAATTTCACAGTCTCCCTTAAATCTATTCACAGACCCCTTAAGATAAAGTCTTTGGACTTCTTAAGAATCTTTAAGAGGGGTAGCTAGGTGGTGCAGTGAATAAAGCATGGGCCCTTGAGTCAGGAGCACCTGAGTTCAAATCCTGACTCAGACATTTAATACTTACTAGCCATGTGACCTTGGGCAAGTCACTTAACCCCAATTGCCCCTCCAAAAAAAGCAAAAAACAAAATTTTTTAAACTAAAAAGAATCTTTAAGGACTGAATAACAATGGTTGGTTTATGTACATTTTCTCAGTCGACCTTCTCAACAACTCCATAAGGTAGGTGCCACATGGGCATCAAGCCCATTTTACAGATAAGAAGATAGAAACTCAAAGAAGTTAAGTGATTTGCTAGTGATAGTTAACAAGCTTCAAGGGAAAAATTTGAAACCAGTTACTCTGAATGCCAAGTCCAACACTCTATTCACTATGTACACTGCCTTTTAGCAAGGAAAAAAAAGTCCCCTTTCTTAACCTGTTGCTTATAGTAAAATGACAGACCCTGTTTAACTGCCATCAAATGACATTTTTAAGAAACATACTCAAAAGATAGACATTTTTACTTAGTACCAACCTGTTCCAAGTTACTTTAAACAAGCCCCATTGTCTGTACATGGCAAAACAAAACAGACACGCTTTGATTCAATTACACTTAACATATGAAGGAGAGAAAGCAAAACTTCTCTAGCAATTTAGCTAGGCGGCTGCTTCTCATTAAACCATGAGGTGCCAGAGAACAAAAGGAAGGAAAAACAAATGAAAAAGTATTTATGAACCAAGAAGTGTGTCCAGACAATTCCCAACAGAATCAAATCTCTCTTTGGGGATTTCTCCCTCAATCTACCTTTCAATAAACGATAGGGTAAAAATCTGAAAACGTTGAAAGAGTAGCCCTTCCCATTCAAAAAGCTCAAAATTTTAAAGCCTGTACTGGTTTGGGTATGAAATCATTTTCATATTTTCTTTTATGATGACTTACAATTTTTTAAAGCAACATTAAATTTCTTAAGCTTTTCCTTTCTGTTTATTGTCTCAATTTGAATCCACTATCATAAAATTGACATAGAAATGCAGAATCCTTTCCCTTCCATTTAAATCGGTATTGAATACCAGCTATTTGCAAAGCACTTTGCTAGATCTTGGGGATACAAAGACAAATGAAGAATGGTCCTTGTCCTCAGGGTGCTTGTGTTCTTCTAGATGGGGGAGAGGATTTCTTAACCTTTTTTGTTTCCTGAACTGCTTAGGCACTCTGGTGAAACCTATGGACCCCTTGAGGCAGGGGGTGTTAAATGTATGAGATACATAAGATTATAAAGGAAATTATATTTCAATCATATTGAAATGCAGTTACTTAAAAATTTTCAAACAACTTAATTAATTCCATGTTAAGATCCCTAGTTTTAAGGGCATATATGCAAAGTAACATATACACAAGATCTTCTTTCAAATTTTATTAATAACTTAAAATTTTTATTATTGTATTCTGAATTTGAATATCAAAAATGGTTTCATATATGCAACTGAAGACAAAAAAGAGGATTACATACGAAACCCCCTGTTTTTTAAGTATATAATAAATTCTACACTTTACTTTCAAAACTGTTATGTTTATCTGTTCTTTCTTCTGAACTTCCTTTTGTCCTCTACTGTGCATTTCTTGAAATGTTTCAGTGACCCTCTTTTTTATATCCCTGTTGCTAATCCCTTTCTTGTTCTTCAATCTCCCTCCACCATTAAAAACTGAGAGAACTGAATTCACACATGAGTCATGCCAAAAATGTATGTCTATTTCAATACCTTGAGTCCCTCATCTCTTTGTCGAGAAGTATGCTTCCTTGTGGTCATGGCTATGGTTTGTCTTTCATTCTTGAAGATGACCATGACATCAGGGAGATGATGACAGGACTTGCAATTGACTTTGATTTGAGTGAGAGAGGGCTGTGCAAAGTCAACAGCCTCACTTTCTCCTCCAGAGCTATCTTCATCCAGTGACCAGAGATAGATCAGGATGATGGGAGATGGCCCAGGTTTCATCATAGGTCCTCTGGAGATAATACACTATTCAGAGTTCTTAAGCTTTCAGAGTCATTTGTCTTTAGACTGTTATTATTATGTAAATTGTCCTCCTGGTACTGCTGATTTCACTTCACATCAGTTCATACTGCTCAGGATTCTCTGAAATCTTCCCTTCCATCATTTTTATGGCACAATAATATTCCATTGCATCCATATATAATAATTTGTTCAACCATTCCCCAATTCATAAATACCCTCTTAGATTCTAGTTCTTTGCTTTTCTTTCTTTTTTGTCTTTTTGATACTCCCTTCAAAATCAAGAAATTAGTTTTTTTGCAACTATTTACTCCTCTATATTACTATTCTCAACTTCAACCCATCCCTGACTGCTTCTCTATTGAGTTTGATGAATTTCTACTCTCTGTGCATGTGTCTATATTGATGTTCATCCAGGCTTACTTTGCCTATTTCATGTCCTTCCTCCATGTTTATATGCTTTTGTTCTCATGCATCCCAAGTATAAGAAAAAGCAAATCCTACCCTCTTCTTCCTCCCTTCTAAAACAGTATTTTCCTTTTGCCCTCCCTTCTTTTTCCTCTCTTTGAACCCTCAGAGCTAATCTTCCCCAGCATCTTCTGGGTTTTTTTTTTTAATTTAATGCCCCAATGCCCTATGACAACATTAAGGTTCTAAAGTACAAGTTCAACCTTTGTTAGAATGATAGCATCTTATCTTCATTCAGCCCCTTCCAATTGTTCAAATAAATTTATCTTTCTTGGTTTCTCATGACTCTTGTGCTTGCAGTTCAAAGTTCCTACTCAGCTCTGATATTTTCATCAGAAATACATGAAAGTCCCCTCTATTCCATTAAAGGTCCTTTTTCCCCTTATAGGATGATATTCAGATTGGCAGGGTATGTTACTTTTGGTTATAAAACCAAGAGTATTTTACCTTTTGCAACAGTATATCCCAAGATCTCTAATGTTTTAATTAGAAACTACCAATTCTTTGAAGATCCTGATTATGGTATCTTGATATTTTAATTCCTTATTTCTGGATACTCACATTCTTTTTTATTTGACATGGTAACTCTCATTTTTGGCTATGATATTTCTGAGAATTTTGTTTTTGAAGTTTCTTTCATGAAGTGACCAGTGGATTCTTTCAATCTTCATTTTGTCCTCTGGTTCTCATAGACCTGACCAGTTTTCATTTTATGATTTCTTTTTATTTTTTATTTTTTGCTTTTTGGAAGGCAATTGGGGTTAAGTCACTTGCCCAAGGTCACACGTCTAGTTTTTCTGTTAAGTGTCTGAGTCCAGATTTGAACTCAGGACCTCCTGACTCCAGGGCCAGTACACTACTCACTGTGCCACCTAGCTGCCCCCATTTTATGATTTCTTGAAACATAATGTCTAGGATATTTATCACAAGTGTGAGGGGATTCAATGATTTTTAAATTATCTCTCTTTGACCTTTTTTCTAGGTCAGTTGTTTTTATTATCAGATATCTTACATTTCTTCTTTTTTCCAACCTTTCAATTTTGTTCTAATGTTCCTTGCTATCTTCTCAAGTCATTGATTTCTGTTTAATCTGTTCTAGTTTTCAGGGAGTCTGTTACCTGGATAGGCTTTACAACTTTCTCTTCTGAGCTATTCATTCTCCTTCAGTTAGTTCTTTCCTCCAGAGTTTTCTTTATCTTCTTTATCTCTAGCTTTATTTCTTCTAGGTATTCACGTAGCCCTTGTGGAAAATCAGGTTGTTTTGGTATTTTTCCCCTTTGAGTCTCTGCTTGTAGTGGTTAGAGTATCTCTTTCTTTTGGAGGAAGGTGTTTTCTTTGGTTTTCTCCTCTCTCCAACCTTAGTTCTTGAATTAGGGATTAGGCTGTACTACCCTCCTTTGCTTTTCAGCAGAATGATTGACCCTATTTTGCCCTTAAGCTAGGTCAGCTGGTTCCTGTGCTGAAATCAACATCCTAGAATTAATTCCTCATTCCCTCCCCATCTCTGAAGTTCAGAGTACTGACTCTTCATCTCTCCTGCATCTCAGTACTGAGAAATAGGAAATTTGTAAGACCCATACACCTGGGTTATCATGTTCTAAGCATTCGAATCACTACCACTCCACAAGGCTTCCAAAGTCTCCACCATAAAGCTTTCTAAGCACCCTGGGGGCAGGGGAAACCTACATTCTTGCTATTTCTTGACAAAGAGCTCTATAGGCTACTTTTTTTTTTTTGCTTTTTGAAGGGCAATTGGGTTTAATTGACTTGCCCAAGGTCACACAGCTACTTTTTGTGTTAAATGTCTGAGGCCGGATTTGAACTCAGGTCCTCCTGACTCCAGGGCTGGTGCTCTCTTCACTGCACCACCTAGCTGCCCCATATAGGCTACTTTTAACCCACACAAAATCATGATGGAAGGTTCAGGGTTTGTTTGCCTGTGCCTGCTCTGGCTTTTCTGGTGGTCCACTTTCCTGTGGGCTTATGAGAAGGAAAAAGAAATTGCTTTTTATTCTTCATTTTCAAAAAAGACCAAAGACATCATGGGTGATGTCTTGACTTGTGAAGGAATAAAGACCTACTAAGAGCCAGGCACTGTGCTAAATGTTTTACAAATACCTCATTTAAACTGTTTTTTGTGTAGTTCTGTTATTAAAGAAGTCACTGTAGGTTCTTATTATATTTCTTGATCATTATTTGGTTTGGTGAATTTCTGATTTTTGCTGTTGTAGGCAGGGGAGCAAAGTCAGCCCTTCTTCAAGCAACCATCTTGGCCCGAATTACTCAAAGGCATAAACTCTAATGTGTGTCTTCATATATGGTAGTTCATATTAAATTGTTTTCTTTCAGCCTTTTGTGATTTGTTCTTCCCAAAGGCATCATTAAGGTCTTTGTGAACTAGTTGAATTGTCAATGGATCACCTGAAAAAAAAGAGAAATAAGATACAATACTGCATGGCCATACAGCCTACAATTTGTGGTTAAAGAGAACTGGACTGCACTTTTTGAAATGGAAGGAATTCCCATCAACTAAGGAATGGCCAAATAAATTGGGTTATATAAATATACTAGAATATTATTACATTCTAAGAAATTATGAATATCAAGAATTCAGAGAAAGAAGGAAAAACATGAACAAACTGACAGAAGTGAAAAAAGCAAAACCAGGTGAAAAAATGCATGACTATAATTTAAACCAAAAAAATAATTAAAAGCAACTAATATACAGAATTCCTGTAAACTAATATACAGAATTCCTGTAAAACGTATGCACAGTGAAATAAAACAAAATCTCACAATGGCCATGCCTGCAAATGTCAACCTTGTTCTGAATTTTGAGTCTATCACTTCATTTTCTTTTTTTTAAAGCAATAGGGGTTAAGTAACTTGCTCAAGGTTACACGGCCCAGTTATTTCTGGGTGTGGTGCTAAGTATCTGAGCCCAGTTTTGATCCCCGGATCATCCTGACCCTGGGGCTGGTGCTCTTACTCGCTGAGCTATCTGGCCACCCCTATCACTTTATTTTCAAGAGATGAGTAGAATGTTTCACTATCACTCCTCTGGAAACTTATTTATTCATTATATTGAAAGAGTTCTTAAATCCTTTAAAGTTATTTTTCTTTAAAATGCTATTGTTATTATATTAATTGTTCAACAGTTTTGCTCATTTCACTCAACCTCGGTTCATGCAAGTCTTCTCAGATTTCTCTGAATTTGTCATCATTCTTATGGCACAGTAGTATTCTATTACATTCATATACCACAATTTGGTTGGTCAATTCCCAGTAGATGCTAAGTGGCACAGCAGATAGAAGGTTAGACCTGGAATCAGGAAGATCTGTGTGACCCTGTCCAAGTCACTTATTTTCTTTTTGCCTCAGTTTCCTCATCTGTAAACAACCCTCCCTCCTAGGATTGTTGTGAAGATCAAATGAGACAAAAATTTTGAAGTTCTTAGCAAACTGCCTAGAGCATACTAAGTAATATATAAATGTTAACTATTATTGGATGAGTACTCCCTTAGTTTCCAGTTGTTTGCCACTATAAAAAAGAACTGATAAAAAAATTAGTTTTTGCATACATAGATCCTTTTTCTCTTTCTTTGATCTCTTCAGAATATAGGCCTACTAGTAATATCATTGAGTCAAAGGGTTCACACAACTTGGCAGCCTTGGGGGCATAGTTTTAAATTGCATGCCAAAATGGGGGGATATAATGCCAAGCAAACGCAACTTCCCAAGGTTCAAAATACCAGCATAGGTGCTCTCTATTTTATTCAGTGAAAAATTAAGAACAGAGAAAATCAAAATATAACATCATTCAAAATACAGAATTTACCAAGTGTAATTTAACAATCTCCAAGTACTACCCCACCCCTGGACATTAGATTCATTTAATCAATCACAAAGCCCCTCTTCTCAAATGGAGATTAGTTTTCTATCATAAGTAAAGTACATTCATTTGTTTAATCACAGAGCACAAAAAAGTCAAAAGTTCCCCACCCTTGGATCACAAGTGAATCTACTCCAGAGTTACAACAAGCTTAAGCACAGCACTTAATACCCAAATGGAGGTCTTTTCTTCATCTTGACACCAGGCAAGTTCTCAGCCATCTTTGTTCCTGGGGAGACAAAGTTTAGCAAGGCCACAAGATACATTGCCAGTGTCCTCATTAATTCATTCTCTGTCTGCAGAACAGTCCTAGGACCCCTGAAAACATTAGCAAAACCCTCTTCCAGGATTTCTGTAAACATACAACAAGAAAATCCTTCTTCAGGGCTTCTGAACCAACAGCAAGGTTCCAATCCCTCTGCAACAACAGCACTGTCCTTCACCAGTGGACAGAATTCACTCTCTGTCTGCAGAACAGTCTCAGTAGCTCTGAACCAACAGCAAGGTTCCAAACCTCTGCAACAACAGGACTGTCTTTCACCAGTGGACAAATCTGGCAGAACAACATCAAAACAGACAGACAAAGTACCAGCATAACAGCCATGTCTCCTCAGTCCTTGGCAGCTCTGGGTGGCAGCTCTCAAAAGTCCTGGGCAATTCAAAGTGGCCTTCAGCAATCCTCTCTGTCTCTCTCTGCCTCCAAGGTGCTGCTTCCAAAAAGTTCTTCTGCCTCTCTCTTTTCTTGTGTCTCTCTCAATTTATGTCACCAGCTCTTCCTAGTTCAGCCCTCTCTTTTCACGTCAACAAGTCCATCCCACAAGTGGCATTCACAAGCTCTGGGATTTAACACAATCAATTTGAAAACCAAGCCAATACAGGGGGATCTTTATAATCCATTACTATTACAGAGGACCAATTCATAGCTACACCAAGGATGTATTCATGTGTAAAAAGAAGGTTCGGTACTGTGGTAGAAGTATATTTAGAAATGATTGTTGTATAAAACAAAAGGCATCATTAAAGCTTTAAAATAAAAATAAATAATAAAAGTGAATGCAAATAAAATAGGGGGGGAGAGGGAATGTAGAATTTTGACAGTGGACTTTCTGGGAGAAAGAAGAGGAGCTAAAATAGGGAGAACGTCAATGCCATTTGCTTAAAAAACACAGTAGGAATCATCCACTAAGCAACTATTAATGGAAATGTCTGAAGGTAATCTTACTTAATTTTAGTTATAAGTGACCAAGTCTCTAGTCTCTACAGACCCCTAGAAGGAGGGTTTTCTTGTTAAAAGAAGCCTCTAGGGGACAACTAGATGGCACAATGAATAGAGCACTGGCCCTGGAGTCAGGAGGACCTGAGTTCAAATCCGGCCTCAGACACTTAACATTCACTAGCTGTGTGACCTTGGGCAAGTCACTTAACCCCAATTGCCCTGCCTTCTCCCCCCCCAAAAAGGAAAAAGAAATTCTATTTCTCATGGGTCTTATTATGAGCTCTGTGATCTTTTTCTCAACTTATAAATAAGATTTTCCCTCTTTGGGTCTCCAGTATGTGTGCTTGGAAGTAGAATGAGTATCAACAACCTGGATGGTGCCACATATTAAATGACTAAGAGGTTTTTTTGAGGGAGGCACTGTGTCTTCGTTGCTATAGTTATTGCAAGATTATTACTAATACTGCTACTAATAATAATAATAATAATAATAATAATAGCACGGCTGCTGTTGTTACTACTACTACTACCCCTACTACTACTATAGTAAGTGTCTGAGGCTGGATTTGAACTCAGGTCTTTATGACTCCAGAGCTCATTCCACTGTGCTACCTAGCTGCCTTGTAAGACCCATATCCAACATTTAAACTCATAGACTATTCATTAACAAACTTTCCAGAAAGCAATGGGTAAAGAGAGATATTTCACACCACAGATAAAATGTTCTGTCACTCAAATGAAACCTGTATTTAAAGTTTAACCTTATGTTAACTATGCAATTGCATGGTCAAGTTAAGAAAAACGAACTGAACTGCTTCTGGAGTTTATATCTAAGGATACCTCTGCTTCCTGAATAGAGCCACACAGAGATGGAGAAACTGAGTTACCAAGAGGACTGAAGACCATGTCATAGGAAGTTCAGTTGATGAAAGAGCAGCTAGATGGTTATAGATAGAGCACTGGACCTGGAGTCAGAAGACCTGAGTTCAAATCCAGCCTCAGACACTTACTATCTGTTTCACCCTGGACAAACCATTTAACCTTCATCTACTGTAAAACGGAACAGTTGTGCCTAACTCTTTGTGACCCCATTTGGGGTAGGCAATGACGCTGGAGTGGTTTGCCATTTCCTTCTTCAGCTCATTTGACAGATGAAGAAACTGAGGCAGAGTTAAATGACTTGCCCAGGGTCACCCATCTAGTAAGTGTCTGAAGCCAGATTTGAATTTAGGAAGATGAGTCTTCTAGACTCCAGGCCTAGTATGCTATCCTGAGTTCAAATCCGGCCTCAGACACTCAACACCTACTAGCTGTGTCACCTTGAGCAAATCACTTAACCCCAATTGCCCTGCCTTCTTCCCTCCAAAAAGGAAAAAAAAAGAGCCTCTATTTCTCATGTCGGTACACATGATAGCTGGCTTAAAATACCATAAGAACTCATTTTGAAGAGGGATTAATTGTTCTCATTCTGCTTGGTGCCAGCTGGTCATCCTTGGAACAATGAATAGAATTTACAGAAGTCTATTTTGCCTTGATAGAAAGAATAACTTCATAACAAATTAGGAAAACTTTAAGGGGGAAACTGTATGCCTTTTTTGAAAAGATACTACAGCAGAGATTCAAGTTCAGATTAAGATTGGACTGAATGCCCTCAGAGTCCTTTCCAACTCTAAGGTTCTACAATCCTATAAAGTATGCTAAGAGAACTAAAATATAGGATGTCATCAAGACAAAACTTCCTTCTAAACTGACCAGAGCTGAACCTCAAAAACTATTTGATCTTCCTCAGCTGTGTCCTAAAAGGCCAATCACCCCTCCATGCATCTTTCTCAAGAAGAAAAACAATTGATTAGATATGACTTCTTAATCACATATGGTGCCTGAGTCAGAGTCGCTAATACAGAATTAAAGCAATCCTCAGTACAATTCACATTTCTATTCCCTCTCTTTCCAAGGGAAGAACGCCTTGCCTAATAACCTTTATCTCAAGAGAAATGAATGCATTAGAGCTCTTAAAAGCTCTTTGATGGACTACAAATGGACACAATACAGGACAATATTTGAACAGTAACGATTTGTGCTTTCTTCCTAAGTGTAAGCTGATTGCAAAGGCTTCCAGACCACCAAGTAAATAGCAAAAGGGGTCATGAATCTTAATAGCTTCCAAATCAGAAAGATCTGCAACTTATATGCTCTGACTGGAGTGTGAATGGAATGTATGTGTAGCTCCGAATATTAATAGGCCTGGCAAGGACTCAGCAGACAAGCTGTCTAAAATTTCACAGTGGGAAGATTGAAGCTGCAACACACAGAGCAGATGAGAGGCTCCCACCTGGAAATGAACTGTCAGCAGAAAAAAATACATTTTTTTCAAAGTGATATTTAACACTCAGAGCTTCCCTCGCCTATGGGGAACATCACGCATTGATATTTAACACCAGTCCCTTACTTAATATTATAGACATGCAAACCCTCTAAAATTGCAGAGTTCTTCCACCCTGTTTGCTAGGTCTTCAAAATGCTCCAAAACGTTCTTCTTGCCCTCATCACCATGATTTATTGGCTATTAGGGTTCTCCTTTCCCTGTGGACACTAAAGAAATGCTTTAATTCACATTAGAGAGCCTGAATATGAACATCTGTCTGATCAGTATAAAGGGATTTCAGCTCTGTTTTATGAGCAGTACAATGAACTGTAAACAATATGCAGGAATAAAAAGAAATTGTATTATAAAGGAGAAAAGAAGTAAAACAAAATTACAAGGCCTCTACTGAGAGAGAAACTAGGATAACCAGGTAAACTGATATCTTTAAATTCTAACTAGTCTAATAAGTCTAGCAACAGAAAATAATAATTAATATTAGTTAGCATTCACAGAGTGCTTTAAGGTTATAAAGCACTTTACATGTGTTAATTCATTTAATCTTCCCAACAACCCTCAGAGATAGCTATTATTATTGTCTCAATTTTACATATGAGGAAACTGAGGCACAGAGAGGTTAAGTGACTTTCCTTGGGTCAGAAAACTAAAGTGTATCTGAAGTTGGATTCAAACTTAGGTTTTCCTGACTCTGAGTCCCATGCTCTATCCCCTGTTATGCCCAGCTGTCTGATATTTCCATATTAAATATAAATAACTGATTTTTATCTAGGCTTTAAAGTTTACAAATCACTTTACATTCAATATCTTATTTTTTAAACTTACAATAACTCAACAAGATAAGTACTGTGGATATTATTATCCCTTTTTTAAAAGATGCAAGAAAATTGAGGCTGAGAGATTGGAAAAGCCTAGTTAGTGAGACTGAATTTTATCCCAGGACTCCTTGATTCCAAGACCAGTATTCTAATCACTATATCACTGCCACCCTCCAGAAAAACAGTACACAAATTTAATGCACTACTACTCCTTTTATATGTGAGTAACTAGGCTGTTGAAAGGGACAGAATATAAAATTTTTCACAAAGAAAAAAGTAAACTTGCAAGGGATTTTATATCCTATCCATTTTATTTTGAAAAGACATAGAAAAACTACTCTTGTACATGAAAATCCACTAAAATTTATACCTAAAGCAACACAATTTTCAGATAATTTCAAAACAGATCATTAGGAGGACTAAATGGAGAAGTGAGCAGACCTCACAATGAGGCTGGAGGACTTTGTGGTACCTGAACTCATTTGTGACTGGTTTTTATTTTAGAGATGGAAAGGTTAAAACTCACAAAGAGGTTAATCAAATAACTGATTGGAGACTTTGGGGAAATTAAATACGAACTGCTGGTTTCATAACTGACAGATAGTTAGATTTCGTGATTTTTACTTCATAAAAGAAAGGTCAATCACTGAGCACCAGAAGGCTCTGATATGTGCCATTGAGAATGTTGGAGAAGTCAGAAGAAGAATGGAAGAGTCAGCTTGAGAGAGCTTAGTTGAAAAGACAGACAGATTGAATTATATTGTATGTAACTGAACAGCCAGATTCAGCAGGAGAGTTAGCTGACAGGAAGGCTTCAAAAGGTGCTGATTGGCAGGAGAAAGGATGAAACTCATTGGAACAGAGTTCTGCTATTTCTCTCCAGTACCATCAAAAGTCTGTGAGAAATACTAGCTGATATCTGCTACCATTTCTGATTTGATAAGGAGAAACATAGGAAAGGAAAACAGTCCCTGCATCTGCTTTATTGTTTAAAGTTTATTGAACAATACAGTATTGATTAAAGAGCTTCCTGGGGCTTAAATGCATTGCCCAGAAAGCCAACCTAAGGAATTTTTCTGTATTTCCTTGCAAGAAATTGCAAGAATTACACTTTATTGTAAGAAATCCTGAAAGCTGATTGGATGAACTAACATCCTTTTGAATGAAGAGCTGTTTAGGCTTGTCTGCATTGCCCAGAAAGCTAAATTTGAAGAGTCTTTCAATTCTCAGGTCTTCAGGAACTGGTCGTTATTAAAATTATGTGACATTTCCTCAGAAATTTTTAAGAGGAATTGTTAGTTAAAAGAACTTATTGTTGCTTCATTAATGTGAGAGTAGAAATTAATTTACCATTGAGAGTGGTTCAGATCAGAAAGCTAACAGTAAGCTGAACAGTATCTTCAAGTAGTGTAGATTGCCCATAAAAATGGCTAATATAGAAAAGCCTGTAGTCTGGTGTTGTGAAAACCCAAGCACATGGGTTCTTCTTCCTTTTGTTTCTCCCTGCTAGATTTCTGTAAGTATATGCCCATTCTCTCCAATGGACATTGTGTGTGTTGGTGAGAGAATGCAACTTAGGTTTATTTGTATATTGTGTTGTATTGATTGTTTTTGTATTTGCTTCACTATGAGTACTGGTTATTAATTATAATTCATAATTTATATACAATATGATATTATTGCTATATAAATATAACAAAATAACTATTAATCACAATTATTAATATACTAGCTATGCTTGCTTTTGCCTTATCATTAAGTAAATTTTATGCTTATTAGTAAATAGTACAATTATTGTGAAGGCAATAGATAGAGTGCCAAGCATGGGGTCATGAAGAGTCAAACACAACTGAACAATGACATTTACCTTCTTATCATCATCACTGTGAAGGACTCAATTCATATAAATTGAAAGCATACTCTGGAGCTATAGCAATAAGCAAAAGATGTATATCCCACTTTATCCCCACTCTCAAGGGGTTTATACCTGGCTACATGAGAGAATTGGAGTTGTAACCACATATGGTAAATCTTCTCAGAAAAGGCAATGTAAAGACAGGTTGGGTTGAGCAAGCTCAGCAAGAGAAAAATGGCTATGCCCCATGTAAAGCTTTCCCTTTAATGTTACAGGAGATAGATAGATAGATAGATAGATAGATAGATAGATAGATAGATAGATAGATAGATAGATAGATAGATAGAAAGATACATACATACATATATACACACATACATACGGTATTTATTAAGCACTTCCAATGTTTCAGGCCTTTTCATAGCACTGAGAATATAAATATGATCAAAAAAGAAACAGTCCCTACCCTCAAGGAACTTATATTCAAATAAGGGAATACAATACATAAAAGAAAACTAAAAATCAGGTGGCAGAGGTGCCCATGTGGAAAAGTTCGATGAATCAGGAAAAGAATCAGGGGTACTCAGCTGACTTGGGTACTTTCTCAAATGGTGGTTCCAAGAAGGAATTCACTCATTAAAGGATAGAATCACTAAGGTGGGAGAACTTCTGGGGTGAAAAAGGCTTCTGGGAAGGAGATTTAAAAATCCAGAGATCAGGAGCAAAATCAGAAACGAAATGAGCTCAGTTGGTCTAGGCACTTCCTCAAATATAGGTTCTTGGTAGAAACTTATGAGTCAAAAGAGGGAGAAACAAGGTAGGCCACATCTCCCAAGTGAGAAGACTACCAAGACAGAAGTAGAAAAGGATGTAAAATCAATTTTCTGGCTAATCCCTACCCCTATGTTTAGCATCTTCAATCAGAACCTATTGTACTGGACATAAAGAATCAAGAATCCTTCTCTGAAGAGGTGGTGGACCATAGGTTTGAAATAGTACATACACTCACTTTATGTAGTAGTAGTTTTACTGAATTATTTTTTTTGTCTGAGTCAGGAAATGTATGGAAAAGAAAGTGAGTCATGTTGTAAGAGCAAGGGACAAGGGATTTTGTACTGAATTGGTACACACACAATCATGAAAAATTTAGAGTAAGGTCTCCAATGTTTTAAGTAGATCCTTTATGGAGTATTTATGGGAATACATAGACAAGAATTGCAAAGAATGAAAAGACAGACTGTGTGGTCTGTGCTAGTGGAAAAAATATCTTCATCAATGAAGTGTTGAAATATTTGCATCAATAAAAGACTGATTTTATCAGAAGTTATTAGCAAAGTGCCTTTAACTTAGTAACTTCTCTAAGTACTGTTCCTAGGGGATAACAAGCTACTTGACATGGAGGTTGGGGTCAGGAGAGGAAAAGCAGAGAAATTCGAAGTAAAGGAGTAAAGTAAAAGGAGCCACAAATAACTAAAATAATTAGAGATATAGATGAGGGGGTCCAAAGACTGGGCCATAAGGAAAATGGAAAACAGGGTTCGATACACCCACTTTTTCAAGCATACATTAACTGTATAAAGTTGTCCTCTGCTGTAGAGATGGGGTTCATTTGACTGAATTATGTCTCTAGCTATCACTTCTGGAACATACTGAGAAAGCAATTTTGCCTCTTATTTTAAGATGATTGTTTAGAGTCAAACTTTGCTTGCAGCATGTACACTTTGGAGCAAGGATTCTTTTTAATTGTCTTCTGGGAAAGCATCAATGGATTATCCTCCAGGGGCTTATTGGTTCAATTGGATGTTGTTGCTTTGGATTTGAAAAGCTCACAAATCTCAGTCATTTCTCATGAGATGTCCAAATGGTTAAAGATAAATTTTTGATAAGCCTTCAAAACAAATTGAATCTATAAATCTTTAAATCTAATGAGGATTTGCCTTTTCCTGAGGGTTGTACTCTGACTTTCCCTTGATGGGAAATAATAGCCACCCTACCTTTTAGCTTTGATCTTCTAGAATGTTTTACTTTGGGTGTTGCCCAAGGTGAAAAGAAGTTGAAAAATCAAAGGAAAGAGCAGCTCTTCCAGAAAGAAAAAGAAATCCCTCCTGAAACAAAAATAAATAACCCCAAGCAACATATTTGTTTCCTCAACAGATTCAAGTGCTTTTTCTCCAACTTTAGCTGGCCTTTCACATTGGTTTAATTTTATGAGAATCAATTCACTTTGCTCTGAGAAAAATCAATACAGGCCAGGGGAAAGAGTTCTGGGCTGTGATCCACAGAATCTGGGTTCTAGTCCTAACTCTGACTTTAACTATATGACTTGGGATGAATAATACACTGGCCTTGGTTTTGTTTTCTGGTAGAGTCAGTTACCTAGGAGAAGATCATGACTGTGTATCTCAACTCTGGAGAAGCCCTGAACCAAGCAATCATACTTACTAAAGGTCCCATTTTCTTGGGCAATCCTTCATGGATGGAGAAACTCAAGCATTTTTCTTTTTCATTCTGTTGAGCCTTTGTTTCATATGCATTCTTCATCATTTTAGTAAGTATTTTTCTGGGGAGTTGAGCATAGCTAGAAACCTTCCCATTGTCATCTTTTCTAGAAGATGATCTTATGAAACCCATCTTCACATATGATGCAGAGAAGAGATATAACTATTTTTTATGTGAGTTAAATACTTTTTAAGGAGATGGGAAATCTACCATCCTCTAATAATTTTTCTATAACATATTTTTTGTCCCTCTATAAATTAAATATACCATACATGTTTTTCTCCCAAGATTTTTGAAAAAAAATTTGCTACCCCTGAGATTTCATTTGTATAGGGAACTCTCACTGAGGGGTCCCCATTGAGAATTATTCTTTTTGTTTCTTTTGGAGGAAATGGGGTTAAGTGACTCACCCAAGTTCACAAAGTTAGTAAGTGTCTAAAACCTGAGTTGAACTCAGGTCCTCCTGACTCCAGGACCAGTACTTTATCCACTGTGCCACCTACCTTCCCCAAGACTGAGAATTATTCTTCAATAGAAATTGGAGTCTTAGAAAAAGCTGGGGCACTGAAAGATTAAGAACCTTTCCCTAGTTTATTCAGGAGGCTAAACTTGAATCCAAGGCTTTCTGACTACAAAGTATGCCATACTACTTGTTTGAAAATAATTTATTAACTTGGAGAATGGCAATGACATTTCCTATTATGAATACCAAAAGTGAGAGTTTTGATAGAGTGTCTCATACTATTCTTGTGGGAAAAAATATAGAAAGACTAGGTAATAATATAACTAGATTAATTCAGAACCAATTGAATAGCCACTCTAAAAGTAGCTCTTAGTTCAAAATCAGTGTGTCAGGGGGTCTCCAGTGACTCAAGAATCCATTACTTAACCCTGTAGCATTAACATTCTTTTCAATGACTAACAAAAGGCATAGGTAACATCCTCATAAAATTGGGAGATGACACAAAACTGGAAAGGAGAGAAACAGTTAATATAGTGGATAATAACCAGTGTCCAAAAAAAAATCATGACAAGTCAGACCATTGGGTTGAATCTAAGATGAAATTCAGTGGAGATAAATGTAAAGTCTTACACTTGGGTTGAAAAATTAACTTCAAAAATATAATTGTTCTGAAAAAGATATGGAAATCTTAGTGGACTATAAATTCAAAATGTAAACATGTAAAATCTAAACATAAATTCAAAAGTATACATAATCTTGTATTGCATTGAGACAGACATGTCTCCTAGGAATAGAGAAATGTAAGTTGATCTGTGTTCTGCCCTCATTAAACTTCATTTGAATAATTGTATTCAGCTCTTGGCATCACATTTTCAAAGAACCATTAATAACCTTTAAAACATCCAGAGGAAATCAGTCAAGATTGCTGAGAGCCTTGAGAAACAGTTGAAGAATCTATGGTTGTTTAACGTGGAAAAGAGAAGACTAAGGGGGTGCCAGAAGAGTTGTGCTATAATATTGAAAGGCCGTCATGAGGAAGAGGGATTAAACTGTTTAGACTCAGAGGACAGAATCAAAAGCAATGGGAAGAAGTTGAAAAAAAGCAAATTTAGGCTTACATCAAGAAAAACTTCCTAATAATTAGACCCAAAACAGGATGGGGGCAACTAGGTGGTACAGTAAATAGAGCACCGGCCCTGGAGTCAGGAAGACTCAAGACACTTAACACAAAACTAGCCATGTGACCTTGGACAAGTCACTTAACCCCAATTGCCCTCCCGCCTCCAAAAAGCAAAAGAATAGAATGGGATGACTTGAGAGGAGATTGATTCCCCCTCATAGGGGGATGTTATGGGAATGGGAATTTAAGATCTTCCCTGTCCTTAGATTGCCTTAAGTGACTCTAAGAACCTTCCTTGATTTGAAAATATACTCTGCCCCCTAATAGGCTGAATGTGGTCACATGGAGCTTGTGGCAGGAGGCTTGTTTTTACTTTGTGATTGGGCAGTGGGTCAAAAGAGTTGTGACATTCTCTGAGGCAGGAGAAGGCTATATATACTCTGATGTGAGATTTTGCTTCGGGGCCCACTTTGAGAAGAATTAGTGATTTGACCAGAGGAGACTCTAGGCAGCCCTTGAGCCCCCTGGCTTTGAAAACCCAGATGTTGGTGCTTCCCTCTCTGGTAACTGATTAGGTATGGATGTAATGGTCAGACAGTTGGAAGCCTGTCTGCTACTTGTAACTTCTGCTTGTAACTTGTTTGTATTTTGTTTGCATTCTCTGCAGCTCTGGGTGCTGACCTTTGCCCCCTAAACTAGGTAAATGACATATTTTTGATTAAAGCAAGATTGTTAACCCATTTTGAGTTGCTTTTCTTTTGAAAAGCAGATCTAAGAACCTGTGTTGGCAGCCACCCCGGGTATGCTAGGGTGCTTGCTGCTACAGGTGAGGAGGATGGTCTTTAAGTACAGACTACTTGTCATAAGTGGAATTCCTCTTGGAACTAGCTTGCATTTGAGTTCAAACTTTCAAATGCTGTGATTATGAGTTTTAGAAGAAAAATTCTTTCTTCCCTTATAATTTGAATATTTAAATGCAAGTTTAACATCGCACTCTGCCCAACATCACTAGGACCAATGTATGAGCAATTTTCTTAAATCTATATTGACCATGAGTTTTAAATGTTGTTCTGTATATAGTTTATCTTCTCAACTCAGCATCAATGATCACTCTCATCAGCCATGCCTTAGAACAAAATCTATCTCCTTTGGAGATAAAAGGATTGACATTTTTCTTTTCCAAGCTACCCTACAGACTTTCATTTATTGCTTCTATTTGAGGTCCAACAGGGCCTACTACCCATCCAAATTTCCAAATTGAGGGGAATTTAATGTGAAGAAGAAACTCATAAGAAGCAAACTGCTAACAGTTGTGGTTCTTTATGGGGGCTAGGCAAAAATGTTATCTGTCACAAAGATGGAGTGGTGTACTAATAACAAAGTAAACAGTTGACATTCAGCAGGTGCAAACCACATGAGGCTG
This sequence comes from Petaurus breviceps papuanus, assembly GCF_028583685.1. Taxonomy (NCBI): domain Eukaryota; kingdom Metazoa; phylum Chordata; class Mammalia; order Diprotodontia; family Petauridae; genus Petaurus; species Petaurus breviceps. Next base: position 2,887,050 of record NW_027185715.1, on the reverse strand, counting down.
TTATTGCAAATCCAGCTGGGCATAGTGTACTGCAAAGCTCCAAGGGAATAGTTTCCCAATTAGGCACCCAAGAAGAAACTTCCAAAAAAAGACATTGCCATTATAGGTCTCTTCAATTAAGAAGATTTGCATGTGAAATCAATCTGATTAGCTCTCACACCATTGTTAATAACATCAACAACACGAATAATCTGTGGGTAAACTATGACTGTGTTTCTAAAGCCTTGCCCAGTCTAATAAAATAGTAAAACTTAGACAAACACTCAAAAATTTTGCCTGCAAACTAGCAAGTCAATGCAATCAGTTCTATTCCACAGAACAAAAAAAAAATGTTAAATACCTATTATATTTAACATAATGGAAGCTACTTGAGAGCAGAGACAGTCTGGGTTTTTGTCTTTGTACTCACAGGACATTGTACAAAATAGTTGCTTACTAAATTTTGTAGAATTGAGTTGAATTGTGTGCAAGTTATAATCCTGGTTACTAGACATATAAAGTTAGATATAGTGCAGACCCTGCCCTCAAGTTTCTTTTTTTTTTCCTTTTTGGAGGGGGGAAGGTAGGGCAATTGGGATTAAGTGACTTGCCCAAGGTCACATGGCTAGTTTTTTTTGTATTAAGTGTCTGAGGTCACATTTGAACTCAGGTCCTCCTGACTCCAGAGCTGGCGCTCTATTCACTATGCCACCTAGGTGCCCCCCTCAAGTTTCTTAAAATCTAAGGGAAGTCAGGGGAAGAGTTGTATATACATACAACTACATAGTATATATGGTATAGTACCATATAGTATTGTATAGTACAGTACTATAATGTAGCATCACATATATTGCAGCATAGAGTATAATACAAAAGAGAATATAAAACATCCAAAATTCTATAAGAAATTTGAATAGTGAGAGTATTGTTACAATAAAGGTGGGAGGGATAGAGGAGAGAAGTTTTAAGAAAGACTTCATGGAGAAAGTGTGACTTAAGTTGGGCATTGAAGAAAGAATGGGACAAACAGATGAAGGGAAGATAGGGTAATATTTATATATTGCCTACAATATGCCAAGTAAACTGTGCTAAGAGCTTTACAAATATTATTTCATTTAGTCCTCACAACAACTCTGTGAGGTAAATACTGTTATTATCCCCATTTTAGAGTTGAGGAAACTGAGACAAACAGATGTTAAGGGTTACATAGCTAGGAAGTATTTGAGGCTGGATTTGAACTCGGGTGTTCCTGACTCCAGACCCAGGACTCTCTCCACTGTGCCACCTAAAGTTCAGGAAGAAGTTCATTCTAGGTACATGGGAAAGCATGAGCAAAAGGTCTGAAGTCAGGAAATGATGATATGAAAACAAAAGTAGTCTGGTTTGGCTGGAATATAGAGTACAAGAAGGAGACAAGTATTAAATTAGGCTATAAATGAAGGTGGGCGCCAGATATGGGAGGCCTTGAATGTTGGGATTCAAAAAGGAAAATCTGAAAAACTACTCAAGTAAGAGATGTCCAGGGAAAATGCAAACTTTTAATTTTACTAAAAAATAATATATTTTTTACTTAAGCCCTATATATCTAGCAGTCCTATTCAGAATTAGATCACAGAAACCTTGAGATTTCATTGGTTCAGGGAATGAAGACTCAAATGAATGAAACCAATGAAGACTCCAAGCTTCCACAGTTACCTGTGCCCAATGCACAGGTAGTCAATGCTGTGCAGGTTTACTGGACAGTTCAGTAAGTTAAAATACCATTCTGACAGAAAACACCATCATAACAACTGTAAAAGCAAAGAAAGTCACATCCAATTCTATTAATACTGTATCTTTGCTGAATATCCTTTCCATGGTATTGTTCAACAAACCCTTTTTTTGTTGTTGTTAAATCATGTTATACCATCTACTGGTGATTCACTTCATTTCAATATCTAGCCCAAATCACTAGAACAGGCTGAGTTAGAGCTGGCTCAGTGTGTTTACTGTAGCTGGTAATGTTGATTTAGACTGACCTTGGGGTTGAATTGGGTCAACATCTATGGAGAGGGGAACTCTGGGTTATTGGTTGGTCAGATATGACAGTCCAGCACATTGCAGCTATCTTGATTGCCACATAGAATAATTCCTCTCTATGGGATAGGGAGAGGTCACCCAATCATCCAAAGAAATTTATAGGAACAATAAAAATATTGTCAGAGCTAGCTATTGTCCTAAAAAATCCCTGAAATACTGGAATAAAGAAAAGGTGTTGAACCCTACTGAGACCAGGACTATGTGGGAAAACAAAAAAAGTGGAAGAGAGAATGAGAACTAGAAACCTATGCTGGTGTTAAGACAGCCTTGGGCTTACCCTTTTCCTACCCACCTACAGTTAACTTCCATCCCAAGGAGTTGGGGAGTAGGTGGATTTTCACCACCAAAAAATAATAGAAGGTGGTTATTATATATAACTAGAGTTACTAGAATGATGATTAGTTTAGAGATCATTCGGAAGACTTACTTTTGCAGAACCAATTAAATGAGATAGAAGTCCAAGACATAGACCACTTTTGTCTGTAAAGTTGAATTGCTGAAATAGATGGATTTGGTGGAATGGTTCTACATCATCCCCACCCCATCACAGACCTTCCTAAGTCCAAACCCATCCTTTGGGAAGTGTGGTACCTGAGTGGTATGAACTTTCTATACATTTACCATTGTTCAGTCCTTTCGGTGATGTTCAACTCTTTATTATCCCACTTGGTGTTTTCATGGCAAAGATACTGGAATATCTTTCCATCTCCAGCTCATTTTACATATGAGGAAACTGAGGCAAAAAAACCTGACTTGCCCAGGGTCATACAGTAGTAAGTGTCTGAGCCCATACCATGCAGACATGAGTAAACCAACTGATGGTGTTTGAGAGGGAGCTGAAGACTAGAGCTATCTAAGCAAATCGTAAGACCTTTCAGTGGGCAGAGGGTGACAATATATTCTCTAATCAATAGCTTTGAATGTAGCTTCTGAAACATACATTTGATAATGGGAAGATCAATTGCCAATCTATGGTGCTGCTAGTAAAACTTACCATGATATCCAAGATGGGGCATTAAGGGTCCTTCTTCCCTGCTCCAACTACAGTCACCCCCTAAAACCTCAGTTACTCTTGGTGATTGATCTGAGTTCCTATATCCAGACTTAAAGAATTTCTTAAAGAGATGAAAGGTCATTTGCCCAAGTCACAATGGCTTGGAAAAGGAATTTCTAGAAAAGACAACTTACTCTGCTATTCCCAAAAGACAGATTTCTACCATACCAGGGTTTCCCCCAACCAAACAGGTAACATTTTGGATATTTGAGAGAATGGAAGGGCATTCTTGCTCAGGTGAAGAAGATGAGTAGTCAATTGGAAAAGCATATTCTATAAGCAGAAATTACTAGCACTTGTGAATTGCTACCTATATGAGCACATGATAGCAATTTCAAATGGCAGTTATTAAGGATAAAGTCAAATGGAAATCTTTGAAGCTTTCCGAGACATCTCACAAAGTTAATACCAAACAATGTCAGGTTCTGGGATGAGTGAAAGTTATTTCCTTTCTAGTGATGGGGGCAAGAGTCCTTTGCTACACCAATCCTTCCTTACAATACCCCTGTGGTTGTTGTAGAAGGTACCTGAAAGTTTACAGTGGACTACAGGAAGCTGAAAATAACGATCACACCATTCATATGCTGTGTCTGCCCATGATGTCATCATCATGATAAACCATCCAGGGGCAGTAACAAACCTTGCCTTCAGACCTCAACAGGGTGAACAGTATTGTGAGTATGGGCAATAGAAGTTCATGACAAAACTGGCCCAGCAGAGTGGGTAGTGATGCTGGCCCTGCAGAGAGGACATCCTTGTTGTGGATACCAGCAAAACAACAGCTGCAGCAGCAGCAGCAACAAGCAGCAGTGATTCCCAGTGGATTGGGCAGCAAACAGATGACATAAAAAGCATCAATACAAGCACCTGAATAAAGAATGATACTAGCACCAGCAGAGGCAGCAGCACAGACAGATTCACCATCTCCTTTTGCTAACTACAACCTTGAACAGATAAAGCCTCTTTCTGCCAACGGTCACTCCCATAATTGTCCTCTAAACAAGAATGAGGGAACAGAAGATAGACTCTAGGCTAACCCTGGAATGGAATCTCGAAACAATTAGCTTCATTATCATGCCCATGACTACTGGGGTTGGGCCTCCCATCTTCCAGACACCATAGCCAACATAGATCCTTGGAATAGTAGGATGGAGAAGGGTTATCCAGTACAGTTGTTTCTTGGATCCAGACTTCAAGAATTCCTGGACAAGGAATGATTGCTTTTAAACATAGTTCTGGTTGACTTCCTCTTCCCTTTCCTTATTCAATCCCCCATGCAGAGTTACCTGGGCCCCAATACTTCTGTTCCTTCAAAGGCCTCTACACACCTCAGAGAAAACAGCTTAAGTCCTCTTCAGCTGACAAGTCTCCTTCCCCTTGGAAATCTTCAAAGAACTCCTTTGTAGGGAAGACTTAAAGGGAAAAGTGAGGGCTTGTTGAGGTTTTGTTTTTTGGGTTTGTTTGTTTTTTTTGCTTTTTGGAGTGGGGAAGGCAGGGCAATTGGGGTTAAGTGATTTGCCCAAGGTCACATGGCTACTTTTTGTGTTAAGTGTCTGAGGCCGGATTTGAACTCAGGTCCCCCTGACTCCAGGGCCGGTGCTCTATTCACTGTGCCACCTAGCCACCATTTGAGGTTCTTAATGTGGGTTCCATGAATATTTTTAAAGTATTTTTATAACTGAGCTTCAATACGTGTTTATATATGTACATGTACATATATATATATAATTTTTATAATATGATATGTATAATTTTGTAACCAAGCTTCACTACATTTTCCTTTATAATCCTATGCATTTTATTTTACAAATTAAAAAGCATCATTCTGAGAAAGGGTTCATATGTTTCACCAGACTTCTAAAGAGATGAGTGATCAACAAATCCAAGAACCCAAAATGCTATGCTTTCTAAGGATGTGGGGAAGGGTCAACTGGTAGTAAGGTCACTAAGAGATTTCAGGTTTATTGCATTCAACTTGTCCTGAGGTCTAAGTCAATACTTAGACTGACCACGATCCCAGTACCCACTCAGTTTTTCCCTGTCCATCAGTCAGAACCTGTAAACTCCATCAGGAAAGGCACATTTAGAGACTCAGAGCTGCTACCTAGTCAGTTAAAGGATTCATTTGCTTCCAAGTAGATTCACACACACACGCACACACACACACACACACACACACACACACACACACACACATGCACACACACCACCACCACCATATTTATATAAAGATAGTTGTATTTGGGAATTCAGGAATGGAATAAATTAGTCTAAAATGACCCAGAATATGGGGGTTGACCTGGTCTCTAGTATATTTGTCTAGACATGATGGGGACTCCAAGCTATATCTGCTACCTTACAGTGGTTCATTTTCAGGGATGTTTTATAGGACTAAAGCTTAAGGTGAACAAATTCTCATGCCAGAGGAAGATACCTTGCCTAGGATTCAAAACTCCCAATCATATACCATCCAGAGGGGATATTTGTGAAGGAATATAGTTTCTGACATTGATGAGTTGACTTGACACCATGAAAATATGGGAGGGAAAATGTCTTCTAGGAAGGAATCATAAGGAGTTGACTTTTTAGGTTTTGAAATAGAATGGCTGATAACACTCATATGAAGAAATGATATGAAATGTGAAGTTCCCGCTGAGCTACCTGTGACATTTCAAAGTTAAAAAATGGCTTTTGTCTCTTGTTCTAAAGTGAGAATAAATAGCAGAATGGGGGAAGGGCAATTCGACTCCCTATGTCAGCTATTGACAGCATCATCAATACAGATTCCTGATAATGTTTTAGAATGATCTGGTTACTGGTCTGAAATAGAACCACTGAGGAATAACCCTCACCATGTGTAAGAGGTGGGTGCCTGACAAGCTATGCATAATATTTTTTTTAAAAAAGGATCATTTTCTAAAGCAGACCAACATTCAGTGTGGAAGACTGTTATTTAAAGAAATACTGTTTGCATCCTTTCAGGAGGTGAAGGATCCCTTGGGTAAGCAAATATTCAGAGCCTAAGCTCCTAGAAATTAAGGGGTGGGGATAAGAAACATGCCGTATGCTCAGCTTGTATCCCCCAAAGGCAGCTAACAAAGTATTAGACTTTTAGGCTCTTAGTATTGAAAGGGAATCTGAAAAGACATAAAGAGATAACCTCCTAAAGCAGCCTACTACACTTTAGACAGCTCTACATCTTTCGGATGCTTTTTCTTACATGAAAATCCAAATTTTCTTTCCTAGTTCTGACCCCTAGGAAAACAGAAATCTCTTTTTCCAACATCACATCCATTCAGATTCTTAAAGACAGTTGATCAATAGACCCCAGGTCAATTTGATTTAACTTGATTATTAAGCACCTGTTATGTGTAAAGCTGGCAGCTAGGTAGCACAGTGGAAGAAGAGGGGCCTGGAATCAGGAAGCCTCATCTTTATGAGTTCAAATCCAGCCTCAGACACTAGCTGTGTGACCCTGGGCAAGTCACTTAACCCTGTTTGCCTCAGTTTCCTCATCTGTAAAATGAGCTGGAGAAGGAAATAGCAAACCACTCCAGTATCTTTGCCAAGAAAGCTAGAAATGAGGTCATGAAGAGTCAGGAATAACTGAATAACAACAAAGTACAAAGCCTTAGTGCAAGGTACCAGGGTTACAAAGACCCCCAACAAAAGAGTATTATTCTCCCAACATTTGTGCCTCACTAACTTAACACTTTAAATTTGAGCATACCCTTGCATGGACGCTGTGTATTTGTAGATGAGTGCACTTCAGGTTTAAGGGGAAGGATATTTTATAGTTGCTACTTATCATCGTACTGTCATCTTAGCAAAAGCTACAAACTCTGCTTTTGGACCCACTGTGAAAGGAAAGTACATTGGTAAGGACAAATGAGCTGTAGTTTTAGAAGGGTCAATACTCTGAGGTATACTCTTGAATATGGGAGGATAATTGTAGTCAGGCAGTCAATCAATATCTAGATAAAGCATATGACCAAAGCAAATCAAATTTCAGAACTTAAAGATCTCAAAGTGCTTTCTCCCCTCTTGCAGTTCTATCTACAACCCAACTAAATTAGTAGGGCTAGCGCTCTCTTGAATCCATAGCTCTATGTCCTCTGCTGTCCGGGATTCAGACACATTGAAGCTCTATCCAACCTCTGATGATTCTCTATCTCTACCTATGTTTGTCCAGAGAGTATGTCTGAGTTCTCTCCCTCCAGTGGACCCCAAACTCTATCATATCTACTCTCCAGTTGTTATATGGGGTGTTTCCTGTTGGGTGAGTAGCTCATTTCTATTTTCAGCAACTAGCTCTTCCTTAATTTGAATTAGGTCTGGGAAACAATATTCCACATCACTTCCTCCATCTTTTGAAGAATGAACTATCATTAATGCAAGTCAAGAATTTATCAAGTGCTTTGTTTTTGGAAGAAAGATAATGCCAGATGTTTAGGTCCTGATTACTTCTATTGAAGAATGAACTCAGTACTCTAAATTTTTCTTGATTAGTCAAGGCATTTTTATTATTTGTGTACACTAGGGGAGAAATGGAGCATGGCCACACAAACAGATGTCAAAGCTATGTTCTCCAAATGAATGGAGTATGAAGGACCAATTTACAGTCTTACAACTGGGTTGAGAAGACAAAAAATGAATTGGGAATGGCATAGAGTTGAAAGATAAATAAGAGAGAGTACAATGCTGGGAAAAGAAAGTTTATAGACTGATGCAGACATGGTTAGTGCAATGCAATCACTGATTTCTAACGGGCTGCATTTGGGACAAGTCTTGCTTGCTGTTATTCTATTACTCCATTAATCTTTATCCCAAAACTCTGCCATAATTCTCCCATAGGGCACCTATATGCCCTAATGTTAACAGTCTGCCCCATTCACATTGCATTTGTACCTTATAAAGTTTTACCCCTTTTTAGATCTGAGTGGATAACTTTGCACTTTATAAAGAATGTGAAACTCTGCTTGGATTATTTATATATGAAAAGGCCAGGGAAGTAGTTAAGCAGCCAGCAGAGGTAATCAATTGGCCCCTAGTTCAAAGACTATGTCTCTACATTATCCCTATGTGCTTTTCTGCATGAACCAAGAGAAGAGATATAGGAAACTGGGGAACCCTGAATCCCAGAGTTGTTGGGTTATTATTGAACAAATAGCCATTGCCTGTTTATGGCCTACCCCACAAAGATTTGGGAAATGTACCAGATAGTCACCATAAGTTAAGCTGAGGTTCCACATCTAGGGGACTTGGATCAGTAACAGGAAAAATAGTCAAAAGGAAAGTCTAAAGACTGACAGCTTCCCAGGCTCTGTTCTACAAACTCCTGCCTGGGATGTGGCAGGTCTCAAAAATGAGGCTCCAAGGGACCAGAACCAGAGGGTTTCTGTCACTCCTTAAGGTGAAAATGTCCGTGCTCTTTTGGACAAGGCATAACACCATCCCACCTGAATCTGAAAGTGATAGAGAACACAACTGCACAGTAAGCTTGGTCTGGTTGTGTCCAGGAAGGAGTTAGACTTAAAGAAGAACCCACCTCCAGAAGAGGCATGTAGAAGACATTTGAAGTTAGAGGAAAGACCTCAAAAAGCCATGTGGAACTGGGAAAGCAGAAACACAGGCAGAGAGAGACAACACAAGAATCTAGGCCATTACTCTGGGACCTTGATTATGTGGGTTGTTTTGGTACAAGGAGAATCAGGATAAATGGTAACTAACACACCTACCCAGACAACAGATGACAGGAAACTAATATCTTTTATCCTATTAAGTTCCCTAATGGGAATCTGAAACCTTTTACTGGAGGCAAAGTGAGAGACTGTTAACCTTTATTTGTTTAAATGTTTACTTTTCTTTTATAAGTAGTGTTAACCTCATGTATTTATTAGTCTGGGTATACTTGTTAGGAGTGAATTTGGGAAAAGACAATCAAGGATCTGTATCCCTAAAAGAAAGAGAGACAGATGGATAAAAACAAAGACAGAAAGAGACAGGAAGAGAGACAAAAAAAACAGAAAAAGAAAGAGACAGAAAGAGAAACAGAGAGAGGACAGAAGAGGAAAGGAGAGGGGAGAGGAGAGGAGGGGAAAGGAAGGGATGGGAGGGAAGAAACAGAGATGGAGGTATTTTTTTCCAAAGAGTTACCTCTGGAATGGGACTCAGAGACTTTAAAAAATAGAGAATTTATAGACTTTTTTGGTTAAAACTTTACAGAGTTCTTCTAGGCAATGAGTCAGTTGGGTGGGAGAAGCAGATAGGAACAGTTGAACAGCCAGGATCACCACACCATTTCACTACTTACAAAAATAAATATTTTTGACAAATAACGATCCTGTTCTATTCATTTCATCTATCCTAGTCTTTTCTAACAAAGTTCATGCTTTGATAACAATACTACAGTAAAAAGTTCCACTCCACCAAGCCCCAGGGTAACTTAGGATGCTGAATTTACCTCATTGCATTAATATCTCTACTTTTACTGTCTACTAATCTAGACTCAGTGCATTTGTATATAGGCATCTGAGGTCATGGGCTTAGTATGCAAAACCAAAATCATGACCTATGGTACCAATCTCATAAGGTTTCTGTGGGGCTTAAAAAAGACAAATAAAGTAGTTCACAAATTTTAAGGTGAAGCATACAGTTAACTGCTGTCATTGCTGCTTGCCTTTTTTTTTTTAAAGCAATTGGGGTTAAGTAACTTGCTCAAGGTTACACGGCCAGTTATTTCTGGGTGTGGTGCTGAGTATCTGAGCCTGGATTTGATCCAGGTCATCCCGACACTGGAACCAGTGCTTTTACTCGCTGAGCCACCTGGCCGCCCCTAAGCAATTGGGGTTAAGTAACTTGCTCAAGGTTACATGGCCAGGTGTTTCTGGGTGGGTGCTAAGTGTCTGAGCCTGGGATTGCTGCTTGCCTTTTTAGACATTGTCTCTTCCAAATGATTTAAACTGACATTCCTCTCTCTTTGTTTTACCTGCTTCTCTCTGTGATATTCAGTTTGACTTATTGTCTGAGATTCTATAAGGAGAGAGGGGAAGAGAGATTCAGCAACACAACTTCTGGCTCAGTCTGCCATGTGTCTAATGGCCCAAGCAACCTTCTGCTGGTCCTGGCCCCTTCCTTTGCAGTAGTTGCCTCTGCCCAGCTTCCATTCTGCCAGCTCCCAACATTTCTTACAGCTTCTCTTTCTCCTATTCCACTTTCCTTCTGCCTATCCCATCTGCCATGCTGGATTCTACCTGGGGCATGCCCTGTCATTCTTCATCCTATAGTACTCTTTTCTCTCTGACTTACTATAGGAATGTATTCTAACCTCATAAAGGGAGAGCCTGCCTTGATTGCATTTTTACACTTAGTTTAACACTTCATTATCTGGCATTTTTTTCTCTCTTATTAGGTTTGTGAACAGATCAATTCCCTTTTGTCTTCCAATTCCTTCAAGGAACACTTCATTTTCCTTAAACAACCGGAAAATAGAGAGACATTTCTCTAGCCCTTTTGCTTTCTCCTCAATAATCAACATTTGGTCCTCAAATTTCCTTATAAAGCTTTATTTACATGTCTCCTTTTCCTTTATCAAATTATGTCTTGTATTATACTTATTTGTGTATATGTAATATTCTTCCTATTAAACTCTAAGCTCCTTGAAGTTAGGGACTGTATTTTTTCATCTTTGTGCTATTAGTGGCCTCATAACTGTGTACAACAGCAGCTTACTAATTGAGTTTATTAATAGGATTACTAGTGCTATTACTACTAATAATAATAGTAATAGCAATAGCAATGATTTATATAGTATTTTAAGTCTACAAAGGAGTTCTCTATGTCATTAAAATCATAGATCTAGACTACCCTCCCCCAAAGAAATACATGTGATTATCTGTTCACCTATTTATCATAAATCTTATGTTTCAAAGTTTACTTTAATATTTACAAAGCAAATACATATCATATCAGTCATGCAATGCCTACATTATTTCATCTGATTGTGACAATAACAAACAGGTACTATCAGTACTATTATACTCTATTTTAATTTTTAATATATTTTTATTGTTATCTTCTGTTTTCACATCATTTGAATTTACGACTGCATCCCATCTCCCACTCTGTGCAAGAGTAAGTATTAGACCTTATAATAATTAAGAATAAATAGGTAGATAATAGAATTAGCCTATATTATGGGCTTGCTGTATGCCAGGCACTGTACTAAATTGGAGTACACAAATACAAGAAAACAAGATGGTCCCAACTCTCAAGGTACTTACATTCTAATAGGGGAAGATACAACATAAATAAAATCAGAAAATGAAGAGAGAAAGAGGGTAGGTACAATAAGCTAGAGAGTGAATGGATCATGGAGTAAAGTGAGCATGGCTGGGGCCCCTTATGAAATGGCTATACCAACT